>NW_007360331.1:2321094-2395910 GCF_000271585.1 Trametes versicolor FP-101664 SS1 | reverse complement strand
AGATCAATGAAGCAACTGAATGCTGTGTGACCAATAGAGCAGAGGGTGTAGTTGTTGGCTGGAAGTCTAGACCTATCAGCGAGGACAAGGAAGCCCTGGAAACACTGTTTGTCAAGCTCACTGCTGCGCCTACCACTGTGAAATTGGATGGATTGCCAGACAATGTAGTGCCCATCAGCCACCAGTCACGCAAGATCAGGTGCAAGATGCCCAATGGAAATTTCCTGTCCATTTCCCGTGACCAAGTGTCAGTCATTCCCAACTTTGCCATGACAGACTTTGGATCCCAGGGACGTACACGGCCACATAATGTGTGTGATTTGCAGAATTGCCGCTCTCACCAGTCAATCTACACCTGCCTGTCCAGAGGATCCACATATAATGGGACCATTATTGTGCAGCCATTTGACCCAAGAAAGCTGACCGGAGGAATATCTGGAAGTCTGCGTCAGGCGTTCAGAGAGCTTGAGTTGCTGGATGAAATCACCAAGCTGCGCTACCTGGGCAAGATCTCACCCAAAGTGACAGGCATCACACACAATGAACTCATCCATTCATTCAGAAAGTGGAAGGGAGAGCAGTTCATGCCAAAGACAATGCACAGGGCCTTAACATGGAATATTGGTGATCCATTCCCAATTGAAGACATACAGGCAGATGCTCCATGGCAGATGGTCGAGAAGGCAAAGCCTAAAGACAAGAAGCAGCCCAAGTCAGATGTACCTGATCAGCCAAAGAAGACAGCTGGATATGTTGCAGCCAAGGGCACACAAGCATTGTCAGTTGTGAGCAATACAGTGGACAAGAAGTCAGTGAAGCGTAAGCGAGAGGATGACTGTGATGCAGTGGGTGCCAAGAAACCTCGTGGTGAACAGGTGCATGCTGAGGTCAATTTCATTGGGTTCAAGTGGGACAATGCCAACTACAGCTGTGCTTATGACAGTCTTCTGACTATTTTGTTGTCCGTCTACACTGAGTGTACACAGCAGTGGCAGGCAATGGTACCTGAGCAGAATGCATTACTGTCAAAGCTTACTGGTCACTTCAATGGCAATTCTGATGACATAATCAGCTACACAACCACTACCAGGCAGTCAGTCAGGGATATTCTCCATGCTCAGGATCCAGTCACATATCCTAATGGCCCAGTGGGTACTGACATATATGCTCTTGTGCGTGAACTGCTGAAGGCTTCTGAAGACACTCAGTCCCAGTATTATTCCTGTCAGTCCTGCCATTATTCCAGTGAGTCTGAGGGTGCATGCAATATTCTGTGGGACACATCCAAGCAGATCTGGAAGAACAGCCTGTACAAGGGAGGGTCATACAAGGGTCAGAGTGTGACTGCCTGGATGGGTGCCATTTTCAATCAGAAGACGTCTCAGATGTGTCCCCAGTGTGAGCGCACACTCCATCAATGCATCAGATATGATGAGCCTCCAGCATTCATAGCACTGACTATTCACAACATCAAGGCAGACATTTGCACTGAAGTCACATTGCCTGATCATCCTGAGCGGTATAGGCTGTGTGGTCTAATCTACTTTGGAAAATTCCACTTCACATGCCGTGTTGTGGACAGGCATGGTGATGTGTGGTTCCGTGATGGGATGAAGACTGGGACTAATCTCGTGCCAGAGGGTAATGTACTGAGCCTCGACTCCAGCCTGCTTCAGAAAGCAGGTAAGAGGCGTGTTAGTGTACTTGTATATACCAGAATGTAAAGTAGGATTACCTCAATATTTATAATCAATGTAGTCCTTTGTAATTGCTATTAGAATGAGATATATATGAAATGTTTGACTTTGAAATCAACGTAATCAAAGTAATCATTGTTGGCACATAGTTTTCTTCAACATATAAAAGTATGACTTCACATTTACTCCGACTTTGTAATGATTATAATTATTTGTAATGAATATCCACATCCTCATCAATCGTACCTGCCGGACACGGCCCTCTTACCCAAGTATTTTGTGGCATATGGATAACTGGGGACCAAGATATTGAGGCATTTGTGTTGGGAACCAAACAAGACCACAGTTGGTGGCAGGGGAACACAGCTCAGTGTTCCCCTGCCGCCAAGTATGGTCTTGTTTGTTCTCAGCCACAGCTGCAACCCATTTTGCCCCCTGTTGGCTCATTCCTCACCACAACATAGGACATTTATATATGATTGGAAAGGGCCTTCTAATGTGCATCTAATGGTGGTACAATCATGGTTTGATATCAAATACACAAGCTTTAATGCACCAAACACCAATTGTGGCTGAAGGTCCATGCCAGATTGCATGCACATTACTCAGTGTTTGTGCTCACTACTTGATCTTCCTAGCTTCATTATAGCATTCCAGAACACTCTCATTATATAAGGCAGAAGATAGTACTAGCAGGGCATTGAAGAAATTACATTATCTGGACCTGAACATCTTTTTACTCCAATTTATGCCTTTAATTGGCACCCTATTGATGCATCAATCACTTCAGTGACTGGCAATGGTAGATAACATACAGTGACTTACAAAACTATTTCCAGAAACAGTCACTCGGCGCCTTTTGCTGAATATCTCGGTAACGGCTGCGTGTAATGCTACAATTCAAATTGCATTAGGTAGAAATATGTCTTGGCCTTCGATAGGTACTTGTTTTATAAAAGTCGGGTGCGAACTTCCAAAAATATGATATGTTCTTTACCCACATCTTCTGGAAATAGTTTTGTAACGTGCATTTTGGCAGGGAACTGTTAAGACGACACCTTCGAGGGTCGTGGTAACGTTCAGGTGCAAGGGCCTAGCAGGCAGGAGAGAGACTTGAGCTCAGGGATGAAGGTGATAGATAACCAGGTCGAGCTGAGGAGCACCCTCAGCTCTCCAGGGGTCCTAATATTCATAGAAGCCATGCAGGACCGGTGCGTACTAGGGGAGGCAAGCCTGCTACCTACGGGACCATAACAATGAGGCGCTGCCTCATGGTGTCCATACCGTAGCTGTACCCTATCCATGTGTAGTCCATCCACATCAGTAACATGAGGCGTAGGTGAGGCATAGGTGAGGTACGATCAAAGTCCATGTCCGAGACGCCTGGACCATTGTAACAGGGAACAACTGGGTTGTTTTTGGCCAAGCATGTTGTGAATGTCACATGATACTGTGGGAATTTATTATATAATGTTTACTGAGGTGATGCCACATCAGCGCTGCTGGAATACTCCTCCACCTCTGCCACCACCATGCCCCCAGCACTCTCTGAAGCCACTCGCAACACCATCATCCAGCTTTGTAACCAGAAGCTTCCCATCTCCATGATACACACTAAAACTGGTGTCAGTAAGAACCAGATCAGCAAGATTCGCTCTGCCAACTGCCCTGGAGTCCACAAGTCCAAGGGCGGCCATCCATCACTCCTTTCCCCCATCGACATCCGCCACGCTACCTGATTTGTTGAGACCAGCCAGGCCGATACTGCCACTTAGGCCTATGATACCCTCAAGGACACTTTCCTGAGACATGTCTCTGTCCAAACCATCCGTTGGGCACTGAAGTGGGCTGGGATGCTGGCTGTGACGAAGAAGAAACAGCTGCAGCTTATCAAAAGACATTGGGCAAAGTGGTACGCCTTTGCTTTAGCTCACAAATACTGGACGGTGGAAGAGGGTTGTCTGGTCAGATGAGACCAAGATCAACAGAGTAGGGTTGGATGGGATAAAATGGGTGTGGAAGAAGCAGGGGGAGGGGCTCAGTGACCGCTAAGGCTGAACACGGATCGATCCGTGGATCATCCGGACCCGAACCAACAGGTTTAGCACGGATTTTGAGCTCAACCTGGATCCGGGCCTGACCTGGGCCCCGGATCACCTGGATCCGCGGATCCAGATCCAGGTAACCTGTGGGTCTGCCCTTCAGAACATCGAAAATTGAAAATGGCTATTCGGCCACGCTAAATACATCGTTACATAGCGAATGCAAGTGGTATCGAACATCAAAAAGAATGAATGGAAACGGATAAGAAACAAGGTAGATACCAGCAAAATACAGGGGGAGGGGGAGGAGGGGGACAAGGCGATATCTATTGAACGCATGGACGGATTCGGACGTTCTTGGCATCGAATGAACACTCTATACGACGTGAGTAAGACACTCAAAACGCGGTACAATTTGAAGCAGAACTGCGAGAGATAGGGGGGATGGAAGCAGAACTGCGAGAGATATGGACGAAATACGAAGGGGGGATGTGTTGCACTGACTCATATCAGAAAACCGCCAATAGCGGACAGTTTTGAGAGCGAGAACTCCAGCTTAACAAACATGATGAAGGGGAAGACGTAAGGCAAGGTAGTGCAAGATAGTGCCCGACTTTGGAGGAGAAGTGTAGGTTGTAGCATTGTGCTCAAGAGAGGTGAAAAGAAAATGGTGCAGTGGACGCAAAAATGAGAATATTGTGACACACTATATTAATCCAGAAAGCCCTTCAGAAACGCGTCAAAACGCGCCATTTCGCATAGAGAACCGGCCATTAATGGCTCCAGTATCACCGAATCAATGTGGGCAAGTGGGCCTGGCCTGGTCTTGCTGTGATAGTGTTTAGCTCTTTAGTCACACAGGAAGAGGTACAGCAGTATCAGTGGGTATCAGGACTCCAGTTAGAGGGTAGAATGAAGCATAGACACAAGTTACATGAGGGAGTGCTCATAGTATGGATGCAGGTCAGGATCCAGCATGGATCCTGCACGGGCTGAAACCCTAACCTGGATCCGGACTGGACCCGGAGTCCGGGTCACCTGGATCTACGGATCCAGGTCTTGCGGCTCCGGGTCCGGGTTTTCCCGGCTCTATCCAGGGTTTGACCTGAACCTGTGTTCAGCCTTAGTGACTGCCTGGTGGAGGGAACACTCAAGCACGGTGGAGGGAGTTTGATGTTCTGGGGCTGTTTTGGATGGGATGGGACAGGACACTCATGCAAGATCATTGGGAAGATTGATGCTGACCTATACGTGGAGATCATCGAGGACGAGCTACGTAATTCCCTCTACCATTGGTACTACAACGTCGAAAACATCATTTTCCAGCAAGACAACAACCCCAAGCACACCAGCAAAAAGGCCAAATGATGCTTCAAGGAGAACAAGATTCAAGTCCTGGAGTGGCCTGCACAGTCCCCAGACCTCAACCCCATCGAGCATCTCTGGGGTGTCCTCAAACGCAAGCTCGCCACCTACAAAACCCCGCCTATATCGATGGAGGAGCTTTGGACCAGGGTTCAGAAGGAGTGGGAGGCAATTTCAGCAGAGGAGTGTCAGAAATTGGTGGAGACTATACCTAACAGGGTTGCAGCTGTTTTGAAGGCCGAGGGGGGCTATACCAAGTACTAGAATCATGTATCGTACCTTTCCAAAATGTGCGTTACAAAACCATTTCCAGAAGATGTGGGTAAAGAACATATCATATCTTTGGAGGTTCACACCCGACTTTTATGAAACAAGTACCTATCGAAGGCCAAGACATATTTCTACCTAATGCAATTTGAATTGTAGCATTACGCGTAGCCGTTACCGAGATATTCAGCAAAAGGCGCCGAGTGACTGTTTCTGGAAATAGTTTTGTAAGTCACTGTATAGTGGCAGCTGCATGAGTCACATCCAGGTCATTTTTAAATATATGAACTCTGCTCATCCATAGCTCTCTGTTGATACATATTTTGTGGCATATGGACAACTGGGGGCCAAGATATTGAACCATTTGTGTTGGGAACCAAACAAGACCACAGTTGGTGGCAGGGGAATGCAGCTCCGTTCCCCTACCACCAAGTATGGTCTTGTTTGTTCTTAGCGACAGCTGCAACTCATTTTGCCCCCTGTTGGCTCATTTTGCGCCACACCATGGGACAATGATATATCACCAGAAAGGTCTTCTTAATGTGCATCTAATAGTGATATGATCATGGCATTTCATGGAATACACAGACTTTAATGGACTAAATTGTGATTGTGGCTGAAGGTCATTACCAGATTGTATGCACAACTGATAACTTTCATGGTTGCTATTAGATGTGGTCAAGTCTCCTTATTACATTTAAACACACTTTAAGTATATAGGGCAGAAGATTGGGCTAGCAAGGCATTAAATAAACTGCTTAGTGTCTAGCCAAGACAATAAGGAAGTACGGAAATGGAGTTCCAGAGCAGAAGACACTGAACCTATTGTTATGGTGCTATCAAAAGAGAATGGCGCAATCTGAGACATATGAAATACAACTGGAGATTTGGGGGTTTGGGAGTCGATGGCCTGGAGGTACAGCTAAAGTTCTGGGAGTTTGGAAGTACAGTACCAAGTCCCGGAAATGAGATATGTCCCGGAAGGGAATGAAGTCCCAGAAATTGGAGTTATTGTCGCACAGGATGTAACATGCAGGCCGTTGGTCCTCTCCCAGCGAAATGGTGGCCAACTGCTATTCAATTCCACATCCACCTGTTTTACACCATTCCCATCAATGGCAAGATTGCACCCACCCCAGAAGCCATGTGTCACCATTCTTGGACGCTGCAAATGTGCAGCAAGTGCTCAGCAATCGTACAGCACCCCGTGCAACATGTCACCCCCAGCAGTGCCAACGACTCGGATGTGGACATCCCCAGTGTGGACAGCGGGCAAGTGTCATCCCCAGTATGTTGGGAATATAATATTGGATATGTTCGCATACTAACTCTGCTCCTGTCTAGATCCTGTCCTTGCCCAACAAAGTGCCTCACACGGGCTGTGATGGCATCCTGTGCACACACACCAAAGACAGCAGCGAGTACAAGCTCAAGGACACGGAAGACATGGAGTTCAATGAGGTCGAGCGTGTTCTGTACGAAGCAATCAAGATTGTCCGAGAGCAGTTGGAGAACCCGGATCCTTGCTTCGTCAGGTCAGCTATTTGGGGTAGCCTGTGCAGCGCAATTCAGTGGGTGTGCTCCACTGACACTCAGCCTACCCCCGACCTTGAATCTCTCAGCACTGAGGACACAATTGACTTCCTTGATTGTGTGCTCCTCCTCTTCCAAGCACATCACACAGACACTTGGCTCGTTCAAGATGCCAAGGTCGTTTACACAGCACGATTGAATGGGTGCACAACATCAAACAGCTCGAGTCACGCTGCACAATGCCTCAGACAAACGTGCATTCTTGGCCGAGCAATGTGATTGGCTATGGCTACCGCAAGTGGGGGTAGTTTATTTTTCTTGTATTTTAGAGCCTAGAGGGTGGTGCCACAATGATCATGTTTCCTAGTATGTGTCCAGTTCACTCAATGGAGGTGCCTAAGGCACATGTGTTGTATTGATTGGACAGATAGATACACAGGTAAACAAAGGGCGTGCACATGAGGTGTTCACAATGTTCACGAGGTCGCACATGAGGGTGTGCGATGTGCGCGTGTTAAGCACCTGGCAAGCCGACAAAATAAGGTTACAAAAATGATGCATCACAGTGGTGTTTGAAAAGCCGACCAAACGCAGTGGGACATTAGAGTGATTTTGAAGTAATGAAAAGTGGCGCAACCTGATGCAAAGTGGGGCGGTTTTACCTTGGGTAAGTGAAGCACTCCTAATGTGATGTAAAGTCACTTTTCATTGGTTCAAAAACACTCTATTGACCTCAAATCTCACAAAGTTGTTCTCTATCCTGCCAGACAGCCTTCCTTACATATCTGGCTCTGAAAAAATGTAGTGAAGCAATAAGTGAAATAAATGTGAATTGATGCAAGCTCAGATGAGAACTTTGACCAAATTCAACAGGGAGTCCAGGAAATTGGCTTATGTTGATACCTGGACACTGGTAAAGTATTCAATTTCTGAGCCCCTCTTGGTATGGAACAAACTCTACAAGTGTTGTGAGAAGAAACCTTGGCGGAATTACAAAAGTGCACGGGTGCTCGTCCAGAAGAGGGATCCTCAACCATATTGCATACCCAGTGCACCAACACCGATACCATCCCTCACCCCGCCGCGACGCGCATCCCGCCCTTCGCCCCGCCCGCGCCCCTTCCACCCAATTCCTTCCACCACTCATCCTTCGGCTTCCCCCCACCCGCGCCCGCGCCTGTTTTTGCCTTTGCCTTCACCTTCGCGCCCTTCGCCGCGCCCGCAGGCCGCGCGACCTTCACAACAGTCGACAGCCCCGACGACACGCCGCGCCGCCCGCCGCCCGGGAAGCCATCTTTCGCCTTCTCCTTCCCCTTGGAGGCCGATTTTGCTTTCGAGGTCGCTGGGGGCGCAACCTCGTCAGAGTCCTCGCCGTCGGATCCCACACCGTCGGAATCAACAGCGGAGCGCGCACGCTTCTTCGAGACGCTCGGTTCCGCGCGCGCAGGGGACTCGGAGCGCGCACGCGTAGGGGCGGAGGTGCGCGAGGCGGGGAGCGGGCGGACGTCTTTCTCCCATTGGCGGCGGTGCAGGCGGAAGAGCGCCATCGTGGCGCGTGCGTCTGTTACCTATAACGTGTCGCCGCATACAGTCAGCACCTGTTCCGTCGTTTACTCGTAACGTAAGGAAGAGGAGGAAGACGGAAGAGAAGGCAGACGGGCGAAAAAGGAGGGTAGAAAGAGAGTGAAAAAGTACGCACAGACGAATGCTCGCCGGCCTGAATCGCGATCCCGAGCTCCTGCTGGACGAGGTTGCGGAGCGCGGGGCGGCGGCCGCGCACAAGCCCATGCTTGTGGTACAGGAGCTGCGTGTCGCGCGTCTGCGGGCGCGGGTGCGACAGTAGTAACGCCTACGTGTCCTGGATGTCAGCTAGAAGGCGAGGGGGTAGGGGAGGCTGGGCTTGAATGCACCTTGAGATCGTTATGCACCGCGTGTCCGACGAGAATGCGGTCCTTCAGGAGATCCGCGACCGTCTTCTGCACCTCCTCAAACGATTTCGCTGTTCACCATCAGCACACGCATGCGCAACGAAAAGCGAAAAAAGGCGCACCATTGACCATGTCCGCGGGACGAATACCCGAAAACTGCGTGCGGTAGTCGACGACGCGCTCGCGTGGGCGCACGAACTCGTCCATCAGGACGACGCCATGAAAGTTGACGAGCGACACGCGCGCGAGAGCCGACTCTGAGCCGTCCAGGCCGACGCCGACCATCTCGCAATCGACCGCGAGGTATTTGCCCGGTCTGCGCGAGTTTGAGCCAGGAGCGGCATGAAGGTGAGCCGAAAGAGCGGACGTACTGTTGGTGCGCGGGTGGATGATCGACCTCGCCGAGGACCATGCTCCGTAGCTGTGTGACGGACTCTCCATTCTTCGCGTCTTGGATGTGCACGGCGGGGGCGGCGGGGGCGTGGGCCTCATAGCGAGGCGCACCGCGAGGAAAAGCATGCGGCTCTGCGGGCGTATCGGACGACTCGGACGGGGCAGGGGAATGTGAAGCATGGTCGAGCTTGCGGCGTTTCCGCGCAGCGAATGCAGAGTGTTTTGGGTTTGAAGTGGACGCCTTCGACTTCGGGAGTTGCTGTCAGGAGAGACGAGGTGAGCAGACGAGCGACGACCGCGGGCACTGTGGACAGACCTTGTGCAGCGCGAGCCAGTTCGAGGACGGCGCAGCGGCCTTTTTCTGCTTTTCCATGCTGAGCTGTGCAGTAAGGGAGGTGGACGGAGGGAAGGGACGAGGGCGAGGGTCGACGGCGAGGAAGAGAGAGAACTCGATCGGCGAACAAATCGGGCCCGCCTGCAGGCCAGCCGGCCCGGCGTGCCGCAAGGCCGTCTTCAGTACACAGACCCGCGGTCTCCTACGTTGCTGCACGTACTACATGAACTGTGGTCGAACGACTGGGAGTGTCGTAGGCCGACATACTGACAGATTCCAGACGGCAGAGCAGTATACAAAGGGGCAAAAAGAATGTCCCAGGGAGCAGTCGAAGCTCCGTCTTCACGGGTTTACGGCTTTGCGCCTCCACAACGTGATGATCTAACCACTAATCGACAAGGACCTGTAATAGGCCCCCGCTGTGGTTTCCATATGCGTGGGAGGCTTAGGCACGGATCTCTTAAGCTTATGTCGACCAGGCCCAAGCAGAGTACGCACGCTACTGAGATTCTCAAACATATACTTACACGCAAAGGCAACGCGCAGAAGAAATGAATGTCTTAACAACTGTCATAGCCAGCACCGTTCTCGCAGCATATCATGTCCAAGGAGCCGCTAACAATTGAATGTACTCGGTCAAAACACACCAATCAACCACCCGCAGAATGTTGTAAGCAGCAGGCGAACCGGCCAAACGGCGTACGATGGACGTGGTATTGGACCATCCTAGCGTGCAAGCCACAGTTCCCTCCAAGAGACGAAGCCGTAACTGAACGCTGAGGGGCAAAGCAAATGCTCGGAGGTGACCTTCGGACGAGCGACGACATCCTTAAGAAAAGGGACAGGCACATGGAATTCGAGGAGAAACCAGCATAAGATTGAAGAGCGCTAGGATTATACATGGTCGTATTACATACGAGCCTGCTGAGCCGAGGATACACCTAGGAAATGAACATCGTCAGCAACAGTCGACGAAAATGACGTGTCGAAGATGAAAGATCAGGGGTGTCAAGTTCTGGAGCCCGCCCTCCCTCACGTGGAGAGAGGTATACTCCCTGAAGAAATTCAAAAGAGAATTGCATCATGAAGAGAAACGAAAGAAAAAACACACACCTGATGGACCACTCCTTCCCACATCCCGCCTTCCCACCTTCCAACCCCACCACAGCATGAACGAACGAGCGTCCGAGTAGGAAAAAATACGCATGACCGCGCTGCCCAAGAGTAAGCCCCATTGTGTTCGCGGCGCCCCGAAGGGCACCGCGACCGCATAACTGTGTCTATGAGCAACAGTAGCGCGCCAGCACAGTCCTGGGCGTACCACAGCACTCGTATCTTCGCGCTGCAGTTCCCGGCTGGCCCGACGCGCTGCAGAATGGCCTTCGACGCGAGCCCCTCGAGGGGGCAGGAGCGTCCGGCCGTCCCGCGCTCTGCCGCCGTGCTTGGGGACGGCCGCTTTCCTGTGCGGGCGCGGGACACGTTCTGCATCTCCGGGGACTTTCCCCACAGCTGCAAGGTGGAAGGGCGGGGCCTTCTTGTGCGGGAGCTGCGAAAGCGGTTCTTTGGGCAGAGCGATGAAGGTCGAGATTTTTCGCGACGCGCGCTATATATGAGGGTTCTGAGCGGAGATGGAATGCGTGGCAGAGAAAACCTTGCGGAGACTGAATGATGTGGCGCGAGGTGCGCGTCCACCGCGACGGCGCCGATGGGATTCGAGTCTCGCTTGACCACTGACCACTACCATCCCTCCTCCACCTCCACCTCCACACTCCTTACCAGCTTCATTCTAGACGCTATGCAACCCACTGCAGGCTCCTCATCATACACTTCGCACGACCCGCCGCCCCGCTCAGACCTCTTGTGGGATCGCCTCCCGTCCCTCAAGATTCTGAGACCGCCCAAAGGTGCGCAAACACCATAACATCCACCACCCTCACGGCTCATGCATCTTGCGACCACCCAGGCCCGTTCTCGCAACAAGTCGACGAGCGCTGCCTCACCTTCTGCTCGCAAAGCATCACCGGGCGCATCCACGGCCACGACCCATGGTGCCGCTCCCTCTGCGTCCGCCGTGTGTTCCTACACGAAGTTACGCGCGTCCTCGCAGCGCACGCGCACCCCGGTGCCTCCGCCGAGTCCATATCGATGAACTACCCGCTCCCCCCAGAAGGACAGCGGTACTCCGGGTGGCTGCACGCGCTCGTCGGGGGCGCGGGTTCGGAGCCCGCGCTGGACGGGTACGGGGTGATGGGCGACCGCGACGAGCAGCGCACCTGGAAGGCGGGCTGGTACCTGTGGTGGTCGCGCAGCCGGTGGGCCGCGCAGGAGCGCTTCGACCAGATGCGGCGCACGCTCGAGGGGCAGGCCGAGTGGGAGCACATAAAGGCGCGGCGGAACGAGGAGTGGGCGCACGGAGGTGGTGCGTACGACGAGCAGCGCATGGTCGAGGACGCGAACCGCATCGACGACCTCGGGAACATGCCGCCCTTCCCCGACGTTTCGTGAGTGCACTGTTTTCCTTTGCGCGCGCGATGCTGACATGGCACGCAGACATGAGTCGATATTGCTGCCGATCCCGGAGTTCCACCCGGGCGCGTCGCTAGAGAAGGTGCTCGGCCCGACGCGGACGCTGCTCGCCTTCCTGCACCAGGGCATGCAGGAAGGCGTGCAGCAGGAGCTCATGCGCCGGATGTACGAGAAGGCACGTTCAGACGAGCCGCTCAAACTCCTCCGGATGTGTTGCGGGCTGATCTGGTCGAATATGGGGTTCGGCGACGACGACGAGAAGAAGTCGTGAGGCCTGGTTGGCATTACAGCGATAGTATATCTAGACGGACGCGTAATTTGTCATTGTACTTATGTGCACGGATGTATAACATTCTCAACCGAGACGACACCGCGGGTACGCGTACGCGACGCGTTTGTAGCGCCCGCGTACCTTGCCTCTCTTCCACGACCCCGCCGGCTCACTCTGTACTCACTCGCTCTGTTCGTCGAATATGCGCGCTGCTTAAGTGAGGCCTCGAGGACTCGCCAGGCGACCCTAAACCTGCCATGGTCTCAGCTGGAGCACATGCATCTGGAGCCTGTATGGCGGCGCATATACGCTGCGTAAGATGATGGTAAGCGTTTCTCGACACTTTACCAGCCTCTACCGTTTCGCTCACCAATCATAAGAAGTTTTCAGCAAACATCCTGTATGACAGTGAGCCTTTGGACCAACTCGGAGTTCTTCTCGTGTCCCAGACGCGTTCACGATGTTTGAGAATCGTCATACACCCCATCGCATCTTCTACAACCTGGGCTTTTTTGATGTTACCTACCGATCCCGCACTGCGATGCACCATCCACCGGGATATGCATAGTGTTGATTGCAAGTGTATTCAACGCAAGACGTGTTCGCGTCGCCGGACGATCGTGCGCACGGGTCAGGTCGTTGTCCCCCCTTCCAACCCCGTATCTCGATGTTGGGGCGCATATAACCTACTCAACCCGACGGTGAGTACTCGTCGTACCCAACAAGGTCATATAACTCACCGACCATTCGTATGTCCGTCGCAGATGCCTCGTAATTGTGGGGTATGCTCTTTTGCCGCGTGCCCGGCGCGTCTCCTGGTATATGGTTGGCCCGGCTCGAAGCCTAAAGCTCTTCGCGTGTACTGGACGCGTTTGAAGCTTTAGAACTCTCCCGTACGGTCGGCCGCGCCCTCCCATTCCGGCTTTTCCGCGATCAAGTTGCCTGCCTTCTCTCCTCGGAGTACTCTGCTTGTGTGTTGAACGAACGCAAGGCGAGTTCCCATTGTCCGAAGCTCGGGTATGCAAGTTAGACTATCTCCCTTTTGCCGTTTTGACACCACCTGTGTCAGACCAGGGTCAACGTCTCTGCGTCCCTCAGGCTGGTCTTTAGGACCTTACTCACCATCCATGATTAATGCAGACACTCTTCACCGAGGAAAGCATTGTCGTGCTCCTACCACCACCGGGCAGGCGAAGGTGCTCTGTCCGCGTCGGTAACGGGCGTGTACACTGGCCGAAAAACGTCAGAACATCAGCGGCAGTACATGTGAACTCCCTCACTCAATCCGGTGAGCAATACCTCCCCAGCGTTTGGGTATAATCTCGTTGGCGTCCGAACCTCCACGCTGATGGTGAGCGAGGCGCACATATCCGTCCACCGTGCTGACGTTCTACTCCGCAGAAAAGATTTCTTGAAACTTCCGGGCGAGGCTGGGTACTGAAACGTGTCTGCATCCTGCGCGGAGCCGCCCGTCAGAATGGGCCGCGTGGAGTCGGCCCTACGGTCTAGGTACCTAGACCACAGTCATGCCAGTCTGGTGGACGAATGCCTTGAAGTTTGTCCACTTCACAGATGTCGTGTCTGCGTCAATCAACTCTCGAATGTCACAAAGACGAGCATCATAAAGACGAACGCCAGGGGACCCACGGCTGCAGCTTCTCCTTTCGATGCGCTCGACCCGACGAACCGTGCCTTCCCCATCTCGCCTTCGACTGCCTCCATTCACGGGAGTGTAGACGCCAAACCAGTGCCCAAAGCGCCGCCTGGCGGCCGGGTGATATCGATGCATGCGTGTCTTCGACAGTTGCACGTCGCAGGTGATTATCGAGCTGTCCAAACCCTCCGGCGCGGCGGGGGCGCAGACAGCGTCCCGAGATCGATGCGGTCAATGGGCGAGGCAGCGAGGTGCGGGTGCGTGTGTGCCCAACAGTGCTTCGAATGGAACTGATTTCGGGCTGTTTATATGTCTAGCGCCAGATGAACAGCCTCGCATGATGAGATGCACATCACGACATCCGGATGGACAAGAGCACGGGTGCGATGCTTGCACGGAAGTGTGTCCCAAGCTCGACAAGAGCACGCTGGTATCTACATGGTGCTGCTGCTGAGCCGGGGAGGTCGGAGAGTGCGAACGCGCCTGGTTCGGTGGCCGCGCTGCACGAGGCTCCCACGACGGTGGATTCGCACTTCGAGCTGATCCTTCTCTGCAGCGTGCCCTGATCTGCCCTGCTCTGCTGAATGATCTCCACTCTGTGGACGCGCACGGCGAGAGCAGAGTTGTGCGCGTGCCCGGTGGGTGACCGTGACCCGGGGGTGTCGATCATATCAGTGACGACGGTCACCGTGCGGGGGCTGTGTGGAGACCTGGTGGGTCTATCGCTCGCACGCGCCGTGGTGCTCGCCCGACGCTCCAGCTGCTGTCGTCAGTCCTCGCGCGCGCATAATAACACCACCTCGGTCCCGCTCGCGATGCCACGAAATCCACGAACCGTACCACGACGACCCCCACGAACTTTCACGACCCACCGAACACCTCTGCGGACGCGTCTCCGCGCTCATCTGAATCCATGGCAGTCCCAGCCAAGTGCGAGAACTGTGCGAATGATGTGAGCCCCCCGATCTCCTTCTCTGTCACAGAAGGAGCGTGCGCTAATCATGCACTCATGGCGAAATTCACCCGTCTTCGCCGCACCTCCAGCCTCAGAATCGCCCGTCCTATCCCATCCAGCCCCCAGCGAACTTAGGGGTCGTCCTCGGCGTCATCGGCGGCTGTGCGCTCGTCGCGCTCGTCGTCGCCATCGTCGTTCCCCTCGTACGGCGACGCGCGCGCCCTAACCCGAGCGCGAGCGTGCGCCGCAGCCTGTATCGAAAGGTGCGCGATGGGGATGTCGAACGGGGCGCGGAAGTGGATGCACGGACGAATGCGAGGGTGCTGTATCTGCCATCTCGGCGGTCGTCCTTCCGACATCAAAAGGTGTTCGCCGGACCGGACGCCCAACCGCTGCTCCCCCTACTTCTCGACCCCCTCCGGCCCATCTCTGCACTCACCTGGAGCGACTTCCACTCCCGCCGCTCCAAGAGCCAGAGCCAGAGCCCCCCGCGCACGAGCACCAGCAGCACTGACGGCACCACCGACGGCTCCTCGCGCGCGATGTCGGACGAGGACGAGTACGCGGACGGGCGCGCGCCCGAGCGAGACCGGGATCGGGAATCGCTCTCGACAAACCGCGCGACGACGTCGCACCGGAGCACGAGCTCTCGCTCCGCCCGCGAGCGGGAAGCTGCCTTCAGGCGCGATGAGCAGGGAAGGCCCCAGATCAGCAACAGCACCAGCGGCGGATACCGCGCGCGCGCATTGCCCCAGCCCCCACGAAGCCCGACCCCACCGGGACTGCCCAGCAAACGCGAGTATAGCATCTATAGCGCACGGCGTGCGTCCCTCCCGCTACCTATAACCCCCACCTCGCCCGCGGACCAGGCGTCAGCGGGTATGCCACACCTCTTTGCACCTGTACCTGTCTCTCTCGCTGTCCCCTCCCCCGCCACCGCGTCCGCGTCCGCTGCCGGAGGCTCGGCGCTCTCACGACATCCAAGCAGCCGCCACCGCACGGGTACGCTGAAGCCAGGGATGGAGCCTGTGCTCGAGGACGACGCCTATGCGGAAACCAGATCCCTCCAGCTGCCGTCCCCGCCCGCATCCCCCGAGCAGGCGCAGCCGCAACCACACCACCGATCGTCAAGCAGTCGCCGCCGGCCGAGTCTCACCCCAAGCCAGAGCGCGCCGCTTACAACGAGCACCTCATACCGCCCGCGATCGTCCACGGGCCCCGCGATCCCGCTCACGGCGGCATTTCAAACGAGCGTCCTGCGCTCGGGATCGCAGTCTACTGCGGGCAGCTCGGCGGGTCATCATCATCGGTATCCATCGATCGTCACCTCGTCGACGAGAGCACGTCCGACCTCGGTGCAGGTCGCGCCATCGTCTTCTGCTGGGGGGTTGCTGTCCCCCGAGTCGCCAGATATGGCGCGCCCGACGGAGGCGTTTCGGCGGATGAGTACCACGGATATCCGACACCGCCGGCCGTCCACTGCGGAGGGAGCAGACGAGCCACGGGCATTCCTCCGGACATCAGACGCGGCGCGGACCACGCAAGTGCAACCAGGCATGTCCACGCCGTATGACCCGCGCGCGGCGACGATGAGCACGGGCTACCACGCAGGAGGTGGCCCATCCTTCACAACCCCACCACCCAACCCGCTTTCCCCGCCGGCGCTTGCCCCGACACCGCCGCGGCTCTCCCTAGCAGTGCATGCACGGTCCCCGGATGCGGGCCCGTCGAACGTGACGTGGCGCGGGTCGAGTTCTTCCCTGCCGATGCCGCCGCAACAGCAGCCACTGTACCCGCCAACGCCCCAGCAACAGATGTATCAACAGAATCAGCAACATATGTATCAGCAGCAACAGCAAGGACTAGGCGGGGGCCCTGCCCTCGTGCGAAGGAAGGACAGCAATGCGCTGCGGCCGCTGCCCGTGTCGGCGCTCATGGGCGCGCCGCCGAGCGCGATGGGGATGAGCGGGAGCGGGAGCAGGAGCAGGTCGAATAGCGTGCGGAGCACGAGGATCGGGACGGGCGTGGGGACGGTCCAGCTGCCACCGCTGGAGCCGGTTACGCCGTTGACGATGAGCCTGCGGAGCTCGCCGGAAGACGAGCAGGAGCGAGAGGAGAGGGAGAGAAGAGAGAGAGAAAGAGAACGGAGGCGGTGAGACGATGCGGGCACTGGCTGCTCTTGTCAATGAACGTGAGTCGGTCGACTCGACTGAGGTGCATAAGCTTGGGTGGATGGCTTATGTTCTTCCATGCTAGATTTCCGATATGTTTTTGTTGTCTCTGTACGAACGACTGTATGATCACGGCGATACGACTCCCACTCGGATGCGATACCACGAACGAGCGAACGCCCCCGCGCATGTTTTGTGTAAAAGTACTGTGTACCTGCCACCCTTCGCGCGTGTATATTGATGAATGTATTTTATGACTACACTTGCGGATTCTTCAACGTATAGGTGGCTGAGCGACAGCTGTCCTCCGACTGGCGGCGAACATGCTGCGCATACGTGCACCCGCCTCGGCGTACAGAGTTGGCCCGGTTGCGCAAAACCCGATCCCATCTCGCGGACCCACAAGGTACCACATGCGCAGGAATGTTCCCAACCAACGCGCATCCTCAAGTCCGAGTCAAGGTCAAGCAGCCTATCGCGACAGCTTCGTGCAGGCCTCCCGGTGCAGCGCCGCGCGAAACTCGTTCGTCTGGTAACACATGGTACGGGCCCGGATGTGCACAAGCCCGACTTCGATCCAATATTACATGTCGCATTGTACCTCACACCCGAAACAGCCCCATATCTTGGCAGCCTCACCCCCCAGTCCCTTCAAACCGACCCGAGTCCGTCTGCAGGTACAGCAGCAGCCGTTGTGCCGGTGGAGCAGCCTGCACCTGGATGATCTCTCGGAGCAGGTTCTGGTGATACAGAGATGCTGTCGGCGTCTTGGTCTGCGGCGTCCTTATCATGTGGCGCGGGAGAGAAGAGCGTGTTCGCGACCTCCACGACGATAGTCACGACATGACGAAGCGACAGACGTGCGTTCTCTTCGGAGGACAAGTCCCAGCCACTCCAATGGTACGGCGACTGGAGAGGCTTGTGGCCGCCGCCGGATGCGGAACGAGGCGCGTCGATCGAGTGTGGACGCTGAAATATGGCACTTGCATTGTACGGGGCCGGAAGGATGCGCGACTGGAGCCTCAGTCCAATATTGCGTACGAAGTCGGACAAGTGTCCTAAAGACGTGCGTTTGAGCGAGTGCGCGAGAAAAGAGCACGTGTCGACCAAGCTGAAGGTAAGCATCCTTCGCGGCAGCGACATGGACCGTGCGTGATGTAACACTCGCCAGTTTGAGAGCATCGCTAAGGGTGGCCGACGATTCGTGTTCTCCAGCTGCGTTGCCGCGACGTACATTCGCACCGCGCGTTCAAAGGCCCGGCTGCAAGGATGTTTGTCATATCTCGTCGCGCGAGAGTTGTGAAGGAGATAGATTGTAGGCGTCGCGATCCTTGTCCGGCAGACGTCTGGCAGGAATGGGCGGAATATGCAACCACCGCGGCTGCGACGAAGCTGCAGTGCTGCGAGCGCTTCAAGACGGATGTCCTGGGGCAGCGCCGGCGTGAATGCTCCGACGGGATGGAGGGGTGAGGTGCCAGCCTCGGAGATGGATCGGCCGAGATAGAGACATAGGACACTATCTAGGAGAGTGGAGTGCTGGCAAGAGAGGAGGGCGAAGAACACCATAAGTATCTGGATGGTCGGTGACGAGGATAAGAGGGAGCGTTACGCGGATGCCGAAGCCAGTGATGTGCGTCTCGATCGAGTGCGGCGGGAGGTGCGTGCCCAAGAACTCCGCGAATCGGGCTTGGGAAACGGAGACAATATCTCCAGCGCAGGCGAAGCAACCTGGGGAAGGCGCGAGGAGGCGGCCGGAGTTGGCGGTGTCCACAATGGGCTCCTGCACAAACATGTCGTCGGGGCGCGGCCGAAACGTCTGGATGGACAACACGTCGTACAAGTCCAACGCGCACCACGCGAACAAACTCTGGTCGGGGGGACATTGGCGGAGGAGCTCCTGGAGCCTGTAGAACGCCTTCTCCGCGCCCTCGCCGTAGAGGGTGACCAGGCTGACGCCAAAGATACCCACGAGCGAGTATGCGCGGTCTTCGGGTCGCGAGGTCCGCCTCCGCGAGGCCTAGGACATCCGGCGCGCGAGGCTGACTTCGTGAAGCGGCCGAAAGAGCGTGAACACTTCTAAGTCGATGCCGGTTGCACGGTGGATAGCGGGAGCCCAAGAATGTTTTGTGCCTATCACCGTCCAGTCGTGCGAGACGAAGAACAGGAGACGAGGCGCGAGGAGCTCCTGGAGGGTCCAACCGCGGGTAAAATATGCGCTGTCAACGAAGCTTTGCTGTAGGTCATCGTCGTCGAGTGTCGGAGACGTCGCATCGAACCGATCGGGGACGTCGTGGAGGTAAGCGTAACACACGACGGCTTCCTGATACCAGCGGAACATAGAGTTCAACGCCTCGGAGAGCTCGCTGCTGCTCGTTTGTCTATACAGCAGGCATCGAGCCATGCCCACTCGAATCCTTCCGCCCTCGTAAAGGCGCAGAAGCGACGGACCTTCTCTGGAGCAGCTGAGAGTGGGTTGGGGTGCGTGCTTAAGGTTTGGATTTCCTGGTAAGACGCTTCGTCACCCTGCCAGACATGAGAAAGGATAGCGTATGGGGGGCGAGTGTCGGGATTGGGGAAGTGCACGATTCGAAGTGTGCCGGTGTTGAGGAGACGCATCGTTGTGACTATGTCTCTGACGACAAAGTGGTGAGCATCGTTGGGTGGGGTGGTGTGAAATAAACAATTATACTCACAGCGACTGGTTATAGGTAGAGGGTCTGCATCACTGTCTGCTGGGCCACGGAAGATATACGCGGTCCTCGACCCGGAAACCATATCGATCAGTGACCGGGAACCAACCGATCCCGGAACGGATACTCCATGGCCAATGAAGAGCGCTCCTATATGAAAGTTGTATGAAAAGCGCCATGAGAAAGCCAAGAGAATAGGCTTTGTTTATGATGAGCACGCTAGGGCTCCGCATCGGTTCTGTCAGCAAAGTGACACAGCGCCCACGTCGTGTACTTATGTAGCTGTCTTCGAGACGTCCTGATAAGCCTTGCCACCGCAGTCAGATGTGACGCACTCAGTTCAGAGCCGCTTGAGGCTTACATAGAACGCCATTGCACGTAGGCTGTGATGAGTATGTTATCTCCGTCTCGAGTTCGTCTTCGTGTCTTCGTGTCTTCGTGATGCAGTATTCGTAAAAGAATCTGCGTGGTTACGCTTCTAGGCTATATGGCCATCGGTATCAATTGTATCAATATCGGTGTACTCTGGGGACTTACAAAGCTTGGCTGCCGCCTCACGTACTTATCAGACTTTCACATCCTCCGTACTGCTGAAAGACAGCTTGAGCAGCTTCCACAATGCATCGTGACCCCGCGGTTACCGCTCAATTGCCTTACACTTGATGACACGTTTAGAAAAGCACGCTGCGGTCGGACGTGGCAGGTGTGGCTCCAACTAGTTTGACTGGACGCACTCGCGAAGAGAGCAGAACGTACTCATCGAAGAACTCGGTGAACCTGGCGTGTGGCCGCAGCTGAGAGAGAGAGAGAGAGAACGTGGAAAACCGCCTCAGTGACCCTTCTTGCCTTGAACTAGCGCCCATCGCGCGTCTCAGCCTCCCACTGCCATGTCCGACGTCGACTTCATCCGCGTTTATCCAAGAACAGCGAGGAGTACTATTGGCAACTAAAATCTGAAGGTCTTTGAAATCACTGCTCTCAATATTTGATTCCGCTCTCATCCCCTTCGCAGACTCGACTCAAGGGCATCCTCCGAGTCCCCTCACCAGCGGTATCTCTCGTCGCATGCCCTCCACTGCTTGTCGTCGTACACTTATGACATAGCATTCTCACCATCACACCGCCCTCTCAGATCTACTCCTGTGCCTCCAGCTTATAGTCCATCTCGCAGACTATCTAAAATCCGCGACGTTCTCAGCCGGTACGAAGGCCACCGCTCTCTAGGCCACCTTCGAATTCATGCTCTCCCTGACGCAGGCCGCAGGGGCCTCGAAAAACTAACCACGCCCTGCCACGCTGCCACCCCAGCGCAAGACGTACCATAAGATGATCAACGGCTGCTGTCTCATCGTCAGTACCCTCGCCCCGGCTCTACGCTCTGCTCTCAACCCAAGTCTGACACCCTATCCGTAGAACTTATGCAACCTTCGGCGCAAATGCGACCCCGAGAGATCAGCTCCTGCCGAAAATTTCTTTAGTGGTCACCTTCCCACCTTCTTCGAGCGCGACCCCGAGGTCAGCGCTGAGCGCGCAGCCCCACTCAAATAGTGTTTATGACATCACGGCATGACCGCGGACGCGCCCGACAAGAGCCATGACGCCGGCCTGCAGACCACTGTGTTCATAATGATTATCGTGCAATATACCCAGAAGACTCACGGAAATACACCACGGAGCGCGCGGGTATGCGCCCTCGCCTCTGACAGCAATCGCAGTGTGCTCGAGCTGACGAACATCGATAGGCTTGCCCTCGGTGCTCAATCCTACAGGTCCTACCTGGACCTGTGTGAATCGCAAAGAGGTTACTCGGCACGGTGGAGCCCGCGCATGACGCTTTCTAGTGGATTCTTACGGATCAACCGTAATTATGAGCCCGTTGTAGTTGGTGGCTCTTAGCGCCGCTAACAGTTATTTGGACTCACAGGTTCGCAGTCAGGACTCAGGGTGCACGAGCTCGGAGAACACACTAGGCGAAGATGTGTAGGAATAATACGTGTACAGTGTCACACACGCCTAGTACGACTTCTCCTGGCCATTTCCAACCATCCGTTCTGAGACCATCGATCATGCCGCCGTGGTCCTCGGTCACCCTCTCAAGCCGGATGTCGACCTCCGGAGAGTTGGGCTGTACACGCTACGGAGGCGGCCGTCGGACGCGCTCGTTGGAGGGCACGACAAAGAGAGCGCGTCGAGGAAAGAGAGCGCGCCGAGGAAAGAGAGCGCGTCGAGGAAAGCGTGTCGGTGAACCGGGGAAACGACTCGGGGAGACGGTGATCACAGAGGCGGAAAGCGTTGGAAGAGCATTGGGCCAGCAGTGGGATGTCTCCCGCCAGTTCGGTGTCCTGATAGCTTGAATGCATACACGTGCAGAGGAATGATTGAAAGTACCTGTACGCTGGAAGATATCATTGATGACCGGTTCGCATCAACGACCCGCAGCGTCAGTCGGCGTCGTGTACTGCACAACATAGACGAAAGGAACTGTAGCTACCGATATACTTCACTTTGCAGTCTCAGCCTACACAGCAGCAAACGGCGGGAAGGCTCAGAGCGAGCTGTGTATGCGGTGCACAACACTAGAGAGCCGCAGGTCAAGAGCAAACCCAGGAACAGCAGATGGAGGGTATACCGTCGTATCACAGGCTCCAAGCGGATCCGAGAGCAACAGGTGACGGGTATTGATTTGACGAGAGCGAGCCACTTGATAAGTGCGGAGTACTACAATGAAGGGTGAGCAAGCATGGCGCAGCAGAGAAATATGCAGCCTTATCGTATCGTAGCAAAGCACCGCCATCCGCGGAAGGCATGTATCGTGCACGCCAGACGTGTATCAGGACGCGGACATGAGACACTGCATCACAGAGGGCAGAGACGTAAGCGCACAAGCGGAACATGTCGGGGGGACATACAGGTGACAAGGAGAAATTACCAGAATTACCCGTGCTCACGGGGGCCCAGTCACCATCGGGGCGTCTCCGAAGCGTACGTCGTCGCTTCGCCGCTAGACGACGGGAAGACTAGCTTGTACGTTTGTCAGCGCTCGCAGGGGGGAGCGGAAGCGATGTAGAACTCCATGAAGCGCAAAGTCAGCGCCGATTTCTGCACTGCAGCAACGTGAGCGAGAGCCGCCTGGTTGGCCATATGGCACGCCACAAGATCCAGGTTGACGCGAAGAAGTCGAGATGTTGGCTGCTCCGGCGTCGACGTAGTCGCTCCCCGAGCCTCCGCCCCGATATTATACACTCCAGGGACCGGTGGGCAGTCGCTGCGCAGGGCGAGCGCGACATACGATGACGGCGATTGACCCTCCCGACACGCAAGTATGACGGCGAAGGGCGTGGATCCACAAAAGAGGATAGGAAGATGGCATCTGATTCCGTTGTGGTCTGCCGGACCGATGCTTGGCAGGATCTTGGTGCTCTTCAGGTGAGATCAGTGCGAGAATGCCGCGACGATCGAACTCACCGGATGCTGTCGATCGGAGGCTTCGCACAGAGGCGCAATCGCCGCCACAAATTGCTGCATGTTCACCGAAATCAGACCAGACGCTCGTTCAAATGCTGCTGGGGATGGTGCGAAGGGCCACGGGGAGGGCGATGAGGAGTCGGAGGGATGAGGAGTATCTGGGAACTCCCAAGCCAGGAGTGTGTGGTCGCAGATCTTCTGTAGAATGGCCTCTTGCAGCCTTTCAAACGCCGCACCTCCTTCGCCGTACAGAACGGGCATGTGTATATCGAATAATCCCATCAAGCAGTACGCCATGTCTTCCGGACGGCCAGTCTCGCGGCGCGACGCCCAAGACAGACGGCGTGCGACACTGATGTCAGAGAGGGAGTGACGGAAAGTGAGGACGTCGGCGTCGATCCCCGTGATCTCCTCCAGAAGGCCCGCAAGCTCCCGTTTCTCTCCCAGAACTGTCCAGTCTTTGGCGAGAAATACGACACGGCGAGGGGCGATGAGTTCCTGGAGCGTCCAACCTCGCAAGAAGTATTTGCTGCGCCTGAAAGCGGAGTCGGGGGCGTCTATCGGACCCGAATTGGAGGGTACGTCCGCCAAATAGGCGAAGCAGACCGACGACTGCGAATACCACTTGAACATGGACCGGATGGATTCGGAAATCTCCGCGCTGCTCCGCTTGTCGATGCAAGGAGCGTCCATCCAGATCCACGGGCAGTGGTAGACCTGCGCGAGACGGAGGCACTCGCGTACTTTGAAGCAGAGACGGGGGTCGTTTACTGCGGCGCCTGCGCGCTCCAGACGGGCGATTCCGGGGTAGGATTGCTCGATGCCGTTCCATACGTGTGATAGCACAGCATAGTCGCCGACGACGGCCTTCGGGGAGTTGAAAGTGCGGAATCGCACGCGGGAGTTCGTGGAGGAGAGCATTCGCATGATTGTTGACATTGTGCAAAAGTGGGAGTGGTGATGAAGGACTCTAGAGCGAGCGCGGCTTAACGCAACACAAGCCACGAGTTCTACAAACGCACCTGCCAATTCCTGAGAATTCTCCAGGTGAGCGCCGAGCTGGTCTGCGGATGTTGCACCGTAGTATTGTCTGCCTGAGGAACCAAAGGATGCAATGAGTACCTAGGCAGGACTAAAAAGAGAGACAACTGCCTTCATTATCAGTCGAACTGGAGGAAATATACCTGGAGTGAATCAAGCCCCGAGCCCGCTTGCTGGCGTTGTACTGGAGTGGAATGTGGGGAGAAGGGATTTGGTCACGTAGATGACTTGATATACCAGCTTTTGAGGTATGGTCGGAAAGCAGGACGTAGGAGGGAGGCAGAAAAGAGGGAGGAACGGGTAGATGGAGAGAGGGGGAGACGTAGAGAGGTAGAGAGGGAGAGAGGGAAAGAGGGGGAAGTGAGTAAGCGCGAAAGCCTGAACCGACATGACCCGCTACAAAATCATCTCGCATGCAGCCCCAACGTTATTTTGGAAAGATAATAGACATCCCTCCTTGGTCTGCACACGACATTTACGTTATCATGCAGTAAGCGTACATGTCTCTTCCTCTCACGCACCTTTCGTCTCGCCTTTCGCCCAGGTCGGGACGTCTCCTCGGGCCCGGGTCTGGTCGCAGCAGCAGTGGCACCGGCGCCGACAACTCACCCACATATCAGACGCCACGCGTCGAGGCGCTGTGCCCGACCACACCCAGCGCGCTCGAAAATTATGCTACGCCTGAGCGCAGACAAGCCCTCCCCGTTTGGCCGCGTATCACCCAAGTCCGCGGCGAGGAAGCAGTCGCGTACGTCTCCGGATGCAATTATGGTCAGCATCGCGTGTTGTAGCGCGGGGAGCTTCGGGTCGCCACTGTTGGCAGGTGTTGCCCGATATGATAGCGCTGTAAATATCAGAACGCATGCAGCACGAGAACGGACAAGACGCACTGCGGACGCCAGAGAAAATGCGGCGTTCGGACCGGTAGTCTCCATGTTTTGTGTCAGACACGCGGCACTGGTGTTATTCTACGGAGAAGTAGTTTGTCAACTCGGCCGCGACGACGTTCCGCACCATTGCGTGAATACTGCATGCATAGCGTAAGTATACCGAGTTTAAAAAAACGCACCACCTTGTAGAGGAAGCTGCGTGCCAGCCTGAAATTTCTCAGGCTTGTCTGCACGAGGATATCCAAAAAGCTCACGGGGTACCTGCGCCATAGGGCGCGCCAAGTTCTGACGCCTGACACATCCGCGCAGGCCTTGTTCCGGGTCCTCGAGACCGTCCTAAAACCACCGATGTCAGCTTCTGTATCAGTTATTATTCACTCGGACGAGACAGGATATACGTGAGCCCCCCGGCGGTGGAAGAGTATTTCCGTGCGGTGCATGAATAAGGGTAACTCACATTTGCTCGACATCAGTGAGTGCGGTTCCATTTTCCAGAGGGCGAGGGGCAACTCTGAGCATGACTATCCACACTCGAGTTTGAGCCGCAGCTGTTCGGGAATTCATTGCACGCCGTGTCGTGTCGTGCAGGCGCCAGTGTGACTCATACGAGTATCTGCGGTTCGCGAAGGAGGATGTTAGCATCGTATTTTCGGCGTGAGAGAAAGACGAAAACTGGCCAGGACATGTGCTTGACACCCGGCGCTGATGGAGTGGCGGTAGACGACGGTAATGGTCCGAGGTGCGCAGGGTGTATGGGCACATGGCTCGACGACCCGACGGGGTCCACGAGAAGTCTGAGACGGCCACGACGGATCCAAGACGGCGAAGAGCCACCATCACAGGGACCGCCGCGGCGTCGCCACCATACGAAGGGGAGACTTGGGTTGCTGTCTATCATTTGAGGACCCTAACGAGCCGATAGAGGATATCTGGGTGCTAAGGAAGGGGATGATGATCCCGCGCCGGCAGCGATAGGCATTGCAATCGAGATCCATGCTGGCATTGGTCTCTGGCGCGATATCGGCCGGGAATGGTGGGAGAAGAGGGAAATAGGCGTGCCGATAAACCGTACGCTCGACGATGACCGGGCAAACACCCGTACAAGAATTACTGTAGACGGCTGTATATGCACTACATGTGTATGATACGTCAGATCCAAAAAACAAAACAGAGAAAAAAACGCTGACCGGACACGAGATCTGGGCCGTTCAAAAGGGTGCAATAAAATCCGGGTCGAGGCAGAGGAGCCGAGATAGCGACCAGCCCGCGGGCGTGAAATATTCCGCTATCATGGGCGAGTGCGACATCCGACGTCGGCCATCCATACGTGGTGAAAGACAAGAACTAGAGTCGGTTCAGTCAGGCCTCGAATCGTAGACATGGAAAGAATCACCGGAAGTCGTGGGGAAGGAGTTCAACCGGACGTTCTGTAGGATGGGTTTCTGTAATGTGACAAAGCCTTCGTCACCTTTGCCATATATGACCGACATATAGATACCGCGAAGCCCAATAAGCGGCGTGCGTTTCATTCCAGACGGCAAGAATTACGGTCCGATGCCTAAGAGAAACACGGAGTCGGATGCGCGAATGTTGTCGGCGTATCCGACGCGAGGACGACGGGGAGATAACGAAAGCAGGCTCAAGACGCATAAAAACGGTTTCAGTGGTACATAGAGATCGATTCCGAGACTTACTCGCTCACTCCGCGCCGCGCATCGATACAGGGAGCGTCAACCAAGCGGCCATGTTCCTGCGAGAGACACTGGCACTAGCACTGGACTTGAACGATAAGACGCTTGTTGACGACTGCCGCAAACGTTTGCATTAAATAAAGAGCCTCTTCGGGAGGATTGCCCAACGTGTAAGGGAAAAGCGTAGCCGTCTGTTCCATCAAGGATTCAGACCATCGAGGGGGAAGGGGAGAGAATAGCGGGAGAGCAAGAGAGGCAAAACTTTATAGAAGAGCAGGAGGGGAAGGGCCTCTTGCACTGGCGCCTGTCCAACGTTCTTACCTTTAAGGATTACTCTAAGGAGCGGAGCTTGAACTATCAATCGCGATCGTAACACCGCTTACTGCGTTTGTCAACATGTTAACGTTGACCTCCTCCGAATTTCAAGTTTCAAGCTTCAGTCACTCATTGCTGGCTAGGCCTCATGCCTCACGACAGCTGAGGCCTCATCCCGAGGCTTAAGGCTCGACATATTCGCCATAAACTGCGCCCGATAATATCCTACGTATACGTCCGGACTTCGTAAGCGCTGCACGCCGCTGTTAGTTTTGGCGTGTACCCAGGAGGTCAAGCTTTTCCGCATTGTATACGACATCATTCGCGCAGCTGGAAGGTTGCGCAGGGCCATCCGGCGGTCTCGGATCCCAAATCTGTATACCCCAGTCGCAACCTTCTCTGACGGGCGTTCTTGGATGTCCACGCTATGACCATCTCACACCAAACCTACCCGCGAAGAGGGAAAGCATTTCTCTCGAGCCATGGAGAGTAACGGAGAGAAGGTCCTTGTCATCTACAGAACTCGGGGATACCCAGGACGCCTTCCATGGCGTCGCTCAGTCAAGCTTCAATGCCTGCTAGTGGTCGTGCGGGTAAGCATATCCCTTTGCGCTTACTTATCATAACTGCCGTATCTCATGTACGTCACGCCCGAACAGGCTTGAGAAAGAGTTCCCCTCCGTGGACTTGGCGTACGCAGCAGGCCACGCTACCGCCGGGAGCGATTGTGTGGGCCTAGTACCTACTGATCGACGTCATGACGTGTTCTCGCACGCACTCAACGCCTAGTGACACCCATTCCTCGCCAGTACGCACGATTCTCCTTTGTCCTCCAGAGGTCTTGACTCACAAATCCTCCACCGGCAGTCCCCATAGAGGCATGCAAGGTTGTCATCGAGCCGGAGGCAAAGTGCCGTTACAACGACAAGCAGACCACCCTGCTGTGCCCCGAAATGCGCAGCTTGATCGCTGCGCTACTACAGTACGTCCTTTCCAGACGCCCTTGCTGATAGTATATTTGCACACGCTCAGACTCCAAGGTGTACGCATAAACCGCGCTGGCTGCGATGAGCTCACTGAGCATCGGCCTGCGCTTTGCCACAACGTTGTGAAGAAGACCGCGAGCGAAATCGAGGAGTGCGCGAACGCGTGCGACCCGTACTCTCATAAGCGGCTGTTCGTCAAGGCCATCAAGGCGCCGACTCGAGATTGGATGTTGAAGGGGTACATCCAGTTGTTTCAGCAGCCACAAGGACGACGACTTCAACCTCCACCTCCATCCGCGCCGGGCTCAGAGTCGACTGAGCGAACGACAGGAAGGATACGTTAATCACCAGGTGCGTACTTCATACACTGAGTGTGTCCAGCATACTGACAGATGAGCGCAGGGTGGACGTAGTGATCGTGTTCTTCGAAAGGCCGCCTCGCCTTCACAGAAGCCATCCGCCAGGAAGGCGGCGTCTATGCCATGCTCGCCAAGTCTGACGCCCTGAAAACCCTCCCCCATTCAAGCAGCAGCAGCTCGACGCGATCGGGATTCCTGCCACAGAACACAACCCGCTCGGAACACACATCGACCCGGCGCGGCTTTATGCGCAACGGGCGGGCGCGAGGCCGGGCACGTACTACTATCCATGGGCGGCGGAGGACCAACGGGTGTGGAGACGTGCAGATACGACGCGGAGGCGAGTGTGGGTACGGTACGCTAGCTCGACGGAGCTATGGGGCTCTACGCGGCGAGAGCGGCCGTACAGGTACACGGGGAGAGACGAGCGGCTATCGGATGCTCGGGAGGGCACAGAGTCAGAGTATACCTGAACTGGGGCAGGACCTGATGGACGAATCCACGGTGGCGATTCCGATCGCAAGACTCTTGTGTGGTCCGCGCGCAAGCTCGCGATTTGGCAGCGGGAGATCGTGCTTGACTCTGCAGGCTGCATGCCCGGTCGCGGGCAGGGCGGCCCTTGAACTTTGCCTACCTCGACGTCCCGAATTTCATACATGCAGTACCTACACCGCAACGCGCGCTCACGGATGCGTCTGCGGTGGCGGGATCCTCCACTATAATCCGCATCGCAGGCAGCTTCAAGTCGTTGCCATCCGAGCCCGCAAATCGCGCACCGTGAAGACCTGCGGGCGCATGGGGAAGGAGATGACTGGGGACGCCGGCGGCGTGGGACCGTTGCCGCGCGCTGGACTTTTGCTGTGGGCCGTCGAGTCGATGCATCCACGAAGACACAGGTGGGCGTGACGTCCTGCTTCAAATGCGCGACACCGGTGCGGTCCGTGGAGAGTCGATCAAGTCGACCGCAGCGAGTCTCTACCTCATCATCGAGTAAGTTCCTCGTACATAATGCAGACAGAAGCTAAAAAGAGACGCACTGCCTGGCCCGAACCACGGGCGAGTCCACTGGTCTCCTAACCGAGCGCATTTCTCGCGAGCCTGGTGCGCAATCTATAACCACGGCCATCGTATCAGCTGTGTATTGTATCAATGCAGTGATCCCTAACAACCCACCGCGCCGCTCCCACTCGTCTGATTGATAGTCCGAGCCATCTTTCGCGCTTGCCCGCTTATTCATCGTGGTACGCCGCACGACCGCGCCGCACGCCTGCAATGGCACCCTTGAGTTATACCGGTACACGTTAGCATAGACATGATCCTCTTCTAGAAGTGGTACGCACCTCGGCTCCAAATTACTGGAACGGCAATGACATAGAAGATTCCGATGTCGGAGGATGTCATCGATGTCCGGCTCGCATTGGGAACGACCCGAAGTGTCGGTCAATCTAGTGTACTGCAAAGCAGTAGCCGAGGAGGAGTTTCTAGCCATTGATGAGCTTCAAGTATGTCTATACAAAAGGGAAACGCAGGCGGGCAGAGCGAATAACAGCGAGATGGGTACACGGTGTACAGCGCTAGAGAGCCACAGGTCGACAGCAGATCTCAGAACAGCAGGCACAGAACAGGGAGGTATTGTTGGGAAGAGAGCAGGATAAAACACGGTGAGTGCGGCAAACCAGAACGAGGAGAGTGCAGGAGAGAAATATACAGTCATGGTCCTCTATTGTAATAAAGAGCACAGGTCAGCAGAAACTATCCACCGTACACATCAAACGCGTGCGAGACGTGAGGCAGAAGACGTCGAGAGGCAGGGAAGTAAGCGCACAGGCGAGTATCGGGCGGAGACATGACAGACGACGGCGCGAGGGTACCAGACACTATGATCGATGCCACTGCAATGAGGTCGATCCTGAAGATCCGTCACGGTAGCGTGCGCCGTCGCGCCACCACCGCACCATTCCCGGAAGACCGGAGAAGCTGAATGATACGGTAAATGAGCTGGACGGCGCGGCGGCGATTGCGCTGAATGGCGTGGAAGATGAGCCGGATGGTACGGAGAACGAGCTGGACGACATGTAGGCGAGGATGCGAGTGTCGAGGCGGAGGTAGGGTGCCCTTGAAACGAGGGGCATCGGATCTAGAAGCCGCATCGGCATCGGTGTCCGGCCTGGGGGGGAGGTGTGAAGAAAGAGAAAGGGCGTGAGAGAGAGAGGGAGCAAGGGACAGCGGAGCGAGGACTGCGATATGGAAGCTCATGAAACGCATGTTCAGCGCCGAGCTCTGGGTGGTCATATTGCGAGCTATGAGGTCCATGTTGATGGGGACTAATCGAGGCCGTGCCGCCACATTGTAGACTTCGCGGAGCAAAGAAGGGTTGCTGTGCAAAGCGAGCACGATGTAGGTCGACGGTGAGTGTTCTTCCCGGCAAGCGAGTAACGCGGCAAGCGGCGTTGATCCATAGCAGAGAACAGGCAGGCGGCATCTCAAACCGTGATGGTCGACCGGTCCAATAGACGGTACAAGCTTGATGACGCCCATCAATTACTAGGCCTGGATACAGAATGGCGAAGGGACTCACCGGCTGCCCTGGATAAGATACTGAGCATAGATGCCTGATAGACTCCACGAAACGCCGCATATCCACCGCGACCAGACGAAACTCTCGCGTGAATGCCTCTGGGGAGGGGGCGAAGGGCCAGATTGACGGGTTGCGCGGGTCTCGGGATCCGGCCCAAGCCAGAAGCGTGTGGTCGCAGACTCGTTCCAAGATCTTCACTTGCAGTCTGCCGAATGCTTTGTGCGCGCCTTCGCCATAGCAGGCAGTCATATGAATGTCAAAAAGGCCCATCAAGCAATACGCCTTGTCTTCCAGACGGCTGGCGTCGCGGTGTGATGCCCAAGAGAGACGAACGGCGACGGAGACTTCGGAAAGGGGGCGGTGGAAGGTGAGGACATCCTGGTCGATGCCGGTGATCTCCTCCAGGAGGTCTGCGAGCTCCTGCTTGTCTCCGAGCACGGTCCAGTCGGCGGAGAGAAAGAGGACGCGGCGAGGAGCGATGAGTTCCTGCAGCGTCCATGCGCGCCGGAAGTAGATGCTGCGCCGGAACGCGGAGCCGGGAGCGCGGATGATGTCATCGGGAGGGACGTCGGGGAGGTGGGCAAAACAAATCGAGGCCTGCGCATACCACTCGTACATTGACGAGATCGCCTCTGAGAGTTCCGCGCTGTTTGTCTGGTCGATGCAGGGGGCGTCAACCCAAAACCAGCGGAGGCCGTTTGCTCGCGCAAGCCTGTGGCACTCCCGGACCTTGGTGCTCAAGCGCGGGTCGCTCACTTTGGCACCCTCGTGTGCTAACCGATGAACCTCCGCGTATGGTTGTTCGCCGGAATGTCGCCAAACATGCGAGAGAATGGCGTAACCGACATCGACTTCGCTCGGGAGGTTGAAGTGCCCGACACGCAGGTGGGGATCCGTAGATATTAGCCGCATGCGGGCTAGTAAGTACGCCAGGACATATAATATCGTGAGCCTGAGTTTGATGGCGGCTCTTTTGGGGGCAAGAAAGAGAGCACTCACATTGACTAGTGAGAGGCTAGTGAGGCGGAAATGGGTGACGAGTGCTTGGGAGCTCATGGTGGAGGATGCTTTTGTACAGAGAGTAAGCGCGGCAAGGTTGAGACAACGGAACGGACAGAGCCCGCGCAAGGACTCCGTACTGTCGAGAAGCGCACGTCTCGCGCTTATCTCGCTGCTCCGTACTGTCGAGAAGCGCACGTCTCGCGCTTATCTCGCTGGAGAGGTCTCGCTGTTGCTCGCTGTTGTGTTCTCTGTCCAGACACGGACACGGATTTTGTCCCGAATCAGCGTACAGTACGCGTCAATTCGCGCGGGCTTCACGCGCGGCTGCATTTTGTGTCCAAAGAGAGGGCAATAGCGCGGATTGACGCGTACTGTACGCTGATTCGGGACAAAATCCGTGTCCGTGTCTGGACAGAGAACACAACAGCGAGCAACAGCGCCGAGACCTCTCCAGCGAGATAAGCGCGAGACGTGCGCTTCTCGACAGTACGGAGCAGCGAGATAAGCGCGAGACGTGCGCTTCTCGACAGTACGGAGTCCTTGCGCGGGCTCTGTCCGTTCCGTTGCCTCAACCTTGCCGCGTTAAGCCTTACTCTCTGTACAAAAGCATCCTCCACGTGTTGTCTTACTCGTCGAGGACTAGATCATCATCAGAGAGAAGGTAGACCTCGCGGGCGTTTTGGAGGAGGTCATGGGCATTAACGAGGGCGTCCTCAGCACCTTCCGCTGCCGTCTCTCCGACGTCTCCGTCGGCGTTCTTCTCTCTTGGGCATCTCGCCGTCATACAAAATACGAGCCTACCTTCGCCCATACCCAGACTCTGACACTCCCGACCGTAGGTAGACTCATAACTCTTCGAAAAAATATCGCATCTGAACTACGGCATTTCACTCGTCGCTCGATGCGCTGGCTCAGCCGGTCCTGCGAACACTTCATTTCCTCAGACCGCACGGTGCAGGCCCAACCACCCCATACCCACCCTGCTGTACACTTGGACATGGAAAGCGATACCGCTCCTCTGTCCGCTCATCCAAACCCCCGCGCACTCTTTGACCTTGACTCATGCTTTAGCCTCACTGTATTGCCTGCCACTGTATCAGAAAATGCACCATCTCAACTACCTACCGACACACCTTGTGGCGGAATATATCTACCACAGCCCATGCACGGGAAAAACTCAGAGCCTCCGCACATGACATGTACTCTTTCACCGCATTGCACGTACTTGCTCTCGCCGCCCTGCCACTGCTAGGGCGCGCGATCCAGGTGTCCGCGGCGCACTGTGTGCGCGCCGCCGGGCCCGGACCCGGCCGGTGACAGCGAGCGCATGATGTGGCCTGGTGCGGCTCGCAGTCAGCTACTGGTAGCGAGACGACTCCGCGTACTCGCTCAAGTTCTGGCTCGACGCTGCCCCTCTAGTCGACGCAAGCCACCTCCGAGCGTCGACCCAATGCCACTGGAGGGGGCCCTAGACTCGCGCAAGACGGTTACACTTCGGGTCGCTCACTTATGCATCCTCGTGAACTGACCGAAGGATCTCCTCGGATTGCCGGCATCCTGTCAGGCGTGCGAGAGAGCAGTGTAACGACTGGCAATTTTTTCGGGGTATTCGAGTGGCTCGAGCTTGACGTTATTGGGCAGTGCGGTAAATTTGGATCTCGAGTCACGACAATACAGCCTGCCGCAGCCAGGAAGCACTTCTCAACCTGTGCGGGCACAGGTCCCACCAGTGGATGCAAGACGCTCGTCATCCGCGCCCGGAAACCTTGGCAGTCTTCAAAACTATAGCGCGGCCTGTGCTCCTCTCAGGTGCTGCTCAGCTCTTCAAGGATAGAACGGCGTACAATACCTTCGCATAAACACGGGAGAGGCTTTTAAACGCAACCATCGATGATGAAGCCCACCGAGCACCGCCTGCATCCGCACGACACCGTGAAGAGAAGCCAGAACACTAATACCGGTCTGCTTCTCGCCGCCACCAGTATCGCCCCAAGGCCACATTATCGGCGGCTCCCGCACCGCATCCGATGCCGCATGCCAGGAACAAGACCCAAGACTTCAGTCCGGCAACCCAATATCAGGCAAAGAAGGTGCCTACCTCAGGCTGAGCATCCTGGCCTGAACGAGATCCTAGACATGGCGTAGTAGAGTACTGTCAAACACACATCAGTGCACGTTGATGGCTGCGCACTGGACGGCGAAGAAGGGGCGGGCGGTGTTTGACCTCCGATGTCCATCGGACTTGCCAATGACTATGGCAGCAAAGAGCGTGGGCTCTGAGTCGATAACGAGGGCTGACGAAGGGTAGGCCAGTGGATAGATAACGGTAACAAGGGCGAGACGAGAGAACCACCTGCCTAGAACAAATGGTCAGCATCGATGTTGGGCGAGGCAAGTTGGAAGAGCTGCTCGGGGATGTGGTCACGTACCCAGGCCAGCGGGAATTCCCTGGTAGATACGGTTCCAAAATTGTACACCAGGTGCGGCGGTGAATATATACGGGATCACAGCAAAAGAGAGACCCGCGATCCGACCACCCAACGGCCTCTACCCTACCGGCCGACGTGGACCCATAGATCAACGGACCGACGAATCTGGACGCCCACTCGTCCATGCACCAGATCTCGAGTCGGCCGCAGCACTCCGTCACTGTCCGCCCGCTTGCGGCGTCTGCCATGGCTCGTCCGCGACCCGCCCTTGAAGATACTCAGCGCGCAGACAGCATGCCGGCTCATTCAGTTTGGGCGGTGGCGGGATGTGCTCAGCGCGTCAGGAAGTAGCGTGAAGATTTGCGGGAACTATGGAAGGAGACGTACTGAGCAAGCAGGTGGCAGGCCACAGTCGCTCCGCGTTGACGGAAGGCTCGCGTTGGCGACGTTCGGGCCGTCGTCGACGAAGATGCTGGTGAGCGTGTGAGGCACATCAAGGTATCGCCGGTAACACCTGTTCGAATTAGCGCCGTGTACCGCAAAGCAAAGGGCGTTGCCAGCTACCACTGAGCTTCAAGCCCCTAGATAGGCCTGCACAGCTATAGATGGAACAAAGGCCCAGAGTAGGCAGAAAGCGACGAGGATCCATTTGGATATAGAGTCTAAGTCAACGGTAGATCCAGAAGGGCATGTACAGCGTCATTTGAACCAGAGCGATACAGACAAACAGGTGCGGAACACTGAATGAAGAGTGAGCAAGCAGCGCGTGTTTTGACTCCAGCCAGCACAATGTGGGGACTTGTCGGGAATATAGAGCTCTAGTGCAGCAAAGAAATAAAGTACATACCACTATAATGCTCTCAAACAAAACACATAGGCTATGCGAGCTGATGTTCGTGGCTCGCGAGTCGCGGCAGGTCGCAACCAAGCGACTGCCAGCAGCAACAGGCGGCTGGTAGAGTGTGACCGTGACTGTCGCGGTCCGTTACCATGTGTGACTTTACGGCAGGCGGGAGGACGGCGTGACAGGTGGAGGAGTGTTGGCAGCGGGCGTCTGGCCTGCGCTCGTCCTCCTCCTCGTCCTCTTCCTCCCTCGCCGCCGTCCGACTCACTGTCGCGCACCAGCAGCTCTGCGAATATTGCTTGTTGTAGAATTTAGTGCGCTCTAGATCACGATGGGTGGCGCAGGTCAGTCTTCTCCGTTTCCCACCTCTCGTGCAGGATATCGAGCTGACGTCGGCCTCGAATTATTGCTTCCGTGGAACACATCCTGCCTTTCTCACTCTCGCCCGCTCACACACGAAAAAATAACGTACCGCTTGCCGTCGTGGGACACCCCAAATTCACGGTTGGGTCCTGACTCGTGTGCGCGTGCCGACGCTCGTCTGGACACCCAGGATGGCTCTTCCTCTTCTCGGTCCTCATGGCCGCTGGACTCTTGTTTACCATGGTCTTCTTCGTGCGTTTCTCTCGTCTGTGGCTCGTTGCTCGTGCACCGCTCATCTCTGTGGATCCAACACACAGATCATCATGTTCTCCGACCTCGAGTGCGATTACATCAACCCGATAGACCTCTGTAATAAGCTCAACCAGGTGCGCCCTATCCTCGTTCTCGAGTTCGGACACAGCTAATAGCGCGTCTGCCGCCAGTTCGTCCTTCCCGAGAACATCGCGCACGCGTTCCTCTCCCTGCTCTTCCTTCTGTCCGGCCAATGGATAGCGTTCCTCCTCAACGCACCCCTGCTCGCGTACAATATAAACAAGTGCGTCCTCGCCTCTACCCATCTCTCGACCTCCCCTCTGCCGTTGTCGTACTCGCGTGTATTGAGCGAGCGAAGGGGCAAACGAGAGATAGTGACTGACCGACTGCGCCACGTGCAGGATACGGGGCGGCAACCACATGTACGACGCGACCGAGATCTTCCGCACGCTCCCGAACCACAAGAAGGAGAGCTTCTTCAAGCTCGGGTTCTACCTCCTCAGCTTCTTCTACTACCTCTACCGGTGCGTCCCCCCTCCTTCCCTCTCCCCCTCCTACTATCTAGCGCCCATGACTGACGCGTCTGACCCGCTGCGCAGGATGATCCTCGCGCTCATCCAGGAGAGCGAGTGAGCGCCGGCACGCGTCACGCCACGTCTCTGCCACGATTCACGCTTATCACGACCTGTCGACGACTGCGCGGGGTGGGGGAAGGTGCTGCTGGTGCCGGCTGGTGCGGCGGAGGCGAGAGTAGGAGGGCACGGGGTGTACGAAAATGGCGGAGAAGAGAGCGCGGGACGGGACGCTTGCACGCCCACTGATCTAATCTACGCGTACGTAGCTGCCAACGATGCTTGTTTTCTTCTTTTCTCTATCTCTCTTTGCGCTGACGGCGCGTGCGCTGTGTGTACTGCACTGGTATTTCGCTGATGAGGGGAGGGGTCTACACACAGCACCACAGCGTGTAACGTAACATCTTCGCGAGCAAAGGTTTATGTGGCAATAGGACGCATGTACACAGCAATGGATCTACGGCACCGCCTAGTCGCTCCTTTGAGTTCAGTCACCCTGTATGTGGTTTCCGGGGAAAGAGTCGTGTATATCTTCACTGCCCCAACAGTTAGTCGTGCATGGCCCTTTCCTTGTACCAGCCAAGGTGAGTACGACCTCTTGCTCAAAGCTATCCGGCTGAGCGATATTGACCATTCCACCACCAAAGACGCTAGCCGCAACAATGCGTCTCCTCAACACCGGCACGCTTCGGATCATGCACTTCCCCAACCCCGATACCCACCCGCCATACGCCATCCTCTCCCACGTCTGGCAGGGCGACGAGGCGTCCTACCAGGACATCCATGCCCTTCGCGCCCATCCCAACCCGCTATCCGTCGCCCCAGAGAAGGTCCGCCGCTTCTGTGCGTTCGCGAGGGCGGAAGGGTATGAATGGGCCTGGCTTGATGCCTGCTGCATCGACAAGACCAGCAGCAGCGAGCTCTCGGAGGCGTTGAACTCTATGTTCCGCTGGTACCAGGATGCTGTCGTGTGCTACGCTTACCTCCACGACGTCCCCGTCCCCACAGACAATACGCGCATGGCGCTCGACGACCTGGAGGAGAACTTCGTCGGGAGCCTCTGGTTCACCCGCGGCTGGACCCTCCAAGAGCTTCTTGCGCCCCGCCTCCTCCTCTTCGTCTCATCCGAGTGGACCGTCATAGGAACAAAACACTCCTGGGCATCCGCCATCCACCGTGCTACTGGCATCCACCTGGAAGTACTCACGCTCTTCCGGTCGCTGCACAAGATCAGCCTCGCGTGCCGAATGGCTTGGGCAGCGCGGAGGTGCACCACGCGCCCGGAAGACCGCGCATACTCGCTCATGGGGATCTTTGGCGTCAATATGGTAGCCCTCTACGGCGAAGGCCTGGAGAAGGCGTTTAACAGGCTGCAAGAGGAGATTTTGAAGTGCTGTTCCCCTGACCAGTCTCTTCGCATGGGGCGTGTTCGACCTGTACGATGTGCTGTCCGTGCAGACCTTCCAGCCCTGCCCGAGCGACACGTTCGCGCAAGAGTCCACTCACGACTCCGCCTGCTCCGGGCGGCTGCTCGCACCCTCCCCGGACTGCTTCGCCGACGCAGGAGCAATCGTCCCCGTCTCTCAGGCCCGAGTTCTTGGGCTTGCAACTCCCGGCGCACTCGGTGGAGACGCACATCACTGGCTTCGGTGTCCGCGCCACTCTCCCTCTTATCCCTGCGCGCACCCACACAGATATCGCTTTCTTTGCCGTCCTCGCCTGCCAGCACTTGAGACTTCCGGACAGCCTCCTCTGTCTCTACCTCGGCAGGTCCATCAACGCGGGCACGTCCCCCCTTCATCGCATCGGTGCATTTACCCCCACCTTCCCGCACAACATGTGTCCTTCTGGTAACGCACAGGAGGCCTCAGAACGACAGCTTCGCCGCAGCCGTGGCGGCTTCCTCTGCCACTTGCTCCCGCCGGTGATTCGGGAAAGCGTCACCATGCGCACGATCTACCTCGTACACAACTCCCGCCAGCCCAGCCATAGACCGCATCCTCACGGCCGCGCCTATGAGCGTGCGGTGCGCATGTACGTAGCAGCAACACAGCTCGCTACCGTACGCCGTCCGAGTTCGTTTCCGCCGCCGCTTTCACACTCGCAGGAGGTCGAACAGATAGATTCGGACATATGGATCCCGCCCTGTGTGCCCCCAATTGACGTCTTCGACACACTACCTTCCCTGACAAACACATCCATCGCATACGACATCCTCCTGTTCTCCAATCAAACCCACCTATTGCCTGTCGCCCACTCGATCCGGGCTGCTGCAGATTTGGGCTTGTTATCCGACGCAGTTTTCTTTCGATGGGCATACTCCATGATGCCTGGATTCGTCAAGATAGCTCGAGCCCTCTACAACCGTGATGTGTCCCTCACTAGCGCCGACCTTACGCTCACGGTGGATGCAAACGCGTCAGCCATACTTACACTTGTGATGGGCGACGAACGGACACGCGAGCTCTGCTTTGAATTAGCGCTGCCAGCACTCGCTGCCATAGCCCGGGGACTGCAACGTCAGGCCGAGGAGGAAAAAGAGAATGTGTGTAAGTAGGTCTACATCTTGCAACTAGATAGACATCGTAGTCCACCGGTAGTATGCTGTAGAACATACAATGCGAGTTTGAAGCGAGCTATACAAATACCCACCTCAAACGCCGTAGTTGTCCTGGGTCATTCGCGCATGGTTATGCATGGCAGCACCCTGCCAGCGTGCAGGCAGCTGGCACTCGGAGGCAGAGCTGCAGTGGGGTGCATACACGTCGTTGGTTATGTTGTAGGGAGTCCTTAGGAGAGCCTCGCAGGAGTATGGCCCGTTCGTGCGCTGCGATGCACAAGGGCCGCCAATGGAGAGACATCTTCTTCGCGGGGAGTACATCAACTGCCACCAAAAGCCAAGTAATAAGAACATCATACCAGGACTTATAGTAAGAGGACCAGACAGCTGAACATTAGGCTACATCGTAAAAGTCAAGAACCCGGCACCAGTCACGGTCCCATACCAACACATACTCCCACCTCGCGCCCACCACAAAGCTCAATCAAACGTATACGCCGGCGGCACATCCGCGCGTGCGACCTCCGAGCGCGTCGCCGCCGACCGTATCGGCACCGCGCCAGGCGGCAGCACCGGCGCCACGTCCGACGGCGTCACCCCCGGCTCAAACCGCACCCCCGAGTCCTCCTGCACGCCCCCACCCGCCCCCAAACTAACACCCTCACCCAGCTCAGACCCCGCGAGCAGCGCCTCCGCCTCCGAGCGCTGGCCCTTCGTGTGCCCCGCGCCCCCGCGCCCGACGAAGTTCGGCAGGTCATGCACGCTCGACATGGGGGACGGCGACGCGTGCGCGCGCGAGTTCGAGTTTGTATTTGAGTGGGTGCCTCCGAACGCGCTCGCCGGCCCAGGCCCACCGTAAGACGACGCCGCACCGCTGCTACTCGTGGCGTACGCGGACGCCCCAGGGGACGCGGTGTTGTATTGGCGGTTCTGAGGCCCTGGGGACGCGCGCGCTCCCTTGCCAGAGCCGGGGTAGTAGCCCTTCGCGGTCTCCCCGGCGGATGTGGACGCGCCGAGCGAGTACGCGCTGGCGCCGGCGACCTCGCGCATTCCCGGGGAGTACGGTGCGGAGGTGGACGCCAGCTGCCCCTCGCTGAAGCGGCTTTGCGAGCGCGCGTGTGCGGGGACGACGTATGGGGTGATGCGTGAAGCCGAAGCTGTAGAAACAAGATACCGCGGTGAGTCCTCAGGGATATATTGCGTAAGGGGGAACGACATACGACTTGCGGCTTCCAAGGGCGAAAGAGGCGCTCTGGCTCCAGGTCTTCGTCTCCGCATGCGATAGCATAAGAACGCGATGATGACTGCCGAGATAGCCACTACACCTGCGACCACGCCGCCCACTATAGGCCCGACCGGGGTAGAGGATGATGACGCTAGATTCGCAGGTGCGGGCGCACTCGTCGTCGCTTCTGCGGTAGAGCTAGTAGAACTGATACTTGCAGAGGTAGTTTCGGCGGATGCAGCACTGGGGTCGGTGGTGTTATACTGGACGTAATCGAGGTAAAATGGAGAGTCGGCGCTTGCGCGGGCGACATTGATGGTGAGCGTGTACACGCCGTAAGGCATGATGCTCGAGTTGAAGAACGCGACATTGTCCACGGACGCGTTGACGACATCGGGGATGAAGGCTTGGAGCTTTGTGTCTCCGACACTGTATAGCGAGAGGGGAGGCTCTGCGCCATTCTGTGGTGGGTCGACGCGACCGAAGACGGAGATTTGTGAACCTGTGGGTGGTCCAACCATGTGAGCGCCCTCGATCGGCCATGAATGAGGACAAACCGGTCTCGTCACTAGACGATATTAAAGACGATTCGTGACAAAGCATAGCAAGAGCAAGAAGTCTAACCCGGCGGGCCTTCTGCGCGGATTTGCCCCTCCCCGAGGCGGACAAAGCCTCGAAAACCATTTATACCGTCTGGTTTCGAGATCAGACGCAAACGGCGTGACATACCTGTGAATTGCAATGTCGCCGATAGACCTTGCTCCCGTGCTACATGAACATATCCGTCCCATATGGCGGGGTCGCCCGGAATTGGGATTGGTTCGAACGCAACGTCGGAGTATTCAAACGGAGGCGACTCGCTGAGGTCGTCAACGGTCACTATATCCGATGACATCCTGCGTATGGCTGGGTATATGAGCGACCGGCGCGAGCTAGTAGTGGTTGGCGGAAGGAGGTCAACGAATGAGAGGCATAGTGTAGGAGGCACGGTAAGAGAGGACTGACCTCTGGAGAGCGACGTCGACAAGGCACAGACGTCAATGGGACGGTATGCAGCGGGTATACGTGATGCTGGCCACATGAGGATTTGAAATCTGTGAAACCGTCGGGCGTAGCGAAATTGGAAACACTGCTTTTCGGGCGCGCCCTGGCTGTCGCCTAGCGCGCGACGTAAAAACCCAGGACGTCTCGTGTCACTGTAGTGCTGCTCAGCGTTCCTGATACACCTACCGGCAATAAACAACATCGCGGAGAGACAGTGTCAGGACGCATCTGGGCGCGCTGTGCAACATCGTGGTCGATCGTGGTCCAGGTCCAGGAAGATCCACGTTAGCGCCCAATGGCACTCAGGAACAAGCATGGGCGCCTCTGTCTTCGACTCTCCCAACTGCCTCAAGTTCCAGGCAACTGCGCTGGTCCCATTGACTATCTCTCAAATTGCGCCGAGTGTCTTCAGTGTTAGCATGGGATGAGTAGCTCGAAAAAATCGGCGCCATCCCTCAACTAGTCGCGCATTTGGAACGCCCATGTGGTTGCAATTTCTCACTCCGCGGCTGTTGTCAATCCAACGGTGGTCCCCGTTCCCCTACGTCTTGGCCACAGCCAATGATGCTAGACCTAACCACCACTAGTGCAATTCCTTCATCTAGTCCAATAGTGACTCTCGAAGACGCTCAGCGAGCTCTCACCACAGCTGCAGAGCCCCGCGAATCGCGCCGCGCAGGTACCGTCATCCCCAAAAGGAACGACCCCAGTTGCTCGTTTTACTGACCACTTACATTTCGAATCGAAGACAAGCTCGTACGCTCCGTCAATGATGCAGGACAGGCTTCTAGTAATAGTGATGGTCTGAGCGTCCTCCTGGACGGAGTCGACTCGCTTGTCCACAGCCTACCTCCGCTGGTGCGCGCGCTCGATGCCGTGGCCCAGATCCATCCATTCCTCGCCAGTGAGTGCCTCTCTATGTACACGATTGCTTTCCGAGGACCTCGGGGCTGACTCTCGTATCCCGCAGTTGCTGTGGGTGCGTTTAAGGTTGTTGTCGAACTTGAGGTAAAACGGCGCGACAATGACAAGAAGGTTACCCTTCTTTTCCTCGAGATGAGGAATATGATGGCCGCGCTTCTGCAGTAAGTCTTATACCATCGTTCTGCAGCATCGCCTCTAAGTCCCCCTGCTAGGTTACAGGGAGTCCGCAAGGGCCATGTCGCCCGCGACGGTCTCACTATCAATATTCGCCTCAAGGAGGCGTCGGAAGATGCCGCTAGAGATATTAAGGAGTGCGCGAACGCCTGCGACGCCTACTCGCGCAAGCGCCTGCTCGTCAAGGTCTTCAAGGCACCCAGCTGGGACGGGACGCTCAAGGAGTATATCCAGCGGTTCAACGACCGCAAGGGCGAGTTCAACTTCGCCATCTCCATCCATACTGGAATTGGCATCGACGATGCGAACGACAAGCTGGATGTGCTGCTAACAAAGTCTGTATTCTCCAGCATAAGCCACTGCTCGCACAATGACGAATTATCTCTCCTGCTACAGAATAGAGATCGTTGTTGAGTTCTTCGAAAAGGTGGTTTCACGCGAACAACAAACACTCGCAGACGCCATCCGTCAAGGAGGCGGAACGCAGGCCGTACTCGGCAATCCTCGCATACTGCAAGAACTCCTTCGCAAGGAGCAGCTCCTAGAAGGCGGCCAACAGCCTACCTCTGATCCCCCTGGCGCCCCTCGCATTCCCCCGCCGGCTAGACCGGGACTTTTCGCCCCGTATCCTGGGTCTGCCTTCGTCCCCCCATATACAGGACCCATTTCTATGGGGTACCCCGGGCAAAGTTCTGGCGATACGACGTACCTGCCTACGCCTATCATCCCCTCGTACCAAGGACCACCTGGCATTCCCGCATACCCAGAACCGCCTGTCATCCCCTCGTACGTAGGGCCCGCCATGGATACTGCCCCTAGCGGGTTGTATTCCGCCTACTACTACCCCCGCGCGGCCGAGCATCAGCGATCGCGCGTGCGGTCTGTCCCACCACGGGGGCCCCGCACTACATATGCCACGCCCTACGATGAGGCATCGACCTGGCGACCCGACGACCCCGTCCCTCCGGCGACCGATATTCCGTTCACATACAGTGGGCCTTCCTACACCGCCGCGTACGCAGTCGGTAGCCGGCCGGTCCCTGAGGCCTCTACATCTAACCCATGGGCGGACTCATGCGAAGAGGAGGCCCCGTATCTACCAGTATTGGAGACGAACTGGGAAGTCGATCAGCTGATGGCGGACCTCGCGGACGAGCCTGCGGTCGCCATCCGCAAGAATCTCGAGACGTTTGAGCACAGGTTTCTCATCCAGCAGCAGGAGACTGTAGCGCAGCTGACGGATGTGATCGTCCATGAAGGCGATCGTGTAATCAGAACCGTGTTAGACGGTCCACACGAGAAGATCATAGACCCAGTATGTGTTCATTTTGCGTGCAGACTGGACACATTCAAAGACTGGAGAGCTGACGCACGGATGCATAGATCATGTACGAGATATGGAAGGATATGGTGAGCAATATGGCAGTCTAGCACTCCGACCAGTAGTCGCTAATACTCAACGACAGCGATGGCGCGGGATTGTCAAAGCGCGTCACGTCGTGCTCGCCATCCACGATTACTACACGCAGCGGCTCGATGATCAGCAGCGTGCCCTCGACCGCCGCTCGCAGCAGCAGCTTGTTATCAGCGAGAACGAGCTATGGGCGCTCGAGTACATCGACCTCATGCACCTACATCACATCAGCGAGGCTCTAGACAGCGACTCCTCCGGCTTCGTCACCATTCAAGAAGTCAATCGATTCACGGTTTCTCGGCCCCGCGGATGGAGGTATGGCCTGCTTCACCGGTGCAGATCCAAGACTTTACTCAGCTTGCCAACAGCCTTCTGCGATGGTTCGCGTACTGGGCAGTCGGCTGGCAGGCCTCGATGACGGAGTATCGGCGCAAGATCTGGGCGCTCCTCACACTCATGCACCAAGCCCAGCCTCTCGTGCGCTCCCGTCGCGATGCGGCGGCCTCCTACCTTTCAACAGTCACGTCTCTGGTGCAGACCATGACCGACAATTTCCGCGAGGACACGCAGCTTCACCGCGTTAGCCGCCACTTTCAGGAGTATACCACTCAGGAGGAGGCACGCATCAGCAAAGGCCTGCAAACGGCGAAGTACGATCTGGATGCCTTGGATACCCTGGCACTCATCAGCGGCTCGCGGTGGGGCCTCGAGCGAGTAAGTACCCACTTCCCTCGTCTCGGTTTGTGTAAGCATCCATCCACCGAGCCTGACAGCGTCACGGCAGAGTCTCTTTGTTATCCTATATCTTCTGCTGCGCCGACACTACGACATCATGCGACTCGCGCAGACAGTCATCCTTCACCCCGATGAGCTCTCAGACGCCGCGGAGACTATGACGCTTGTGCAGGACGCATTCAACTATCGGGTGCAGGTCATTACAGGTTCAGATCCAGCGTCCCTCTGTGGAGTTGAGCAGCGATAAATATTGATGTTTTGACATGTTAGGTTTACTCGCCCAACGACGGCTGAATGTTCATCTTGAACTCGGCGATTTCGCATGTGGCATGGTGAGACAGATTTATGTCGTGCACGTCTAATGCACGATGATCTTATCATTGCGTCGGAATGTAGCTGTCGCCGTCATTCACGAAGTACTTTGGTTCGGCCTACATACAACGGATAGCTGCCGAAAGCCACGGCCTCGACGAAACTACACGCACTCCACCGCAGGCCACGATATTGAAGTATCCTCCCCATTTCGAGAACTTCTATCCAGAGAGCGACGATGGCGTTGAGAGCGAAGGCACAGATATCATAGAAGACCTGAGACCTCTGTAAGCCTTGCTTTTTCTCGACCCAAAGGACAAAAGTTCTGATTGTACGAACTGCTTCTCATATGATAGTCTCGGTTACTGGGTCGCTTCTCGAACACACGAAGCAGACAAAACCCTGCACCGTGACGTCTTCACGTTCACCTTCCACATTTCGCCCGCAGACTCCAGCAAAGTCGTCGCCATCTCCCGGCTCCTTCAATCGCGGCTGTGCACCGTGCAAACGACAACGGGCGAAGTTCTGGAAGTGACTGCCGGCGGCCAGCGCACGTACCTCATCGCGACCACCTGCAACAGCGGCGCGGTGGCCCCCAGCTACTTCAAAGCAACGTTAGACGCAGACGGGACGACGCTCGTCGGGGAGCAAGACGTCTCAGCCGCCTTCACAACCCCAGGTCCCAAGCCGTACGTCGTATTCAAGAAAGGAGTGTCCCCCGAAACCATGCTCTTCTACCCCACGCCCTCAGCTCTCGCGAAGAATAAACCTGCCGCTCTCTGGCGGTTCGCACTCGACGCCGTGCTCTACGACGTCCGCCGCCGCCTGTTCTCGTGGGACTTCCTTCGGGAGCGCAGGGGTCGCAAGCAGCGCCTAGCCTCCCTCCTGCACGCCGTATCTTCCAAAGGCACCGCGCTCCCCTCCGACGACGCTGCAGAGTGCACACGGCTCCTTGGGCTCGCGACACCCGCGGATGTGCATTTCTGCGCGCACGCGGCGCTGGAGCCAGACAAGTTCCCGTGGTTGCTGCTCCCGTGCGGGACGTGCGGTAGGGTACTGACGTCAAAGTCGAGCACATATTGTTCGGCTTGTAAACCAGGCGTTTTTCGCCAGACGGATGTACATGCCTCCAGCAGCCCGTGGACATGTCTCAGGCCTGGCAGATGCGTCATCTGCTAACACCACAGAGATGCCGAGATCTTCTTATATTGTGTTATTGTGGGGCCTTTCGCTATGCCTCTAGCTGGTAATTAAGTGATAGGTTAATATCTACATCTACCCAACGCGCCCATACATAGTAGGGTATATACCATACGGCACTTCCAGTCTGATACATGTTCGAAAACTACTCGTAGTACAAAGTTGCCCCGGGCCTGTAAAAGTTCAAGTATCGCCTCGGAATCACAAACTAGTCAGAGGGTGAGCCGCTACGGTGGAGAGAAGACAGTACAGTGGTGAACATATGTTCGATCCGCGCCATACCGTCAGTGAACTTGTTCTCGAGCGCCTCCATCCGCTTCTCGATTGCCATAAGCCGATCCTCGCTACTGCAGAGACGGTCATCAACACTCCACAGATGATCGTCTACACTGTCCTTGTTAATCCAAAGATGATCCTCAATACCCCAGAGTGTTCTCTCCATACGATCCTCCATTCTACGTATCCTCGCCTCGCTAACACCCTGCCCATCTGAGTTTTGCCAGGTGTTATAAGGCATGAAAGCGGGTGATGTTGGAGGCGGGAGTATCCTTGGACGGCTAGGGAAGTCTGGGACTGGCGCCTCGATCCGGAGGAGTATATGGGGTGCTTCGTGCAACCCGAGTGAAAGCCCACCCTCGCGCTCGTCACAGCTGAGACAGACGTACGTCGGATCTATGTGCAAGGAAGCAGTCAGTCCACTGCCACGAGCTGAAAATAAAAACCGATCACCTGAACATTCCACACACACCCAAGTGGGCGTGGTGATTGGTGCATCGCATCCAATGCATCGTGGACTGGGAGAAGGGTCCTCGTTCGACGCGGCGACTTCTTCTGCGCTAGCATCCTGAATAGCGTGCCCGTAAAGACCGGGCACTGGCTCAGACGAAGAGCCGATATGGAACGGAGACAACGTCGCGTCATTCTCCCGAGGACTACCTCTTCGTAGTGGCACAAATCCCGCAGGTAGTGGAAATCCATCGAGGCCTATTCGGAAGGCGGGTCCTGGTTCTGAACGTCCCCAAGTTGGTAGCTCTTCTGACTCGCCCGTCACCTCCGCGATGGTTGAAAGTGCGGGGGACCGGCCTCCTGTTGGCGAAGGCAACCTTCCGCCCCTTCTTCCGAGCGTGTCCGCCGCCCGATAGTACAACACCATCAGCTTTCCCTCATCTAAGCGATTGTCCGCCTTGGACGCATCAAGTGCCCACCCGACCTCTCTCGTCTTCAAGATGCGGTGGACTCCACCGCTGAGATGGCTCCTCAGACATTCCGCGCGAACGCATAGCGCCACACCGCGTACGGCCTCTTCAGGCGGCCCGGGGGTGCAAACTGCACAGCGCAAGCACGGCACGGCCGTTCTCAGCACCCGCTTGCACTCCGCACACCATGGAAGCACCCACGGAAACCTGGCCGGCTCGACGCTCGCGTATGAAAAGTAGTGCAGGTCCGCGGGGGTCGTCTGATTAGCCAGCCGCACGCGCTCCGCCACATCGTCTGCGTGGAGCGAGCCATTCTGCAGCTCGGCGAGGAGGAGCGACGCGAGGAGGTGTTTCCGGTCCCGACGCTCTTTGATGAATCCCCACGAGAGTCGTCGACGGCGGACCTCGTGCAGCACAGCGGAGATGGCAAACCGCCACAGAGCAGAGGCCTTGTTGCCTTCTAGCTCCGAAGGCAGGGGGTAGAACTGCATGATGTCCGGAGAGGATCCCTTCTTGATCACGACGCGGGGAAGATTGAGATCGGATGCCGATGTGCTGAAGGAGAGTGCGGCGTTCTTCTCGTTATCTAGAGTGGTCCCGTTTTCGCTCAGCACTACCTTTAGGTAGCCGACCGGGAGCGCGCTGGTGTTGTAGGCATTGGATATGATATACGTGCGGTGGTGGTCCTCCTGGTCGCGACCCGTGAACGTGCCCGTCAGAGTCGCATGGGCATAAGGCTCCGGCATAGTGAGAGGAGGGGCAGCGATGACTTGTTTCCTATCGGAAGGGGAGATGTGGAAGTTAAAATTGAAGGATCGATGGGACAATGTTCCGTCAACCACCGATGTTGTTACCCCAGCCCAGCGCCCGAGGCTGCACATATCAGCTTCTTCTGATCTACCAGAAACGTTACAGGAAAGTTGCTCACAGTGGCTTCAAGTCTTCATTGACCTCGGTATCCTCACCGTCGGTATCGTCCTCGCCTTGCGGGTAGAACTCCTCGAGATACGGGGTATACTTCAACATCGCCTCCGGCGGGCAGTCTCTCGTCTCGCCTAGATCAACGTCCAACGTTTCGGCCCAGTCATCGGTATCGTGGCTGTATATTTTCCCTCCCTTTTTGTACGAGTCCAACAACTGAGGGTGACAAATAAGCTGGGCGCGAGCACCATATTATGTAGTCGCGGACACGCACCATTCCACATGCAAAGTCCCTCAACTCTAGATCCACCGGCAAGCGTCGCTGGGTGAACAGACCTGGGCACGGTAGGATCAGACGTTGCTTTGCCAGCACTACAAACGGGGAGCGTCAGATTACCTATTAAGTCCTGAGCCCGATAATCGAACGCATCCTTCACGAGCTGTATCGCGCTCGTTGCATCGAAGAGTTCTTTGGGATGGAGAATGACCTTCTTTCCCGCCGCCATGATATCGTGGTGTCGGCGTAGAAGTAGATATAGCACAATGAACAGATTCTGCCCAACGGCTATCAGCGCCCCTTCTCAGCCTCCATCCTCAGTGCGAATGGACTTACTCTCTCCAACCCTGTTGATCCATTGATGAGCGCAAGCGTTTCCAGTGCGTCCAAATCATACTTCGCCATCTCCAGACCCTCACGCAGCCGCTTCTCCTCCTGCTCCACATACCGTCGGAACCGGTCAAACAGGGAGCGGCGGTCCGGATCCTCGCGGAATGATTGTGTCATCTCCTTCACCAGTGGTACGACTTCGTCAAGGTAGTCCTGCACAGCCGGTGCGCGAACGCGCACAGAGACCCGAAAGTGGTTCATGCGCGCTAGGAGTGCATATATCTTGCGCCGGTACTCGGCCATCGCAACTTGCCACCCGACCGCCCAGTATGCCAGCCAATGCAACAAGCTGTCCTTCAGTATGTCGCTGTAGTCCATGCTATCTATGAGCGATAACGGCGTACCTCCATCCCTTGGGCCGCGAGGTCGTAAAGTTGTTCACCTCCTGAACAGTGATGAAACCGGACGCGTCGGTGTCGAACGCCTCAATGATCTGCTGCAGATGCATAAGATCGAGGCACTCTAGCGCCCACCTATCGCCCTCGCTGACGGGGCGTAGTGGTGATGATCCCCGCGCAGCTGCATGCTGCTGGTCGTCGATTTTCTGCGCGTAGTGGTCGTGTAGAGCGAGGACGAGATGCCGTGCCTTGACGATCCCGCGCCATTGCTGATGGGTGCGTCAGCCGCCGTCTAGTGACGACCTTGCCATTCGACTTGAACGTTTAAGCCTTACCATGTCCTTCCATATCTCGGACAGGTCCTAGTTACGGTCAGCGAACGTCGCTTTCGAAAGTGGAAGAGCTCACCGGATCGATGATGCGCTCATGCGGACCCCCACGCAACTCTGCGATCACTCTTTCACTCTCATACTTGACCACCTCTCTCATCTCCCTTACGAGCTCCCTCTGCTGTATCGCAAACTTCCGCGCGAAAAATACCAAGTTCTTCTGTATCGCCACCACCGGCTCGTCCACCAAGTCCTGCATCAGCCTCCTCATCTCGGGGCTCCCCTCCGGCTCCTCACCCGCCTGGAAAACGTCCACTGTCCGCGAATTTCTCCCAGGGTAGTACCGCTGTGGCTCGTACGGCGTGTTTCCCTGCGTATTATCCGGCCGGTTCCGTAACCTCTGGGTCTCCGCTGCGCGCGAATAGTACTGAGCCGACCCCGGCGTTGTCATTTTGGGCGCCGCATACGGCGTTTTCATCCAGGGCACATACGGCGTTGTCGTGCCGGGCATATATGGTACCCCACCGGACTGCATGCGTATGCCTGAGGGAGAAACATTGTCGTCTGAGGGGTGCTTGGCTGCCTCGAGCCGCTGCTCCTTCAGGAGGAGATCCTTCAGGACGTTGGGATTGGCGAGTACGCCTTTTGCGCCGCCTTGAACTCGATCGACAACTTCTGCTAGCACGCGTTGCTCAGGAGGTGCGAAGTCCATAAAAATCCGCACCACTGCATCCATGCTAAGCTCAAAGCTCTTCAGTAGGAGAAGATATACGATTCCTGATGTACGAACTTTGTATTCAGTGTGTCCAACTTGACGTTCGCGCGTTCGACTCCAGTGCTGATATAGGAGGATATGACGATGTTGAAATCGCTCTTGCGGAGGCGGAAGAGAGAGACATAGTCCTTCAGCTTCTCATTCCAGCTCGGCGCCTGAAGAACTTTGACCAGTAGTCGCTTGCGAGAGTACGCGTTGCACGCGTTCGCGCACTCTTCGATATCCTTCGCAGTTTTCTTGACCAAGACGTCGAGGCGCGCGCCAATGCTGAGTGCGGAGTGGCTGACGCCGTGATTGCTGTCTATATCTCGCAGTCTGAGCGCGTCGTGAGCTGTGAGCTGGCACTGGGACAGCAAGCGAAATGTACCAGACGTACTGTAGAAGCGTTGCCATCATGTTATGCATCTCGAAGAACAGTAATTTCACTTTCTTGTCGTTATCATGACGCTTCCCTTCCAGTTCGACGACGACCTTGAATGCGCCGACGACAACTTGAGCAGTTTATCAGTGACGCTTGACAGGGATTAGCACGTAAGGAATACTCGTACCCTCAAGGAACGGATGTACCTTTGCAAGAGTGTTGAGTAGACACACAAGCACGGGTAGGTTTTCTGTGATAGCGTTCACACCATCTAGTAGGATGCCTAACCCGACGCTACTGCTTGCAGCATCCCCTTCTGTGTTCACCGAGTCCAAAATCACCTTCTCCAGCTTGCCTGAAAAACAAATAGCGTGAGAGATCGTCGAGGGGTATCCTCCCCTACCTCGACAAAATCGCCTTCGTCTAGGGGAGCAAGTCGAAGGGGAAAGTCGACGAAGCGGCAGGTGCAGAAATTGTTCACCTATCCTTACCCGCCTTTGGCATAATGGGTAAGGAGGAAACACCTTCGGTATTTCCTGTGCTACTCCCTGCATGTACGCTGTTGCAAAATGCAGACTGACCTGCACGACCGGGCTCACCGGGCTGAGCGGCCCTTTCGATAGCATCTTGGGCTTTCTTGACGGCACTGTCCGACGATGGAGGTACCTCTTCCTCCGAGTCGTGTGCGTTTAGAGACATGCTCGATGTTTCCGGAGTCCGTATGTAATGTTGGCGCGGTGTTAGTGGGAGATGGTCAAAGTTTGAGGAGGATTGCATCCGATACGACCCCGTTTAAAGCGCCCGGCCGAACATCCCGGGCTTGGGCTCGTACTATATGCCACAACACCGTGAACCAGCCCGCGCAGGTACATACGTAGCCCTCCACATAACGAAAAATACCACGTACATCAATCCCAAGATATTACGAATACATACACACTTGTTCCCTCGAGATCATCATGTTCTGCCCAACGCTGCGAGCGCCTTCGCACCAGCCACCGCCGCGTCGTCGATGAACGTCACCCGCTTCATAACGTGTCCCCTCCGCGCAAGCTCGTCTAGTAGGAGTTTCCTATACGCCTCCACGCCCGCCAGGCTTCCCCCAAAGCACAGGATCGTCTCGCTCGCCTTCACCGTCCGCGGCGCATATTCCGTACCCTCCGCCTCCGGCCGCAGTAGCACGCAGATCTGGTCAATAAGCACGTTCGTCGTGACTCCCAGAACACGCAGCGCGAGCGCATCCTTGTCCTCGAACGCGGCCGCGAACACGAGCGGCGCGAGCGACGATAGCCGCTTCTCGCGCACGTCGCGCGTGTACGCGGGCGCCGTGGCATCCACCTCCGCCCCCGCGACGGGGTCCGGCCAGTGCACAACCGTGAGGAGCTCGAACGGATCCGCGACGCCAAAATGCTGCATAACGCGCGTCTTGAGTGTGCTCTCCGTCTTGCGCTCCTCCGGCGGGTATACAGAGGCGCGGTCCTCGTCCCACAGGATCTGCCGCACCGCCTCGCGCCCGACGTGGAATCCGCCGCCCTCGTCGCCCAGGATCCACCCCCAGCCGCCGACGCGCCCGAGCTCCTCGAGGCGCGCGCCCGTGCCCTGCCCCTGCCGGAAACTGACGACGATACCGCCCGTACCGGAGACGCAGCCGATCGCGGCGGAGACGTCGTCGTGCATGCGCAGCGGGGCTGCCAGCAGATGTGTGTCATTCGCGACGACGGGCTCGACGCCAAGGAGGGCGGTAAGAGGTGGGACAAGGCGCGCGATCGCGGCGTTGCTGTCAACGCCGGAGACGCCGAACCACGCGGAGGCGAAAAGCGGTGCACTGGGCGGGAGGAGGGATTGGGCCTCGGTGTGGGGCATGAACGACCTGAGAGCAGCGTTTACGGTATCGGTGACCGCTTGTATGAAGTTGGGGAGTCCGAGGTAAGCAAAGTTGGAGGGGCCGCCCTGGCCACGGCCGAGGATGTTGCCCTCAGAGTCCGCGATTGCGGCCGCAGTCTTAGAGCCGCCACAGTCGACGCAGAGATGGTAGGCCATGGCGGTCTGTGAGCGAGCGGTCTCGCGGTGTGCGAGCAGATGGCTCGATGAGAGAGGAGCCTCAAGTCGAAACACTCCCGAGGGATGTGTTTATCTACTGCAGTACGTCGATCAGATAAGTCCTCTACTTCTGTGGACGCATGGGATGCATCTTGTATCACTCACATGAGCTTCAATTGTCTGCACGCGCACGTCGAAATGTATGCACCGCGTGCTGGTGCGCAGACAGAGCTCGTTGCAGATGATGGTCGGGAAGATCGAGCTGGAGCCCAGACGGACGCGCTTATCCTTGTCCTCTTTTTGGACATCTCACGTCCACTGCGCCGAACCACAATCATATACGTATCTTCGGCATGCACATACCCACATCAAATGACAGGCCTCGCAGATGATACGGAGCCTTGAGCACATGACGGTAGAGATAGTCGGAACTGTCGATGTGGTAGTTTGGCATCTGGTCAAGTTTTGGTGGTGTTAAGGCGCCCAAGCGTCCCGCAATACGGTGCCACGTGGTTCGAGAACGTAGCGGGAGGGATATAAAGCTCAAAGGGTCATGTATGGATTCGAAAAAAAAAAAAAAACTAATCAGAAGGCGAGCTACTGCGGTGCAAGAGAGACAGAACAGCGGTCAGCATATTATCAATTCGCACCAAGCGGCCGTCCACGGCAGAAAGCTGATTCTCAAACCCCTCCATCCGCTCTTCGATTCTCCCAAACCGGCTCTCCATGCTCCCGAGACGATCCTCTATGCCCTCTATCCTTGCCTCGCTGACACGCTGCCCAGGCAAAGGGGGGGTTGGCATGGTATCGATTACCGGAGGGGGTGGAGACAGGTATCTATGCCGAATCCTTGAGAGGCTACGGGAGGTTGGGCCGGTTGACGTCGTTCCGATCCGGAGTAGAACATGGTTCGCCTTGTGCATCCCGAGAGAAAGCCCGCCCTCACGCTCGTCGCACCTGAGACAGACGTACGTCGGGTCTATGTGCAGGGTAGCAGTCAGCCCACCACCACGAGCCGATGCAAAAATCTGCTCACCTGAGCATTCCACACATACCCAATATACCCATGTGGTTGAGGTGATCGGTTCTTCGCAGTTGATGCATTGTGGTTTGGGAGGGGGGTCCTCGTTCGGCGCGGCGGTGACTTCTGGGCTAGGCTCTTGGACCGCAGGGCCGCGCAGGCTGAAGGTCGGCTCAGCTGGGAAACCCATAGGGAATGGAGGGTACGTCGGGTCCGCCTCGCGAGGACTGCCTCTTTGTGGCACATTCTCCATTGGTACGACCCCATCAACAACATCGTTCGACGCAGGAAGGCCTACGACGACAGGTCCTGGTCCTGGGCGTCCTCTCTGTAGCTCCCCAGACTTCTCCGTCACCTCCGTGATGGTCTGAAGCGAACGGGGCCGGTACTCCGGCGGCGATGGCGGCGATGGCAGCCTTATGATCCTCTCCGTGTCCACGCCGAGCAAACCCACCGCCGCGGCTGCCTGAGAATACAGTCTCATCAACTTCCGCTCATCCACGTCCTTGTCCTTCTTGAACGAATCCAACGTCCATCCAGCCTCTCTCGTCTTCAAAATACGGTGTTCCCCATACCCGGCACGATGGTCACTCAGACATTCCACGCGGTCGCACAGCGTCGCGCAGCCACCGATCCCCCCAGGCAGCGCGCATAGCGCACACCGCAGGCATGGCTGCACCGTCCTCAGCACCCGCTTGCACTCCGCGCACCACGGAAGCACCCACGGGAACCTGGCCGGCTCGACGCTCGCGTACGCGAAGTAGTGCAGGTCCGCCGGGGTCGTCGCGTTCGCCAGCCGCACCCGCTCCACCACATCGTCTGCATGAAGCGAGCCGTTGCGCGACTCGGCGAGGAGGAGGGACGCGAGGAGGTGCTTCCGGTCCCGACGCTCCTTCAAGAACCCCCATGAGAAACGGCGGCGGCGGATGTCGTATAGCACAGCGGAGATCGCAAATCGCCACAGCGCAGAGGCCTTGTTGCCTCGAAGTTCCGACGGTCGGGGGTAGAACTGCATGATGTCCGGAGAGGATCCCTTCCTGATCACGACGCGAGGCTTGGGACCGGATGTGGTGAAAGAGAGCACGACGTCCTTTTCGCCTACGAGAGTGCTCCCGTCTTCGCTCAGCGTCACTTTAGTGTATCCAGCTGGAAGCGTGCTTGTGTTGTAGGCCTCCGAGATGACGTACGTCCGATAGCCGTCCTTATCAAGCCCGGTGAACGTGCCCGTCAGAGTCGCACGAGTGCACATCCACGGTATGCTGGGGAGAGGGGCAGCGACAACCTGTTGAGGATCGGTAGGGAATGCGTGGAAGTCGAAGGAGAACGTGTGTCGGGATACTGTTCCGCCAGTCTCGGACGTGTGCACCCCAGCCCAGTGCCCGAGGCTGCACCTGTCAGCTCCCTCTATCTTAGCAGTCGGGAGAAACACAGCTCACAGTGGTTTCAGTTCCTCAGCGAGCTCGATGCCCTCGGTGTCAACGCCGTCCTCGTTCTCCGGATAAAACACCTCAGAATGCGGGGGATACTTTAGCATCGCTTCCGGCGGACCACATCCCGTGGCTTCTAGATCAAGGTCGTCTGACGTTCCGACCAAGGTGTCGGTATCGGAGTCGTAGTCCTCTACCCTTCCCCACGATCCCGACAGCTTAAGAAGCCTGATAAGCTGCCGTGCATCATGCAAATAGCCGAAGCTCACCATTCCGCAAGCGAAGTCACTTAGTTCGAGATATACCTGCAGACGTCGCTGGGTAAACAGCCCTAGAACACGGGAGCGTCAGACACACTGACTCAAGCACAGCGTTGTGTGAGGAGCGTTTGGATACCTGTTAGATCCTGACCACGGTAAACGAACGCGTCCTTTACGAGCTCTATCGCGCTCGCTGCGTCCGAGAGCTCCTCGGGGTGAAGAATGACTTTCTTTCCGACGGACATGACGTCGTAGTGTCGGCGCAAAAGAAGATACAGGATCACGAACAAATTCTGTATAACGGATATTAGCAGCGCCCCTCTCTACTTCAGCCTGAGTCAATCCGGACGGACGCACCCTCTCCAACCCCCTTGGCCCATTGATGAGCGCCAGCGTATCCAGCGCATCCAGATCATACTTCGCCGTCTCCAGCCCCTCACGCAGCCGCTGCTCCTCCTGCGCCGCATACCCCCGGAAGCGGTCCAGCAAGAAACGGTGCTCCGGATCCTCGCGGAACGGCCTCGTCATCGCCTTCACAAGCGGCACGACCTTGTCGAGGTACTTCTCCACGGCCGGCCCACGCCCGCGCACAGACGTGCGGAAGCCCTTCATGTGATTGAGAAGGGCGTAGATCTTGCTCCTGTACTCGGTCATCACGACCTGCCACCCGACCGCCCAGTAGGCCAGCCAATGTAGCAAACTGCGATACGGCGTGTCAATGGGGCATGCTTACCAAGAGAGGAGAAGACGTACCTCCACCCCTGCGGACGCGACGTGGTGAAATAGTTGACTTCCTGAGTAGTGATGAAGCCCGATGCGTCCGCGTCGAACGCCTCGACAATCTGCTGCAGATGCATGAGGTCGAGGCACTCCAGCGCCCACACATCGCTTTCGCCAACAGGGCGTTGTGGTGTTGCGCCCTGCGCGACCGCGCGCCGCTGGTCGTCCAGCCGCTGGGTGTAGTAGTCGTGTATAGCGAGGACGAGATGTCGTGCCTTGACGATGCCGCGCCACCGCTGCTTGCGTTATTAGCCCTCAAGTAGTATCAAACACGGGCACAAGACCTCACCATATCATTCCATATCTCGTACAGGTCCTGTGTACGCTGTAAGCCAATGCCAAATTCCCTGAATACGCAGAACAGACGAGCCCACCGGATCGATAATCCGCTCATGCGGACCCGCAAGCACCGAGCTGATCACCCGGTCGCCCTCATGCACGACCACCGCCGTCATCTCCAGCACGATCTCCCGCTGCTGGATCGCGAACTTCCGCGCAAACCACACAAGGTTCTTGCGGATCGCCACCGCCGGCTCGTCCGCAAGGTCCTGCATCAGCCGCTTCAGCTCAGCGCTGCCCTCCTGCGGCCGTTCCTCCTCTACGCCCTCCCGCCCCTCCCCTAGCCACTCCTCCCGCCCCGTGTACTCATACGGCCGCTCCCTCCCCCGGCGCGGCGGGCTGTAGCTCGGCCGGTACCCGTACCCGCCTCCGCCCCTGCGTGTCGTCTCCACGCGTCTCCGCACCCGCTGGTTCTCCGCCGCCCGCGGGTAGTAGTACGCACCCGGCCCCGCGCCGGAGCGCTTGCGAGAATAGAGCCCTGATTCCACGTGTGTTCCGGGTGGGCCGACATCGGTCGAGGGCAGCCCGGCCGCCTCGAGCTGCTGCTCCTTCAGGAGCAGCTCCTGCAGGACGTCGGACTTCGCGAGCACCGTCTGGGCGCCGCCTTCCTGCCGGATGGCTTCCGCCAGAGCGCGCTGTTCGCGCGGGGCGGTCTTCTCGAAGAACGCGATCACGACGTCCACCCTGTGCTGACCCGTCAGCACGCAGAACACGCGCAGTACACAGAGCACGCACTTGGTGATCAGCGTGTCCAGCTTGTCGTTCGCGCGGTCGACTCCGAGCCCCGTGTGGATAGAGATGGCGAAGTTGAACTCGCCCTTGCGGTCGCTGAACAGCTGGATGTACTCCTTCAGCGTCCCGTCCCAGCTCGGCGCCTTGAGCACCTTGACGAGCAGCCGCTTGCGCGAGTACGTGTCGCACGCGTTTGCGCACTCCTTGATGTCCTTCGCTGTCTTCTTGACGAGGTCATCGAGGCGTGCGCTGATGCTGAGCCCGTCCCCGCCGACGTGGTTTGTGCGTACACCTTGTAGTCTGAGAGTGTGTAAGCGTATCAGTAAAGTCGGCGATCCGGAATATAGAAGACATACTGCAGAAGCGCGGCCATCATGTTGCGCATTTCCAGAAACAGCAGGTTGATCTTCTTGTCGTTGTCGCGGCGCTTCACCTCGAGCTCGACGACGACTTTGAACGCGCCCACGGCCAAGGCGAGGAACGGGTGTATCTGTGCGACGGCGTCGAGCGCGCGGACGAGAGGGGGCAGGCTCTCTACGAGGCCGTTCACGCCGTCCATCAGGATACCCAGGCCATCGCTGCTGCTGGAAGCCTGTCCAGCGTCGTTCACTTTATCCACGATATCATTTTCTATTTTCCCTAAAAGACAGAGTCGTTAGACGAGTCCCCTGAATTAAACCGCACGGGCACTGCAGTCAAAGTATGGATAAAACCAGATGGCCATCGGCCCGTACTCGCGCAGATGCGCCAGAATGACTCTGCCTCAAACGGCACGTTTACTGGCGTCGTTCAAGCTCGAGCACCAGCCATAACTGCCCCAGCATAGCCGGATTACGGGTACGCAAGTGTAGAAGCTGGGGTACGGTGATGTAGCGTTCACGGAATCCCGCTGATGCAGAATGTACGGAAGCAGGACTCACCTGCACGACCAGGCTCGCTAGGCTGAGCAGCTCCGTCGAGAGCGTCCTGAGCATCCTTGAGCTCCCGAGACGAGGCCTGTTCTTCCTTCGATTTGTTCGTGTTGTGAGACATGCTCGGTGTCGGTGTCCCTCACGGAGGTCCGGAGTAAGATGGTCAAAGCGCGGGGATCCTAGGACACCGCCCGCGGAGAAGGTTGAAGTAAACGAAGTGAGCAAGCGCGAGAGCGCCACCACCCGACATCGGCGCCATCGATGGCCCAGCATCAGCTTCCAGCTGCGCGAACGATGGCGCACAGTGTCCCCATGGATAAGCGCAATCTGGGCGCGCGCCACAGGGCAGCGAGGGCACAGTTGAAAGAACGTCTGCAGGATCTCTAGCACAGGTACGTCTGCTCGGTGCTCGTGGCCTAAGATCGGCGAGGCCCATATTGATACTCGAATGGCGCCTGCAGCGAGTCCATGCTCGTCAAAAGATGACAAGTGCTAGCTTCGTGCGCAACGTTTTGGTCGACCACGAACGATGCACGAGAGCCTTGCTCTGACGAGGAACAGGTATGCAGCGAAATGTACTCAGTAGGTTCTAGGAGCTTGCAGTTGAGCTGAGCGCTGCTTCGGGGGATTGAAAAGGATTGATAGTCTGAACCGTAGTTACAGATATGTGTAAGCGAGGCTAGTTGAGCATACACTGCGTTATAGAGCAGCGCCGTGCATCACCCGTATACATTCGCAGAAGACAATCCTCCTGGCCCGATATCGACGAGGATGCATATCGGCAGAGGCGGTCAAGTGGCCCATAGTTATAAGGTTTTGTAAGAGAGCCTAGTTTAAGGAACAGTATCCCGTGGTACGACAGATTCTCCTGCGAGAAGTGCGATGGCGAGTTGAAAGAACATAGCAAAGACAGTGCACGAAGAACTAGAGAAAGTAGACAATGTTTCCCCGCAACTTTGCCGAGCCAAATAGGCTGATGGGCGTCTGTTACCCGTGGGAGAAGAACGCAAGCAGGAGCACACAAAGAAAGCGGGCGAGTGACGGTGGCTCAGCGCTCAGGATGCGAGCGGCAGTGGCCTCGCTCCCGACGACCACCATCCCATCCCGAGCCTCCTTCTTTATCTCGCCTCTTTCTCGTCTCTCATCGCCAACATGGCCTCTCTCCTCGAGCGAATGAGCCGCCCTGCCGGCTCCGGGCCCTCCGTCGGCCCCGTCCGCGCAAAGTCCAACCGTGCCGCAGCAGCCTCCGCCGCCGCGCCCTACGTCATCGTGCGTCGCTCCCCACCGATCGCACGTCGCTCCACGCCATCTCCGTCACCTGACCGCGTCAAGCTCCTCTCCTTAGCATTCGTCTAATGGCTACGCGAACAGGCCCCCACCAGCTTGAACCCGCCCTACGCCTACACCTCCTGCACGACACCGGCCCAGGCTCGCGCTCACAAGACGACATGCGCAACGCTGGCCGTGCTGCTGCACGCGACGTCAGTGCATGAAGTCGGTCAGTAAAGGGCACGTACCGCCGGCCAGCAAGCTGACGCGCTCTGTCGCCAGAGCTTCCCGCGAGTGAGTAGAGCGAAAGGGAGACGCATACAGCCGTGGTGCTCGCTCCTCCACCCCTCGGCCCGCCTTATATATCACCATCTCCCTCGCCTGCCCGTGTGCCAGCGCTGCGCACGGACCACGCGGAGCCCGCTACCCGCACGAGTCTCGGTGCGTGCCCTCTGCGCCCGCTTCCTTCGCTTATCTCATCTAGGGTGCACACAACGCAGCCGAGGCCACTCGCGCACGCCGCATAGAGACCCGCCGGTCGGAAGCCCGCCGCCCCACAACATCCGGCCATGCGCCCGCTCCGCCCTACCAAAAGCAAGCCGGGCCACGCTCCCCTGGCTGTCTACCGTGCCATGCACGCCGTCTCCAATCGGTCCCTGCCTCGTCGACCATGGTGGGGTGGTGGGCCGCAAGAGACTGAGTGCGTGCATCCGCCGCGCCCCCGGGGATCGTATAACACGCACATCGCGCCGAGCGACGCCCGTCGTGACACGGCTGCTCTCACGGAAGCCGCGGCGCGGCGCGGCCCTGCTAGCAGCACGTCAACATCGGCAATGACAGCCGTGCGTCGCGTCGCTAGCACCAGACCCGCTTGACCACGGCGGTGCTTCGGTGGCCGTGCGTCGGCGCGCCATCCAACCCCAACAGCCACCCTCTCTGAAGCACAGCCTACGAGTGCGGCGGCGCGCACCGAGCCTGCCACACAACTCTGGACCACGCCCTGCGCTCGCACTCCGCCGTGCCCCCGCCCGCCCGCTCACTCTCGCATGCATCGCGCCCGCCGCCCCGTTCCCGCTCCCCGCGGGATGCAGACATCGCATACACGCGGGTCTCGCACACGGCCGCGCACAGCGCCCTCACGCAATCCGAGTACGTCCGCCGCGGCTCCCGTCCGCGTGTCTGAAACGCGGTGCGCCGCACGCTGACGCCGCTTCGCATCCGGCTGCAGCCAGCGTGCACCCCAACCCCATCGCGCCCAGAACACCGGGTCCGGCGACAATCGCAGCACACAACTGGTGCGCTCGCGCTGTGCGAAGGGCGCAGCCGCCCAGAGACAGGTACGCGCCGCCTCCTCTGCCGCCGTGCGCACATGCTCGCCCCAACTCCGAGTGGCGACACACCGTGCCCGCTGCACGCTGCACGCCGCGGCCCCCCGATCTCCCCTCGCAGGGCCAGCCCACATGGGCTCGGGGGGCGACGCGCCCGGACCCGCACACGCGCCGTCCGCGTATGCGAACGGTTGAGAAGCTACGGCCCGCGACGACCCCGGCTTGCGGCTTGCGAATGCGAATGCGCAGCGGTGGAAACGACCCCAACCGACCCGGGTCTGGTCGGGGCGTGCCCGTATCAGTAACGTACGCACCGCCGCGCCCTGCCGCCGCCGCCGTCGTGCTTCTGCACGAGCCGCAGGCATTGGCCCGCCTCTGTCCTGCGCGCATGCGGCGTCCGCGCGAGCTGTAGTTGATACTTCGAATGAACAATACACGTCCGTTTTGCGCCCGCAGAGCTATGTCAGACTGTGCGGTGGTGGCGGTGGCGTCCCGTCTGGAACCGCACGGACGCGGGCGGCGGCCTCGAGAGAGCGGCAGGGGCGGCACTCGGCCCTGGGTCGCAGCAGGACGTGCCTCGCGGCGTCTGCGCTGTCTATCTCGCGTGCGGACCGTCGCGCAGAGGAGTGCACGCGTAATCCCAATGTACCACCGACACGGGATGTCGGTACGACCGCAGAGCCATGTACATATTCTGCGCTGCTCGATGAAGAGCCCTGCGGACGTGTGCAAGTGACGACCTCAGTAAAGCTCTAGTGCCGTGAATAGTCTATACCCGGCACGACTTGTATGCACACGCCGACGCATGCAACTCAGAGATCCCGCACTTGCGCAATACACGTCCCCGAGCGCCCGCGGCCGGCGTGTACAACCACTAATATCAAACAGCACGGCTGCATTCACGGGCCAAACTGCCTTCGAGTTCAGGGTAACCCAGAACAGCCCCACGCACAGTGACCAGCGCACACGCTTCGCCCTGTCCGAGTCCGAGTCTGCTCTTTCACGGCGCACGGGGCCCACCGCTCGGTGTGCCGGTACCAAACCCACAGGCTTGCTCAGGCTGCCCCGCCACTGACTCGGGCGCGAGGCCGGCTCTCTCAGGCCGATGAGGCTGCAGTCGGCCAGCTCGGAGTTGCCCTGCAGCGGCGTGTCACGGACGCGGTAACCCACCGCAAAGCAGGTCCGTTTATCGACCGGCGGCGATGGCCGCCACGCTAGTCGCTACCGCACGTGCGGCAGTCCCTTATGCTCACTCTCCCTGTCCTTCGCAACTTCGGGATGACGGTGCACACGCAGTGGTGCTGCATGTCACACTGCGGGACTCGGACACTCTTCCGGTGCCGGGCGCCGCGACCGATGCGACTCAAGCTGTGGTTCAGCGGATACCCTGTCTGTTTGGTGTGGGTGCCGGACAAGGGACGCGGGCCCGCCGCTGGGCACAACCCCGAGGCACTGTTCAAACCAGTCTGGACGCTTGGCGGGGTCAGGCGGTGACATAGATGCGATGCATAGAGTTCACACCCGACTACGCAGCTCGGGACACGTCCCATACCAACGTGCACGGGGTATGCTTCAATTTCCACGGGTTGCTAGGTGCGCAGGCCCGCACTGCGCGAAGTACACGCTTATGGTGAGGACTATGCCATAAGATCGGCCACCGGGTGTGGTTGTGCTGCCGGTACAACAGAACCTGATCTCTGGGTCTGTCCCGGCCGCCTGCCATTGAGATCGGGAAAATGAGCGCTGTAATTGGAGCCTCAGAACAGGAACGCACTCACCGTTTTAGTGGCTGATTATATGTGCATCGTCTAGACTCGGCTTCTGGTGGCGTGCATACAGGTAACTGTATGACATGGAATTGGTCCAGACAAAGACACTCGCTTATGCCAGTGCATTCGAGCCGCCGGGCCTGCAGCCTCCCAACAGACATCAGTCAAAAACCAGGTGACCAAAAAAAATATACTCACCTGCGAACGTAACCCGTAACAACAGATTTGGAGATGGCAGCCGGGGTTTGCGAGGCGTGGAGGCTCCGGCATCAGCGATTCCAGGCGGGAGAAGCGAGATCTGAATTTAATATTGCTGGCTCTGCGCTCCCAGTGACTTGGTGCACGAGGACGTTCACCCGAAGTTCGCCTCTGTACGGATTCCGGAGATCACTGTAAGCACTGTATGGCATACATCTAGTGCCAAAATTGGCTGCTATCCCGGGCCAGCCTGGTGCAGCTTCACTGCGCCATAGTCAGGACGTGAGCATCCAAGAAAGAGGTGGGTCTCGTACCACAGAATGTGGACGCAGAAGAGCGGGTTGCCGGTGAAGTGGACCGAGGGACTGCCGTAGGATTCGGGACCCGGAGAGGCGTGAAGCGAACTTGATGCAAGCATCAGCGGTGAATGTCCCTGTTTCTCATTGCCATCAGCATACAGCAAAATTGTCTTCATCTTAGATTAGGCAAGTTCCCGTCGGACCCCGCCACCATGGGGAAAGTTGAAACGGCGAGACAATCTGCCACTGGCAGGGAAGCCTAGTGATGACAGTGGGCCGTGTTGTGCAGCAGTACGTAGTGCAGCCACTGTCTGTCAGATCGAGTCGAGTGGTCCCAGGTGAATGATTCTTCAGGTCTTTGGTATTATGCGGCGAGAGAGTGGCAGCGGCCCTCGGAGGCAGGAATAGAACGCAAAGTTCAGCTTTTTGGAGTCGCAGGCGCTGGGCATGCGATGGGCGCTTTGAACGACGCCAATTGCCAAATCAGGCACTCACTCCTAGATCTTCAGATCGACTGCCCGCGTCTGACATATCTTTCTGTTTGGTGTACGGCCCGCTTGCACCTCAACTTTTGCACATTCATCACACAAACACAATTAGCTCACATTATGCACCTCCTGGCGGAGCCTCTGGGCATGTGAATTGTGCAGTGTATGCACATCGACTCCGAGAATTATTTACAAGTCTTGCTTCCGGGCCACACGGTGGCTGTACGAGCAGCACTGGTGAGCCGGGACGGGGTTCTAGCACGATGAGAATGACAGTGATGCACAATAGGGTGTAGGTGGACAATATCGAGCACAAGGCTTGAAGCGGGACAAGTTGCAGTGCGGACATTGTGGGCAATAAAATAATTCAAGGTCGGCCGAGGAAGAGCATCGGGGTGAGCAAGTTGAAGGAGTCGCACCTCCCTGCCCTATTCCGCTGCTGATTATGTCAGAGCGGGCAACAGAATCTTGCGTGAGTTTACGTGAGCAGCAAAGGTGCTGTGCTGGCTGCGGCAGGCATCAGCACTCGCCGGATAGCCCGGTGGCGAGGAACCTCTGGAACGAGAAGCGAGCCATGAGAGCGAGCGCTAGGACTCGGCCTATGTGTGACAGCACACCGATGGAAGAGGCATTCCATCATCATGATCATGTTGCGCTACACGGACAGACCGGCAAATATTTTGCTATCCCGGGACTACCCCACTCGCCCCGCTACCACCCTCATCCCATCCTCTCCATCATGTCTTCTCCGCTCACTGCCCACTCCTCCGCTGCCCGCTGCCTTCGTCCTGATGCTGGTCGACCAACGTCATGGTGTGTTGATCGCAACATCCCGTCTATACTGCCGAGCAGACGCAGCACAAGACGAGGGCACAGGTGAGTCGACATGCGCACGGAGATGAGGCATGTCATCTGATAGATGAGTCGGGGCCGCTGCTAGGTAGGCAAGACAGGACAGCAAGGTTAGTACAAAGCCGCCTCCGCATCGTACAAGAATGCACATGTGTGCGGCGGCTACTGTCCACGCAAAGTTCACAGGGGGGCCGGACGGGAGACAGAGTGCCAGAGCGAATCAGAAGTGGCGGACTCACAGGCCTCGAGCCCACTGGGCAACAGGTGAGTGCTTCGTATCGGATGCGCTGGCACATTGTGGGAAGGCCCACGCAGGACAGGGACGGTCGATGGAAAGCCGGGTACTGGTCACAGCGGGGAGACCAGCGGCAGATCCGTTCCGGTACGATTTTTGGGGGGCGTGCAGAGGGCGGCGGCGTACCAGGTCGACGCCGAATCCTGTGGCTGTGGGCGTGTGCGGAAGACGTCCGCTGCCTTGAATCGTGCATGATGACCTTCGTGTCCACTAGAGCGCACCTTCAGGGGCGCTCACACCCCACAACGGCGGCGCAGTGCGGGGCAGGACGAGATGGGGGAGGTCGGATGGGTATCGGGGTGTAAGACACGCAACCGGAGGTGAGCGCACACGTAGGATTGTATGATGTCTGCAACTCCCCAGACGGCGGTGTCTGGCGGACACCGTCGGCTCCCGAACGCCGCCCAGGCCCGTATGCTGCCCACCGAGCATAAGACCATATTGAAGTCTCGCCCACCGAGCGAGGAGTATCAAAAATCGCGTGTGGCGAGACGGGACCGCCAGCGTGTTACGCCGCTAACATGATCCAGCAGAAGCATAGCATTCGACAGGAGACGTCGGGAAACACGACCGCTCGTGCGCGACATCGCAGCCGGACCTGGAAGCTGTAGCGACAGAACGGCGGATGGGCGTGTTTGCATATGATCATCGAGGACGTACTGGCGGGACCGGGAACGTGTGAGCATGCGCGCGCAGTTTTCCGAGATGCCCCTGACACTTACGGTCACAGCTGTGGATGTGTCGACGCGATCCGGGAGTGGCAACGGCCAGTGCATGGCAGGAGGGCGCGGCAGGAGGTTTCGAGCAGGAGGTCAGTGGCAGGATCTCGACTGTTGGCAACAGAGACTCACCGGTATATTCTTAGGCACCCAGCGGGACAGCGGGTGCTCCCAGCAGCCAGCAGAGCATGTCCGAGCGAGGGGGGCAGCGTTGCGAGCGAGTGAGCCACCTTCAGGGAGCGAGGTGTCGGCAGGGTAGTGGCGGTGTAGAAGGAGGCAAGGCGGACAGCTTGAAGGACGCGGCAGTGTTGTGGGCGTTGCGTGGGCGCCTAGCTGGTCGACCGTCTTTCTGAGTGTTGTACGAGTGCGTGCGGGGCGGTCTTGTTGCGTAGTATGCATGTATACGGTGCGCCGTGGTCGTGTGCGCGTGTGTGCTGCGAGAGAATGACTTGATGTCCGCCTGTCCGATTCGAAGTGCTCACCAACGACGGGCGAGTCCCTGCCCCATCCCCCTCACCAGCTGCCCTCCTACCATCTCTTTCCCCAGAGCCAGAGTCCGTCGATATTCCCCTGGCCGTCGCACTCCCCCACCCACGAGGCCGCACCACACGTGTCCTACCCGATGTCGTGCCTTCACGATGCCGCGCCACCGCTACGCCGCCCATTAGCCCTCATGTGGTACCAAGCACGACGACGAGACCTCACCATGTCCTTCCATATCTCGTACAGGTCCTGTGAATACTGTAAGCCGATGCTCTTTTCCCTGAACACGCAGAAAAAACGAGCTCACCGGATCGATAATCCGCTCATGCGGACCCGCAAGCACCGAGCTGATCACCCGGTCGCCCTCATGCACGACCACCGCCGTCATCTCCAGCACGATCTCCCGCTGCTGGATCGCGAACTTCCGCGCGAACCACACCAGATTCTTGCGAATCGCGACCGCCGGCTCGTCCGCCAGGTCCTGCATCAGCCGCCTCAGCTCAACGCTGCCCTCCCGTTCCTCCTCAGCGCCCTCCCTGCCCTCCTCCGGCCACTCCTCCCGCCCCGTGTACGCATACGGCCGCTCCCTCCCTCGGCGCGGCGGGCTGTAGCTCGGCCGGTACCGGTACCCGCCTCCGCCCCTGCGTGTTGTCTCCACGCGTCGCCGCACACGCTGGTTCTCCGCCGCCCGCGAGTAGTAGTACGCACCCGGCCCCGCGCCGGAGCGCCTCCGAGCATAGAGCCCTGATTCCACGCGGTATCCGGGTGGGGCAGCCTCGGTTGAGGGCAGCCCGGCCGCCTCGAACTGCTGCTCCTTGAGGAGCAGCTCCTGCAGGACGTCGGACTTGCCGAGCACCGTCTGGGCGCCGCCTTCCTGCCGGATGGCTTCCGCCAGAGCGCGCTGTTCGCGCGGCGCGGTCTTCTCGAAGAACGCGATCACGACGTCCACTCTGTGCTGACCCGTCAGTACGCAGAACACGCGCAGTACACAGACTACGTACTTGGTAATCAGCGTGTCCAGCTTGTCGTTCGCACGGTCGACTCCGAGCCCGGTGTGGATGGAGATGGCGAAGTTGAACTCGCCCTTGCGGTCGCTGAACAGCTGGATGTACTCCTTCAGCGTCCCGTCCCAGCTCGGCGCCTTGAGCACCTTCACGAGCAGCCGCTTGCGCGAGTACGTGTCGCACGCGTTGGCGCACTCCTTGATGTCCTTCGCCGTCTTCTTGATGAGGTCGTCGAGGCGCGCGCCGATGCTGAGCCCGTCGCGGCCGACATGGTTCGTGCGGACGCCCTGCAGTCTAATCGTGTGCGAGTCGATTAGCAAGGCCGGCGAACGAGGGTCACAAAGAACGCACTGCAGAAGCGCGGCCATCATGTTGCGCATTTCCAGGAACAGCAGGTTGATCTTCTTGTCGTTGTCGCGGCGCTTCGCCTCCAGCTCGACCACCACTTTGAACGCGCCCACGGCAAGGGCAAGGAACGGGTGTATCTGTGCAACGGCGTCGAGCGCGCGGACGAGTGGGGGCAGGCTCTCCACGAGGCCGTTCACGCCGTCCATCAGGACGCCCAGGCCATCGCTACTGCTGCTAGCTTGTCCTGCTGCGTTCACTTTATCTACGAACTCCCCCTCTAGCCTGCCTGGGCGCGGCGTGAGCGAGATGCGGCAGGTATGTTAGAGTAGTCGTCGGAATCGGTACTTACCCGCACGACCAGGCTCGCTAGGCTGAACTGCTCCGTCGAGAGCGTCCTGAGCATCCTTGAGCTCCCGAGACGAGGACTGTTCCTCCTTTGATTTGTTCGCGTTCGAGGACATGCTCGGTGTTCCTCATGGAGGTCCGGTGTGAGCCGGTCAAAGCGCGGGGATCCTAGGACACCGTCCGCGGAGAAGGTTGGAGTGAACAAAGTGAGGAAGCGCGAGAGCGCCACCGCCCGACATCGGCGCCATCGATAAACTAGCACGGGTTTCCAGCTGCGCGCACGATGTCGCGCGCACAATGCGGGTAAGCGTGTTCTGGGCGCGCGCCACGGACAGTAGCGGCGTGCAGCGCTTGCGAGGTCGTATCACCGTATTCTCAGGGCCGATGGAGTCTTTGGCACGAGGGCAGAGGGGTAGAGGGTTGAAATATACGTGGCTAACGGCCCTGTTTGACGACTTGGAGTAGTTCGCTCCAGTCCTCCGAGTGATTGGTGCAGGTGCATAGTAGATAACAGACCAGAAACACGGCTACACAGACTACGTTGAGGTGTCGGCTCAGCCAGATCAATCCAGAGTATGTGGATACAGGTGCGATAACGAGAAAGAACGCAAAGACCTGAGCGCACGACGGCTCCAAGGGCAAGAGGAAAAGAGGACTGCACAGACGATGAAAGTTTATGGGCGTCTGTCGCTCGTGGGAGAAGAACGCAAGCAGGAGCACACACAGAAAGCGGGCGAGTGGCGGTGGCTCAGGATGTGCGAGCGGCAGTGGCCTCGCTCCCGACGACCACCATCCCATCCCGAGCCTCCTCCTTTATCTCCCCTCTTTCTCGTCTCTCATCGCCAACATGGCCTCTCTCCTCGAGCGCATGAGCATCCCCGCAGGCTCCGGGCCCTCCGTCGGCCCCGTCCGCGCAAAGTCCAACCGTGCCGCAGCAGCCTCCGCCGCCGCGCCCTACGTCATCGTGCGTCGCTCACCACCGATCGCACGTCGCTCCACGCCATCTCCGTCACCTGACCGCGTCCAGCTCCTCTCCTTAGCGCTTAGCATTCGTCTAATGGCTACAAACAGGCCCCCACCAGCTCGAACCCGGCCTACGCCTACGCCTCCTGCACGACATCGGCCCAGGCTCGCGCTCACAAGACGCCATCCGCAACCCCGGCCGTGCTGCTGCACTCGACGTCAGTGCATGAAGTCAGTCAGTAAATGGCACGTACCGCCGGCCAGCAAGCTGACGCGCTCTGTCGCCAGAGCTTCCCGTGAGTGAGTAGAGTGAAAGGGGGACGCATACAGCCGTGGTACTCGCTCCTCCACCCCTCGGCCCGCCTTATATATCACCATCTCCCTCGCCTGCCCGTGTGCCAGCGCTGCGCACGAACCATGCGGAGCCCGCTACCCGCACGAGTCTCGGTGCGTGCCCTCTGCACCCGCTTCCCTTCGCTTATCCCATCCAGGGCGCACACAACGCAGCCGAGGCCACTCGCGCACGCCGCACAGAGACCCGCCCGTCCGAAGCCCGCTGCCCCCACAACATCCGGCCCCTGCGCCCGCTCCGCCCTACCAAAGAGCAAGCCCGACCACGCTCCCCCGGCTGTCTACCGTGCCATGCACGCCGCCCTCAATCCGGTCCCTGCCTCGTCGGCCATGGTGGGGTGGTGGGCTGCAAGAGACAGAGTGCGTGCATCCGCCGCGCCCCCGGGGATCGTGAAACACGCGCATCGCCCATCGTGACACGGCTGCTCTCACGGAAGCCGCGGCGCGGTGCGGCCCTGCTAGCAGCACGTCGACATCGGCAATGAGAGCCGTTCGTCGCGTCGCCAGCACCAGACCCGCTTGACCACGGCGGTGCTTCGGTGGCCGTGCGTCGGCGCGCCATCCAACCCCAACAGCCACCCTCTATGAAGCACAGCCTACGAGTGCGGCGGCGCGCACCGAGCCTGCCACACAACTCTGGACCACGCCCCGCGCTCGCACTCCGCCGTGCCCGCGCCCGCTCACTCAATCTCGCATGCATCGCGCCCGCTGCCCCGTTCCCCGCTGCCCCGTTCCCCGCTCCCCGCGGGATGCAGACGTCGCATACACGCGGGTCTCGCACGCGGCCGCGCACACCGCCCTCACGCAATCCGAGTCCGTCCGCCGCGGCTCCCGTCCGCGTGTCTGAAACGCGGTGCGTCGCCCGCTGACGCCGCTTCGCATCCGGCTGCAGCCAGGGGCCCCCAACCCCATCGCGCCCAGAACACCGCGTCCGGCAACGATCTCAGCACACAACTGGTGCGCTCGCGCTGTGCGAAGGGCGCAGCCGCCCAGAGACAGGTACGCGCCGCCGCCTCCTCCGCCGCCGTGCGCACATGCTCGCCCCAACTCCGAGTGGCGCCACACCGCGCCCGCTGCACGCTGCATGCCGCGGCCCTCCGATCTCCCCTCGCAGGGCCAGCCCACATGGGCTCGCGGGGCGACGCGCCCGGACCCGCACACGCGCCGTCCGCGTATGCGAACGGTTGAGAAGGTACGGCCCGCGACGACCCCGGCTTTGCGGCTTGCGCATGCGAATGCGCAGCGGTGGAAACGACCCCAACCCGGGCGTGCTCATATCAGTAACTTACGCACCGCCGCGCCCTGCCGCCCTGCACGAGCCACATGAATTGGCCCGCCTCTGTCCTGCGTGCACGCGGCGTCCGCGCGAGCTGTAGTCGATACTTCGAATGAACAATACACGTCCGTTTTGCGCCCGCAGAGCTCATGATATGTCAGACCGTGCGGTGGTGGCGGTGGTGTCCCGTCTAGAACCTCACGGACGCGGACGCGGCCTCGAGAGAGCGGCAGGGGCGGCACTCGGCACTCGGGTCGCAGCAGGACGTGCCACGCGACGTCTGCGCTGTCTATCTCGCGTGCGGACCGTCGGGCAGAGGAGTGCACGCGTAATCCCAATGTACCACTGACACGGGATGTCGGTACGACCGCGGAGCCATGTATTCTGCGCTGCTCGATGAAGAGCCCCGCGGACATGTGCAAGTGACGACCTCAGTAAAGCTCTAGTGCCGTGAATAGTCTATACCCAGCACGACTTGTATGCACACCCCGACGCATGCCACTCAGAGATCCCGCCCTTGCGCAATACACGTCCCCGAGCCGCCGCGGCCGGCGTGTACACCCATTAATATTAAACAGCACGACTGCATTGATATCCATGGGCCAAACTGCCTTCCGAGTTGAATTCAGGGTAGCCCCGAACAGCCCGACGCACATCACATATCGCAGTGACCAGCGCCCCGTCCGAGTCCGAGTCTGCTCTTTCACGGCGCACGGGGCCCACCGCTCGGTGTGCCGGTACCAAACCCACAGGCCTGCTCAGCTGCCCCGCCACTGACTCGGGCGCGAGGCCGGCTCTCTCAGGCCGATGAGGCTGCAGTCGGCCGGCTCAGCGTTGCGAGGCTGCAGCGGCGTGTCACGGACGCGGTAACCCACCGCAAAGCAGGTCAGTTTATCGACCGGCGGCGTCACGTCCGCCACACTAGTCGCTACCGCACGTGTGGCAGTCCCTCATGCTCACTGTCCAGGTCCTTCGCAACTTCGGGATGACGGTGCACACGCAGTGGTGCTGCATGTCACACTGCGGGACTCGGACACTCTTCCGGCGCCGGGCGCCGCGACCGATGCTACTCAGGCCGCGGTTCAGCGGAAGCCCTGTCTGTTTAGTGCGTGTGCCGGACAAGGGACGCGGGCCCGCCGCTGGGCACAACCCCGAGGCACTGTTCAAACCAGTCTGGACGCTTGGCGGGGTCAGGCGGTGACATAAATGTGATGCATAATGATAGAGTCCACACCCGACTACACAGCTCGGGACACGTCCCAGACCAACGTGCACGGGGTCAATTTCCACGGGTTGCTAGGTGTGCAGGCCCGCAGCACGAAGTACACGCTTACGGTGGGGATTATGCCATAAGATTGACCACCGGGTGCGCTTGCGGGTGCAACAGAGCCCGATCTCTGGGTCTGTCCCGGCCGCCTGCAATTGAGATCCGAGTCGAGAGGATGAGCGCTGTAATTGGAGCCTCAGAACAGGAACGCACTCACCGTCTTAGTGGCTGATTATATGTGCATCGTCTAGACTCGGCTTCTGGTGGCGTGCATACAGGTAATTGTATGACATGGAATTGGTCCAGACAAAGACACCCACTGATGCCAGTGCATCCGAGCCGCCGGGCCTGCAGCCTCCCGACAGACATCAGTCAAAAACCAGGTGACCAAAAAAATATACTCACCTGCGAACGTAACCCATAACAACAGATTTAGACTCTGGAGACGGCGGCCGCAGTTTGCGAGGCGCGCAGGCTCCGGCATCAGCGATTCCAGGCGGGAGAAGCAATGACTGAATTTAATATTGCCGGCTCTGCGCTCCCAGTGACTTAGTGCACGAGGACGTTCGCCCGAAGTTCGCCCTCTGTACGGATTCCGGAGATCACTGCAAGCACCGTATGGCGTACATCTAGTGCCAAAATTGGCTGCTCTCCCGGGCCAGCCTGGTGCAGCTTCACTGCGCCATAGTCAGGACGTGAGCATCCAAGAAAGAGGTGGGTCTCGTACCACAGAATGCGGACGCAGAAGAGCGGGTTGCCGGTGAAGTGGACCGAGGGACTGCCGTAAAATCCGGGACCCGGAGAGGCGTGAAGCGAACTTGATGCAAGCATCAGCGGTGAATGTCCCTGTTTCCCGTTGCCATCAGCATACAGCAAAATTGTCTTTATCTTAGATTAGGCAAGTTCCCGTCGGACCCCGCCACCATGGGGAAAGTTGAAACGGCGAGACAGGCAGGGAACAGTGATGACCTGAGTGGGCCGCATTGTGCAGCAGTACATAGCGCAGCCACTGTCTGTCAGATCGAGTCGAGTGGTCCCAAATGAATGATTCTTCAGGTCTTCTGTATCATGTGGCGAGAGAGCGGCAGAGGGAGGCAGGAATAGAACACAAAGTTCAGGTTTTTGGAGTCGCAGGCGCCGGGCATGCGATGGGCGCTTCGAACGACGCCAATTGCCAAATCAGGCACTCACCCCTAGATCTTCAGATCGACTGCCCACGTCTGACATATCTTTCTGTACGATGTACGGCCCGCTTGAGCCTCGAATTTTGCACATTCATCACACAAGCACAATTAGCTCACATTATGCACCTCCTGGCGGAGCCTCTGGGCATCTGAATTGTGCGGTGTATGCACATCGACTCCGAGAATGATTTACAAGTCTTGCTTCCGGGCCACACGGTGGCTGTACGAGCAGCACTGGTGAGCCGGGACGGGGTTCTAGCACGATGAGAATGACAGTGATGCACAATAGGGTGTAGGTGGACAATATCGAGCACAAGGCTTGAAGCGGGACAAGTTGCAGTGCAGACATTGTGGGCAATAAAATAATTCAAGGTCGGCCGAGGAAGAGCACCGGGGTGAGCAAGTTGAAGGAGTCGCACCTCCCTGCCCTATTCCGCTGCTGATTATGTCAGAGTGGGCAACAGAATCTTGCGTGAGTTTACGTGAGCGGCAAAGGTGCCGTGCTGGCTGCGGCAGGCATCAGCACTCGCCGGATAGCCCGGCGGCGGAGAACCCCTGGAACGAGAAGCGAGCCATGAGAGCGAGCGCTAGGACTCGGCCTATGTGTAACAGTAGACCGATGGGAAAGGCATTCCATCACGTTGTGCTAAGCGGACAGACCGACAGATATCTTGCTATCCCGGGACTACCCCGTTTGCCCCGTCCCATTGCCACCCTCATCACATCCTCTCCATGTCTTCTCCGCTCACTGCCTGCTGCTCCACTGCCTTCGTCCTAATGCTGGTCGACCGATGTCATGGCGTGTCGATCGCAACATCCCGTCTATACTGCCGAGCAGACACAGCACAAGACGAGGGCGCAGGTGAGTGCTTTGTATCGGAGGTGACGGCACATTGTGGGAAGGCCCGCACAAGACGGGAACGGCTGATGGAGAGCCGAGTGCTGGTCACAGCGGGGAGACCAGCTCCAGATCTATGGCATCAGGCGCCGGAGAGGCCACGCAATGGCTGCATTCTCCGTACGATTTTTGGTGGGCGTGCACCAGGTCGACGCCGAATCCTGTGGCTGTGGGCGTGTGCAGAAGACATCCGCCGCCTTGGATCGTGCATGATGACCTTCGTGTCCGCCAGAGCGCACCTTCAGGGGCACTCACACCCCACAACGGTGGCGCGGTGCGGGGCAGGACGAGATGGGGGAGGTCGGATGGGTATCGGGGTGTAAGACATGCAACCGGAGGTGAGCACACACGTAGGATTGTATGATGTCTGCAACTCCCCAGACGACGGAGTCTGGCGGACACCGTCGCCTCCCGAACGCCTCCCGGGCCCATATGCTGCACACCGAGCACAAGACCGTATTGAAGTCTCGCCCGCCGAGCGACCAGTGTCGAAAATCGCGTGTGGCGAGACGGGACTGCCAGCGTATTACACCGCTAACATGGTCCAGCGGAAGCGTAGCATTCGATGGGAGACGTCGGGAAACACGACCGCTCGTGCGCGACATCGCGGCCGGACAGCGACCAGCGCAGCTGGAAGCTGTAGCGACAGAACAGCGGATGGGCGCGTTTGCATATGATCATCGAGGACGTACTGGCGGGGCAGGAGGTTTCGAGCAGGAGGTCAGTGGCAGGATTTCGACTTGGCAACAGAGACTCACCGGTATATTATTAGGCACCCAGCGGGACAGCGGGTGCTCCCAGCAGCCAGCGGAGCATGTCCGAGCGAGGGGCGCAGCGCTGCAAGCGAGCGAGCGACCTTCAGGGAGCGAGGCGTCGGCAGGTAGTGGCAGTGTAGAAGGAGGCAAGGCGGACAGCTCGAAGGACGCGGCAGTGTTGTGGGTGTTGCGTGGGCGCCTAGCTGGTCGACCGTCTTTCTGAGTGTTGTACGAGTGCGCGCGGGGCGGTCTTGTTGCGTAGTATGCATGTATACGGTGCGCCGAGGTCGTGTGCGCGTGTGTGCTGCGAGAGAATGACTTGATGTCCGCCTGTCCGATTTGAAGTGCTCACCAACGACAGGCGAGTCCCTGCCGCCGGCTGCCCTCCTGCTATCTATTTCCCCAG
>NW_007360331.1:2310136-2319192 GCF_000271585.1 Trametes versicolor FP-101664 SS1 | reverse complement strand
ATCGATAATCCGCTCATGCGGACCCGCAAGCACCGAGCTGATCACCCGGTCGCCCTCATGCACGACCACCGCCGTCATCTCCAGCACGATCTCCCGCTGCTGGATCGCGAACTTCCGCGTGAACCACACAAGGTTCTTGCGAATCGCGACCGCCGGCTCGTCCGCCAAATCCCGCATCAGCCGCTTCAGCTCAACGCTGCCCTCCCGCTCCTCCTCCACGCCCTCCCGGCCGTCCTCCGGCCACTCCTCCCGCCCCGTGTACTCATACGGCCGCTCTCTCCCTCGGCGCGGCGGGCTGTAGCTCGGCCGGTACCCGTACCCGCCTCCGCCCCTGCGTGTCGTCTCCACGCGTCTCCGCACCCGCTGGTTCTCCGCCGCCCGCGAGTAGTAGTACGCACCCGGCCCCGCGCCTGAGCGCTTGCGAGAATAGAGCCCTGATTCCACGCGATATCCGGGTGGGGCAGCATCGGTCGAGGGCAGCCCGACCGCCTCGAGCTGCTGCTCCTTCAGGAGCAGCTCCTGCAGGACGTCGGACTTCGCGAGCACCGTCTGGGCGCCGCCTTCCTGCCGGATGGCTTCCACCAGAGCGCGCTGTTCGCGCGGCGCGGTCTTCTCGAAGAACGCGATCACGACGTCCACCCTGTGCTCGCCCGTCAGTACGCAGAACACGCGCAGTACACAGAGCACGCACTTGGTGATCAGCGTGTCCAGCTTGTCGTTCGCGCGGTCGACTCCGAGCCCCGTGTGGATGGAGATCGCAAAGTTGAACTCGCCCTTGCGGTCGCTGAACAGCTGGATGTACTCCTTCAGCGTCCCGTCCCAGCTCGGCGCCTTGAGTACCTTGACGAGCAGCCGCTTGCGCGAGTACGTGTCGCACGCGTTTGCGCACTCCTTGATGTCCTTCGCCGTCTTCTTGATGAGGTCATCGAGGCGCGCGCCGATGCTGAGCCCGTCCCCGCCGATGTGGTTTGTGCGCACGCCTTGTAGTCTGAGCGGGTGTAAGGGAATCAGCAAAAGTCGGCGAGCCAAGATCACGGAGGACGTACTGCAGAAGCGCGGCCATCATGTTGCGCATTTCCAGGAACAGCAGGTTGATCTTCTTGTCGTTGTCGCGGCGCTTCGCCTCCAGCTCGACGACGACTTTGAACGCGCCCACGGCCAAGGCGAGGAACGGGTGTATCTGTGCGACGGCGTCGAGCGCGCGCACGAGCGGGGGCAGGCTCTCTACGAGGCCGTTCACGCCGTCCATCAGGATACCGAGGCCATCGCTGCTGCTGGTAGCCTGTCCTGCTGCGTTCACTTTATCTACGAACTCCCCCTCTAGCCTGCCTGGGCGCGGCGTGAGCGAGATGCGGCAGGTATGTTAGAGTAGTCGTCGGAATCGGTACTTACCTGCACGACCAGGCTCGCTAGGCTGAACTGCTCCGTCGAGAGCGTCCTGAGCATCCTTGAGCTCCCGAGACGAGGACTGTTCCTCCTTTGATTTGTTCGCGTTCGAGGACATGCTCGGTGTTCCTCAAGGAGGTCCGATGTGAGCTGGTCAAAGCGCGGGGATCCTAGGACACCGTCCGCGGAGAAGGTTGAAGTAAACGAAGTGAGGAAGCGCGAGAGCGCCACCGCCCGACATCGGCGCCATCGATAAACTAGCACGGGTTTCCAGCTGCACGCACGATGTCGCGCGCACAATGCGGGTAAGCGTGTTCTGGGCGCGCGCCACGGACAGTAGCGGCGTGCAGCGCTTGCGAGGTCGTATCACCGTATTCTCAGGGCCGATGGAGTCTTTGGCACGAGGGCAGAGGGGTAGAGGGTTGAAATATACGTGGTCAACGGCCCTGTTCGACGACTTTGAGTAGTTCGCTCAAGTCCTCCGAGTGATTGGTGCAGGTGCATAGTAGGCTACAGACCAGAAACACGGCTACACAGACTACGTTGAGGTGTCGGCTCAGCCAGATCAACCCAGAGTATGTGGATACAGGTGCGATAACGAGAAAGAACGCAAAGATCTGAGTGCACGACGGCTCCAAGGGCAAGAGGAAAAGAGGACTGCACCGACGATGAATGTTGATGGGCGTCTGTTGCTCGTGGGAGAAGAACGCAAGCAGGAGCACACAGAGAAAGCGGGCGAGTGGCGGTGGCTCAGGATGCGAGCGGCAGTGGCCTCGCTCCCGACGACCACCATCCCATCCCGAGCCTCCTCCTTTATCTCCCCTCTTCCTCGTCTCTCACCGCCAACATGGCCTCTCTCCTCGAACGCATGAGCCGCCCCGCCGGCTCCGGGCCCTCCGTCGGCCCCGTCCGCGCAAAGTCGAAGCGTGCCGCAGCAGCCTCCGCCGCAGCGCCCTACGTCATCGTGCGTCGCTCACCACCGATCGCACGTCGCTCCACGCCATCTCCGTCACCTGACCGCGTCAAGCTCCTCTCCTTAGCATTCGTCTAGTGGCTACAAACAGGCGCCCACCAGCTTGAACCCGCCCTACGCCTACGCCTCCTGCACGACACCGGCCCAGGCTCGCGCTCACGAGACGACATCCGCAACCCCGGCCGTGCTGCTGCACACGATGTCAGTGCATGAAGTCGGTCAGTAAAGGGCACGTACCGCCGACCAGCAAGCTGACGCGCTCTGTCGCCAGAGCTTCCCGCGAGTGAGTAGAACGAAAGGGGGACGCATACAGCCGTGGTGCTTGCTCCTCCACCCCTCGGCCCGCCTTATATATCACCATCTCCCTCTCCTGCCCGTGTGCCGGCGCTGCGCACGGACCACGCGGAGCCCGCTACCCGCACGAGTCTTGGTACGTTCCCTCTGCGCCCGCTTCCTTCGCTTATCCCATCCAGGGTGCACACAACGCAGCCGAGGCCACTCGCGCACACCGCATGGAGACCCGCCCGTCGGAAGCCGCCGCCCCACAACATCCGGCCATGCGCCCGCTCCGCCCTACCAAAGAGCAAGCCCGGCCACGCTCCCCCGGCTGTCTCATTCACGCCGCCCTCAATCCGGTCCCTGCCTCGTCGGCCATGGTGGGGTGGTGGGCTGCAAGAGACAGAGTGCGTGCATCCGCCGCGCCCCCGGGGATCGTGAAACACGCGCATCGCCCATCGTGACACGGCTGCTCTCACGGAAGCCGCGGCGCGGTGCGGCCCTGCTAGCAGCACGTCGACATCGGCAATGAGAGCCGTTCGTCGCGTCGCCAGCACCAGACCCGCTTGACCACGGCGGTGCTTCGGTGGCCGTGCGTCGGCGCGCCATCCAACCCCAACAGCCACCCTCTATGAAGCACAGCCTACGAGTGCGGTGGCGCGCACCGAGCCTGCCACACAACTCTGGACCACGCCCCGCGCTCGCACTCCGCCGTGCCCGCGCCCGCCCACTCAATCTCGCATGCATCGCGCCCGCTGCCCCGTTCCCCGCTCCCCGCTCCTCGCTCCCCGCGGGATGCAGACGTCGCATACACGCGGGTCTCGCACGCGGCCGCGCACACCGCCCTCCGCAATCCTAGTACGTCCGCCGCGGCTCCCGTCCGCGTGTCTGAAACGCGGTGCGCCGCACACTGACGCCGCTTCGCATCCGGCTGCAGCCAGCGTGCGTCGCCAGGGGCCCCAACCCCATCGCGCCCACCACCATCGCGTCCGGCAACAATCACAGCACACAACTGGTGCGCTCGCGCTGTGCGAAGGGCGCAGCCGCCCAGAGACAGGTACGCGCCGCCTCCTCCTCCGCCGCCGTGCTCCGAGTGGCGACACACCGTGCACGCTGCACGCCGCGGCCCCCCGATCTCCCCTCGCAGGGCCAGCCCACATGCCACGGGCTCGGGGGGCGACGCGCCCGGACCCGCACCCGCGCCGTCCGCGTATGCGAACGGCTGAGAACGTATGGCCCGCGACGACCCCGGCTTTGCGGCTTGCGAATGCGCAGCGGTGGAAACGACCCCAACCCGGGCGTGCTCATATCAGTAACGTACGCACCGCCGCGCCCTGCCGCCGCCGCCGTCGGGCTTCTGCACGAGCCGCAGGCATTGGCCCGCCTCTGTCCTGCGCGCACGCGGCGTCCGCGCGCGCTATAGTAGATACTTCGAGTGCACAATACACGTCCGTTTTGCGCCCGCAGAGCTATGTCAGACCGTGCGGTGGTGGCGGCGGTGTCCCGTCTGGAATCGCACGGACGCGGCCTCGAGAGGCACTCGGGTCGCAGCAGGACGTGCCTCGCGGCGTCTGCGCTGTCCATCTCGCGTGCGGACCGTCGGGCAGAGGAGTGCACGCGTAATCCCAATGTACCACTGACACGGGATGTTGGTACGACCGCGGAGCCGTGTATTCTGCGCTGCTCGATGAAGAGCCCCGCGGACATGTGCAAGTGACGACACAAGTAACGCTTGGCTAGTGCCGTCAACACGATGCTACCCCGGGCCATAGTCCATACCCAGCACGACTTGTATGTACACCCCGACTCATGCCACCCAGAGATCCCGCACTTGCGCAATACACGTCCCCGAGCCGCCGCGGCCGGCATGTACAACCATTAAACAGCATGGCTGCATTCACGGGCCAAAATGCCTTCAACGAGTTCAAGGTAGCCCCGAACAGCCCCACGCACACGCTTCGCCCTGTCCGAGTCCGAGTCTGCTCTTTCACGGCGCACGGGGCCCACCGCTTGGTGTGCCGGTACCAAACCCACAGGCTTGCTCAGGCTGCCCCGCCACTGACTTGGCGGGCGCGAGGCCGGCTCTCTCAGGCGAATCAGGCTGCAGTCGGCCGGCTCAGCGTTGCGAGGCTGCAGCGGCGTGTCACGGATGCGGTAACCCACCGCAAAGCAGGTCAGTGTATTGACTGGCGGCGATGGCGCCACACTAGTAGTCGCTACTGCATGTGCGGCAGTCCCTTATGCTCACTCTCCCTGTCCTTCGCAACTTCGGGATGGCGGTGCACACGCAGTGGTGCTGCATGTCACACAGTGCAGGACTCGGACACTCTTCCGGCGCCGGGCACCGCGACCGATGCTACTCAGGCTGTGGTTCAGCGGATACCCTGTCTATTTGGTGTGGGCTGACACGGAATGCGAGCCCGGGCCCGCCGCGGGGCACAACCCCGAGGCACTGTTCGAACCAGTCTGAACACTTGGCGGGGCCGGGCGGTGACATAGATGTGATGCATAATGATATAGTCCACACCCGACTACGCAGCTCGGGACACGTCCCAGACCAACGTGCACGGGGTTCAATATCCACCGGTTGCTAGGTGTGCAGGCCCGCAGCGCGAAGTACACGCTTACAGTGGGGACTATGCCATAAGATCGGCCACCGGGTGTGGTTGCGCTGCCGGTACAACAGAACCTGATCTCTGGGTCTGTCCCGGCCGCCTGCCATTGAGATTGAGAGGATGAGTGCTGTAATTAGAGCCTCAAAACAGAAACGCACTCACCATCTTAGTGGCTAATTATATGTGCATCGTCTAGACTCGGCTTCTGGTGGCGTGCATACAGGTAATTGTACGACATGGAATCGGACCAGACAAAGACACCCGCTGATGCCAGTGCATCCGAGCCGCCGGGCCTGCAGCCTCCCGACAGACATCAGTCAAAAACCAGGCGACCAAAAAAATATACTCACCTGTGAACGTAACCCGTAACAACAGATTCGGAGATGGCGGCCGGGGTTTGCGAGGTGCGGAGGCTCCGGCATCCGAAGCAACTCCAGGCGGGAGAAGCGAGATCTGAATTTAATATTGCCGGCTCTGCACTCCCAGTGGCTTGGTGCACAAGGACGAGGATGATGCCTAGTTCACCCTCTGTACGGATTCCGAAGACCACTGCAAGAACCGTAGATCTAGTGCCAAAATTGGCTGCTATCCCGGGCTGGCCTGAGGACGTGAGCATCCAAAAAAGAGGTGAGTTTCATGCCACGGGGTGCAGACACAGAAGAGTGGGTTGCCAGCGGAGTGGACTGATTGATTGCCATAAGATCCGGTGTCCGGGGAGGCGTGAAGCGAAGCAAGCATCAGCGGTGAATGTCCCTGTTTCCCGTTGCCATCAGCATACGGCAAAGGCAAGTTCCCGTCGGACCCCGCCACCATGGGGAAAGTTGAAACGGCGAGACAATGTGCCAGTGCCAGGGAACAGTGATGACAGTGGGCCGTGCCGTTGTGTAGCACTACGTAGCGCAGCCACTGTCTGTCAGATCGAGTCGAGCGGTCCCAGGCGAATGATTCTTCAGGTCTTTGGTATTATGCGGCGAGAGAGTGGCAGTGGGAGGCAGGAATAGAACACAAAGTTCAGGTTTTTGGAGTGGCAGGCGCCGGGCATGCAATGGGCGCTTCAAACGACACCAATTGCCAAATCAGGCACTCACTCCTAGATCTTCAGATCGACTGCCCGCGTCTGACATATCTTTCTGTTCGGTGTACGGCCCGCTTGCGCCTCAACTTTTGCACATTCATCACGCAAACACAATTAGCTCACATTATGCACCTCCTGGCGGAGCTTCTGGGCATGTGAATTGTGCGGTGTATGCACATTGACTCCGAGAATTATTTACAAGTCTTGCTTCCGGGCCACACGGTGGCTGTACGAGCAGCACTGGTGAGCCGGGACGGGGTTCTAGCACGATGAGAATGACAGTGATGCATAATAGGGTGTAGGTGGACAATATCGAGCACAAGGCTTGAAGCGGGACAAGTTGCAGTGCGGACATTGTGGGCAATAAAATAATTCAAGGTCGGCCGAGGAAGAGCACCGGGGTGAGCAAGTTGAAGGAGTCGCACCTCCGTGCCCTATTCTGCTGCTGATTATGTCAGAGCGGGCAACAGAATCTTGCGTGAGTTTACGTGAGCGGCCGAGGTGCCGTGCTGGCTGCGGCAGGCATCAACACTCGCCGGATAGCCTCGGATAGCCCGGCAGCGGAGAACCCCTGGAACGAGAAGCGAGCCATGAGAGCGAGCGCTAGGACTCGGCCTATGTGTGACAGTACGCCGATGGAAAAGGCATTCCATCATGTTGCGCTACACGGACAGACCGGCAAATATTTTGCTATCCCGGGACTACCCCACTCGCCCCGCTACCACCCTCATCCCATCCTCTCCATCATGTCTTCTCCGCTCACTGCCCGCTCCTCCGCTGCCCGCTGCCTTCGTCCTGATGCTGGTCGACCAATGTCATGGTGTGCCGATCACAACATCCCGTCTATACTGCCGAGCAGACGCAGCACAAGACGAGGGCACAGGTGAGTCGACATGCGCACGGAGATGAGGCATGTCATCTGATAGATGAGTCGGGGCCGCTGCCAGGTAGGCAAGACAGGACAGCAAGGTTAGTACAAAGCCGCCTCCGCATCGTACAAGAATATGCATGTGTGCGGCGGCTGCTGTCCACGCAAAGTTGAGACGGAGTGCCAAAGCGAATCAGAAGTGGCGGACTCACAGGCCTCGAGCCCACTGGGCAACAGGTGAGTGCTTTGTATCGGATGCGCTGGCACATTGTGGGAAGGCCCATGCAGGACAGGGACGGTCGATGGAAAGCCAGGTACTGGTCACAGCGGGGAGACCAGCGGCAGATCTTCCGGTACGATTTTGGGGGGCGTGCAGAGGGCGGCGGCGTACCAGGTCGACGCCGAATCCTGTGGCTGTGGGCGTGTGCGGAAGACGTCCGCCGCCTTGAATCGTGCATGATGACCTTCGTGTCCGCTAGAGCGCACCTTCAGGGGCGCTCACACCCCACAACGGCGGCGCAGTGCCGGGCAGGACGAGATGGGGGAGGTCGGATGGGTATCGGGGTGTAAGACACGCAACCGGAGGTGAGCACACACGTAGGATTGTATGATGTCTGCAACTCCCCGGACCACGGTGTCTGGCGGACACCGTCGCCTCCCGAACGCCTCCCGGGCCCATATGCTGCACACCGAGCACAAGACCGTATTGAAGTCTCGCCCGCCGAGCGACCAGTGTCGAAAATCGCGTGTGGCGAGACGGGACTGCCAGCGTATTACACCGCTAACATGGTCCAGCGGAAGCGTAGCATTCGATGGGAGACGTCGGGAAACACGACCGCTCGTGCGCGACATCGCGGCCGGACAGCGACCAGCGCAGCTGGAAGCTGTAGCGACAGAACGGCGGATGGGCGCGTTTGCATATGATCATCGAGGACGTACTGGCGGGACCGGGAGCGTGTGAGCATGCGCGCGCAGTTTTCCGAGATGCCCCTGACACTTACGGTCACAGCTGTGGACGTGTCGACGCGATCCGGTAGTGGCAGCGGCCGGTGCATGGCAGGAGGGCGCGGCAGGAGGTTTCGAGCAGGAGGTCAGTGGCAGGATTTCGACTTGGCAACAGAGACTCACCGGTATATTATTAGGCACCCAGCGGGACAGCGGGTGCTCCCAGCAGCCAGCGGAGCATGTCCGAGCGAGGGGCGCAGCGCTGCAAGCGAGCGAGCGACCTTCAGGGAGCGAGGCGTCGGCAGGTAGTGGCAGTGTAGAAGGAGGCAAGGCGGACAGCTCGAAGGACGCGGCAGTGTTGTGGGTGTTGCGTGGGCGCCTAGCTGGTCGACCGTCTTTCTGAGTGTTGTACGAGTGCGCGCGGGGCGGTCTTGTTGCGTAGTATGCATGTATACGGTGCGCCGAGGTCGTGTGCGCGTGTGTGCTGCGAGAGAATGACTTGATGTCCGCCTGTCCGATTTGAAGTGCTCACCAACGACAGGCGAGTCCCTGCCGCCGGCTGCCCTCCTGCTATCTATTTCCCCAGAGCCAAGAGTCCTCAGCTACTTCCCCAGAGCCACCAGGTACTTCCCCAGAGCCAGAGTCCGTCAATATTCCCCTGGCCGTCGCACTCCCCCGCCCACGAGGCCGCACCACACGTGTCCTACCCGATGCCGTGCCTTGACGATGCCGCGCCACCGCTACGCCGCCCATTAGCCCTCAAGAAGTATCAAACACGACGACGAGACCTCACCATGTCCTTCCATATCTCGTACAGGTCCTGTGTACGCTGTAAGCCAATGCCAGATTCCCTGAACGCGCAGAACAGACGAGCCCACCGGATCGATAATCCGCTCATGCGGACCCGCAAGCACCGAG
>NW_007360331.1:2232638-2308747 GCF_000271585.1 Trametes versicolor FP-101664 SS1 | reverse complement strand
TTCTTGCGAATCGCGACCGCCGGCTCGTCCGCCAAATCCCGCATCAGCCGCTTCAGCTCAACGCTGCCCTCCCGCTCCTCCTCCACGCCCTCCCGGCCGTCCTCCGGCCACTCCTCCCGCCCCGTGTACTCATACGGCCGCTCTCTCCCTCGGCGCGGCGGGCTGTAGCTCGGCCGGTACCCGTACCCGCCTCCGCCCCTGCGTGTCGTCTCCACGCGTCTCCGCACCCGCTGGTTCTCCGCCGCCCGCGAGTAGTAGTACGCACCCGGCCCCGCGCCTGAGCGCTTGCGAGAATAGAGCCCTGATTCCACGCGATATCCGGGTGGGGCAGCATCGGTCGAGGGCAGCCCGACCGCCTCGAGCTGCTGCTCCTTGAGGAGCAGCTCCTGCAGGACGTCGGACTTCGTGAGCACCGTCTGGGCGCCGCCTTCCTGCCGGATGGCTTCGGCCAAAGCGCGTTGCTCGCGCGGCGCGGTCTTCTCGAAGAACGCGATCACGACGTCCACCCTGCGCTCGCCCGTCAGTACGCAGAACACGCGCAGTACACAGACTACGTACTTGGTAATCAGCGTGTCCAGCTTGTCGTTCGCGCGGTCGACTCCGAGCCCCGTGTGGATGGAGATGGCGAAGTTGAACTCGCCCTTGCGGTCGCTGAACAGCTGGATGTACTCCTTCAGCGTCCCGTCCCAGCTCGGCGCCTTGAGCACCTTCACGAGCAGCCGCTTGCGCGAGTACGTGTCGCACGCATTTGCGCACTCCTTGATGTCCTTCGCCGTCTTCTTGATGAGGTCATCGAGGCGCGCGCCGATGCTGAGCCCGTCGCGGCCGACGTGGTTCGTGCGGACGCCCTGCAGTCTAATCGTGTGCGAGTCGATTAGCAAGGCCGGCGAGCGAGGGTCACAAAGAACGCACTGCAGAAGCGCAGCCATCATGTTGCGCATTTCCAGGAACAGCAGGTTGATCTTCTTGTCGTTGTCGCGGCGCTTCGCCTCGAGCTCGACCACCACTTTGAACGCGCCCACGGCAAGGGCAAGGAACGGGTGTATTTGTGCAACGGCGTCGAGCGCGCGCACGAGCGGAGGCAGGCTCTCTACGAGGCCGTTCACGCCGTCCATCAGGATCCCCAGGCCATCGTTGTTGCTGCTAGCTTGTCCTGCTGCGTTCACTTTATCTACGAACTCCCCCTCTAGCCTGCCTGGGCGCGGCGTGAGCGAGATGCGGCAGGTATGTTAGAGTAGTCGTCGGAATCGGTACTTACCTGCACGACCAGGCTCGCTAGGCTGAACTGCTCCGTCGAGAGCGTCCTGAGCATCCTTGAGCTCCCGAGACGAGGACTGTTCCTCCTTTGATTTGTTCGCGTTCGAGGACATGCTCGGTGTTCCTCATGGAGGTCCGATGTGAGCTGGTTAAAGCGCGGGGATCCTAGGACACCGTCCGCGGAGAAGGTTGAAGTAAACGAAGCGAGCAAGCACGAGAGCGCCACCGCCTGACATCGGGACCATCGATAAACTAGCACCGGTTTCCAGCTGCGCGCACGATGTCGCGCGCACAATGCGGGTAAGCGTGTTCTGGGCGTGCGCCACAGAGCAGCGAGGGCAAAGTCGCAAGAACATCCGCAGGATTTCCAGCACAGGTACGTCCCGTCAATCCTCGTCACGCGAGAGCGACAAGGTCCATACTGATGTATGCGGTCAATGTGTTCAAGGGGTTCCAGCATTCAGCAGCTCAAAGCGGGTAATTGAAAAAAAAATGGATAAGCTGAACCAGGGTTACAGATTATGTGTAAGTGAGCCTGGTTGAGCGTACACCACGCTACAGAGCAGCGCCGTGCGGCACTTGCAAAGTCGAATAAACATCCGCAGGACATCCAGCACAGGCGTGTCCACTGTCAATCCTCTTGACCCAATATCGACGAGGATGCATATCGACATAGGCGGTCAAGTGGTTCCAATGCATAGCCTGTAGGAAAGCCTAGTTCAAGGTAGAGTATCCCGTGGTACGATAGAATCTCCTGCGCCGATGCGATAGCGAGCAAGAACATAGCAAGGACAGTGCACGAAGAGATGGAGTGAGTAGAGGAGGCTTTCTCAGTGTGAGGCTTTCTTTCCCGAGCCCTAGAGGTTTATGGGCGTCTGTTACCCGTGGGAAGCATTGCAAGCAGGACCACACAAAGAAAGCGGGCGAGTGGCGGTGGCTCAGGATGCGAGCGGCAGTGGCCTCGCTCCCGACGACCACCATCCCATCCCGAGCCTCCTCCTTTATCTCTCCTCCTCGCCGTCTCTCATCGCCAACATGGCCTCTCTTCTCGAGCGCATGAGCCTCCCCGCCGGTTCCGGGCCCTCCGTCGGCCCCGTCCGCGCAAAGTCCAACCGTGCCGCAGCAGCCTCCGCCGCCGCGCCTTACGTGCGTCCCCCTCCCCGCCCCTCTCGCGTCTCCGTCTCCCCGCTCACCCCGCGCCCCGCAGAACCGGAAACAGCGCCCGCCCAAGGCGGACGTGAATGACACCTGGAAGCACGACATGTTCGGCGCCGAGCCGCGCTCCCTCGCCACACGCCTCACCACCGCGCCCGCCGGCGCGCCGAAGCTCAACCTCGGGCTCGCCGACCGCGCCCTGCGCGAAGCCACGGGCGAGAAGGGCTTCTCGATCAAGGGAGCGAGCTCGCGGGGGAACGTGGTGCAGGTTTCTGGGCTCGCGAAGGGCACGACCGCTGCCGACGTCGAGGTGCGTTCTTTCTTCCAGCGCCTCTCCTGAGCTGCCCTAACGCGTCGAGCAGGCGATTTTCAAGCGTTGCGGCGCGATCACCTCCGCATCTCTGCACTCCGCCTCACCTGAGCCCGTCGTGCGGCTCACCTACAAGAACGAAAAGGACGCGCAGGGCGCGGTCGCCAAGTTCCACGGCCAGCCCGCAGACGGCCGCACGCTCGAAGTCAAGATCGTCGGCGGCGTCAACGCGACGCTCTCCGGCCGGATCGGCGCTGCGCTCGTCGAGGGCAGCGTCGACGTCCTCATGGGCGACGACAACGCCAATAACGGGTCGTAAGTGCCGCTCGCAAACGGCAGCCATTGTTCTCGTCAGCTGACCGCCTGTGCAGCAAACTACGATCAGACGAGCTCCTCAGCAAGGACTCCCGCGCGCACATCCTCGTCGCGCCCCCGGGCGCCGACCCGAAGGACTACGTGCAGAAGCCCGCGCGGGGCAACGGGCGCGGACGCGGTCGCGGCCGTAGCGGTCGCGGACGGCGCGGTGGCGGAAAGATGGACGTCGACCGGTGAACGGCTCCCGCTCCTCTCGTATCCTTCCAGAGCCGCCTCTCTCGCGCAGGGCATGCCCGGCTCGCATCCCCAGCCCGCTACAGAAGACACACGCACGCACATGCCTCCCTCCTCTCCTCTCCCTTCTCCCACTCGGACTCTCGTCGAAATCCAATATAACGCCCCGCCCTCCGCCGCATACCATATACTCTACCTCTATCTACCCCGCCGCCCGCTCTACTCCTATTCGCCCGTGCCCGCTGTAGTCCGTGTCCCCCCACTCGCCATGTCTCCCCTCCGTCTTTCACTCTGTCTATTCGGTCTCGTCGTAGTCGCGGTCCGGCTGTCGTACCCATGCTGTCTCTGTCTCTCCAATCTCGTACTGCCTATCGCGCAAATGCAATGCATACGGACGCGCCCTGTGCTTTTAGTGGACCCTGCGAGCCCGCTGTCCGTCGTCCGTCTGCGCCCGTCATTGTACTGGCTCGTGCCTGCCGCACATTGGAGAGCGATGCACGATGCACCGTTGCGAACGCAGGTGCACTTGCGCCACACATTGCGAACCGGCCCAGTCGCGCCACGAGATTGGTATCGCACCTGAGCCTGAACGTACAAACGCTCAAACCTGAAGCTCTGCACCTCGGTTGGCAATGGGGGGCTATGCCTCTCGCTGCCGCACGCCCCGCTCCATACGCTGTATGTACGTAACTGCCTACCGCCGGGAGGGGTTTCAAACTACAGAGTGAGAGTCACCGATAAACACGCGTAGTCCCGGCGTGCGTGCCCGCATCGTCGGCCATAAGCACAAGCACACATCCTAGTACTGGTGTCCATGCACTGTGCACACCTCTCCGCAATCCTAGGCCTCCTCCACATTCCCTCGTCGCCCCGAAGTTCACATCCAAACGGAAAACCCCGACCCGCCAAGTCAGCACGTCTCGCCTCACCTCCCCCCTTACAATATAGAAACAGCTAAACAGGCTCCGGCACGGCGCTATAGTGTAGTGGTTATCACTTGGGATTCTGAGCAGCGTTCCCAAAACCCAGGTTCGAGCCCTGGTAGCGCCTCGTACATGGTTGTGTCGATAAGTTTTTCCCTCGGCGTCCTCCCAGCATAGGCTGTACACGTCAGGCTTGAGCATGCTACCGAGACTTTTTTTATCTCGTTTCAGGAGGAACGGGAGCGTCGGGTTCTTGCCTGAGGCTAGGCCGCCGTGCACTCGGCAGGACCGAGCTTGCCACCAATTCCAGGCAGCGCAACCACTGAACGAGCGCCTAAGTGGCAATAGTAGTACAGTACCCCCAAGGCCTGAGGCCTGCACAATTGGCAGACTCAGACTCGCTCGCTCTCGGCGCAGGCTCATCTAAGCCGCGTCTCTTTCAGAATCATTGCATATTCGAATGTATTATGTGCTCGCACAGGCTTGCACTAGGATAACATACGGGTCGCACTATGCTGAGTCATACCCCACGTTCTCTCGGAGTAGGCTCGTAAAACGTTCCGAGCGCTCTGCCAGCATTCATCCATCTACGTCTCTGGAGTTGCAACTGCGAGTAGAGCAACACGCCGCTCAAGAAGAAGCATTCGCACCGGGCCCACCGACGACCACGCCCTTCGTGCGGTTGAACCTCGAAATAGTCGCGTCGGACAGTTGGAGGTGCTGCTTCACAAGCGCGGGCGGCGTCAACGCGAGCCACTGTAGCGAAGGCGACCCAACATCAGAAGAGCTCGTGCAGCAAAGGGATTGGGTAGAGCGGCTTACCTGCGCGAGGCTGACGTCCTGGAAGACATCCGAGTTGAAGATCTCGAGGAACTTCAGGGTCGTGTTGCCCGTGTTCTCGACGTAATGGCCTGACACGCGTATCGAACCAGTCAGGTATGGTCCGGATGGAGGCAAAAGCGCACACGTACCGTAGGCAGTCGGAATGTAGCTGATGTCTCCGGGCTGAGAAGACGGTGATGATCGGTTCAGCTCAGCAACGATGTATATAATCTGCAACGTGGCTTACCTGGTAGTCGAAGGTCTGCGCTATGGCGGTTCCAGCGAAAAGCGTCACTCGTGCAGTGCCCTCACTAAGGCCAGAGAATGATCAGCACTGATTCGCCTCATCCGCCGATCGACAGGTCATGCTGACTTACAGGAAGAAGCCCCATTCGCTTTGTGTCGGGTGCCACTGTAGAGTGCACATCAGTCCACCATTCTTGGTCGGATCCTATCCAACCGGAACTTACATGCATCTCGCGCATCGCTCCAGGCTCGACCGTGACCTCAGCAACGGCGATCTTCGTAGCCACCTTGAACGTCGTCGAGTCCGCGATCTTGGCCGTGCCGCCTGTGTACTGTGTCGGCGTCACCTCCGAAAATGCATATGAGAACGGCTGCGGGATCTCGCCCGCGGGGCTCGTCGGCGGCTGCTGGTTGTCCGGCGGCGGCACTGCGGCGCCCCGAGTCAGCGTTGGCGTTCAATCTATATGCGGGAACGATGGGAGAAAACATACCGCCAGGGAAGATGTAGAGTTGCGAGCCGGGAATGTCGTCCCAGTCGGCTATGTTGTCCTGGAAGTTCTTTGCGATTACTTCTTTGGGAGTGTGCGCAAGCCAGTCCGTGAGCTACGGCGGCGACTCGTCAGTTCTGGGGTGAAACGATGTGCTTGCGTGATAACTCACCAAAAGCGTGTCGTCGTCGTTAAAGTTGCCATCAGGGAAGATCTGTCGTACTGGTAAGCACGGGCCGAGCATAGTACATGCCGTACCACTATGGACGCACCAGAAGAAACTCTGTGCCTTCGGAGGAGTCGTTCGTAGCCTGGAGAGAGTGGGGAATACCAGGTGGGAAGTACCACAAGTCGCCTTGGCGCACTGTCGCAACGTAGTTCCGCCCGAGCTGGTCCACGGACGAGATCTGTGTCGAGCCCTAGAAATGTGCCATGTTCCAAATCAGACGTCTCAGTTGTTGGGAGCCCGCAGACGTACGCTCAGGACGTAAGCCCACTGTAAAAAGCAAGTCCGTAGTTAGCATCCGGCGCATCACAGCCACAAAAGGCAGCGCGCTTGCTCACCTCGGCGGTCTGGTGCCAATGAAGCTCGCGGATAGCACCCGACTCTAGGCGCATGTTTACGCCGGCCATAGCTATAAACGAACATCAGCGCCGAACAGGCGACGGCCAAAGGTCTGGTTTGAGGTGCCTGCGCCATACCTGTAGCAATAGGCATCTGCTGCACTGCAATGAGATGGAAATGTCAGCGTGGCATCGATGGTATACAAGGCCGGTCGTACCGTTCTGCTGCCGGACCCATCCACCCGTGTTTAGTTGTTGCTTGCTTAGGCTGAAAGGCCACTTGGCGTTGCCACTATTCGTTTCGACGTCAGATTTGCTCCAGCATATCACACAGAAGGGGCAACTCACACCGTGCCTTGATCCGTCGTCGGGGGAGCCAGGATATCCGGGTTCTGCCTGTCGATGGCGACGTTCTGCGGGCCCAGGATGTTCGCTCCGAGCGAGCCACGTTCAGGCTGCGGGTCCGTTGTCGTCGTCTCGTTCCATAGCCAGTAGTTAGGGTCATCACTCGCGAGTGGGACCGTGGGGCTGGGGGACGCGCCGCCGCTCGTGCTCGTCGCAGCCTCTGCGATGCTCGACGAAGCAGACGAGGATGCGGAGACGTCGCCCACCGGGATGGCGGCGGCGAGCGAGCCATATAGGACGGCGCAGAGAACGGTGGCGAGGAACTTTCCCATGACAGTAGGTGTGAGGGTGTAGTGGTTGGGAGGAAGTCTAGAAGGCGGAAGTGGGGGATAGAGCGAGTCGAGGATGCTGCTGCTGCAGTTCCCCTTCGACGAAGGTGGCTTTTATACACGTAGCACCTCCACATTTTGGCGACCCGGCGCGAATACCTGCAGGGAAGTCCAATGTCGTGCTTTGCTGGACGAGTGCTGAGCGTCCCGCTCCGCGCCGAGACAAGGCCAAGCAGGAGTGCGACTTCGGCGAGCCCCACGCCGGGAGCGCGAACCACACGCGCGCATGCGCGTTCCTTCTTTGGCATCACCACCTCGCGACAGAGATGCTTCGCGGAGCGCTACGTGGATTCTGCATCGTCGAGCGATCCATGCCCGCACAGCTGCAACCATCGAGGTTGAAACGGCCCTAGGGTCGGGCATGATGTCAGCGGCAGTGTACGAATTCCGAATTGACCTCAGCTTGCCGTTATTCTACGCGCGCACCAAAGTCTATTCCTGTAGCCACCGGCTTCCGAGTCTTCGCGGCACGAGCGTTTGTGGCGGCCGCAGAACACATCGTTATCCGGATTTTCTCGCGGGACGGCCGTCACCATCAGCTCGGCGGGTTAAAATGACGCGCTTCGGTGCCGCAGAAGCAGGCCGTGAGCTTGAAGAAACGCTGCAAGCTCGGCGGGTACGTCAAGATGGTTCACGTTCTATGTCCGGATACTCCGGTGCGCACATGCACGGGCGAGCGGGACGCCGAGGATTGTTTGTGAATATTGATGGCAAGGTGTTTGAGGGCTGGTCGCAAACCATGTGCTGAACCCGACGTCTCTGACGGGCGTGGGTGACCTGTTAATCGGAATACTGCAAATCGTTTTGCCTACCTCTTTCATCGCCTCTACGGCGAAAAACGGGACAATCCCCCGAAACACTGCATTGACTGGTAGATGCATAGCTTGTGGATAGTGTACATTTTAGCGCCGTGCAAATATAGAGCAACGCTCTAAACCTACCTTGTACGCAGGCGGCTTTTGATTGGGCCTCTTGAACGCTCCGACGGCGGCCTTGTACCCCGAAATATCGAATAGCGCGGAGATACACCGATGATGGGCAGATGCTGGAGCGACGGATCGGATTACGAAAACGTCCTGAGCGAAGCGCAGCAATACTCATGGTCCAAAATTCGACAGGCGAGTTGTCACCCTGAGTCCTTCATAGAGCAGTATCATCAGCATGTCGGGCTGCGGCGGATGGTGTGTCCATTAACAGAACGTATCCGGCGGCGTCGGAGACACAATGTCTCGAACTTGTTGAAGCGAGTGCGCCTCGCAAGCCTAAAGGCGAAAGGGCGAAAGGGCGAAAGGGCGAAAGGGCGGTCAGGGGTATATGGGCATTAAGGTGGGTCGCTCATGAGGACACGTACAGCCAAAGACGCGCTCGGATCTAATCCTGCTGGCAGACCTTGCCCGGTACAAACTGAACCGGTTTCTATACGTGCTTCCTATCCCCATATCTCGTGGTCTTGATAAATCGTGGAAACGGGCGTGAATCCATTCACAAATTCGCCTTACTCGGGATGCGTGTCTGCAGAAACGATGGTCATCATGAGTGTAGTGTACAAGATAGAAAATGTACCAACGCATACGATCATTTCGTACATGCATGTGTCTTTCCTGAGGGTCCCAGAGGCTCGAACAGGTACGCAGTCGGCCTCTAACGGTCTGCAGAGTCGGACCTCAGACGTCTAGCCGGAGATTTTCTCATCCACGAGAGCGTGCGAGTGGCACTTGGTACGGTCTCGAGATTGTTGTAGCGTCGACCTGAATCTTGCCTAGCATAATGGTCCTTGCATTAATGCTAGCGGAAGGGAAGACGCGTGGTCAGACGTACAGCACATTAGCAGTCGTAAACGGTCTGCTGCCTTCCTCCGCGTCTGTCATGCCGCGCGTCGAAGTTGCTGCCCAAACCCAGGGGGCCAGAGTCCTGGTCTACGGTGTTACATTGTGTTGCAATACTGAGGCGGAAGAACGGTGCCTAAAAACGGAGCGTCGCCTCATGTTGGCGGCTTCTGGCTCGGGTCGCCCTGCGATGCCGTGAGCACTGAGGAGCGCGGGGAAGTCGAAGCAGAGTTAGGCGTGCATTGTCCGAGCCCCGTGTGCACGCCGCCTCGCCGAGTACGTACGCGTATTGTATTGTGTGATGAGAGCACATGAGACCGCTGCACCGATAGGCGACATACATATGGGCGATATTGTGAGATGTGCGACTGGTGTGTGTAGTGTCCATTGCCCTGTTGGGACTTGAACGACGTCAATAAGGCTTGGCACGATATAACCTTCGAAGTTCTCTACCTGTAGACCTCCAAGGAACATCGAAGTGACCAGTCGAACACTGCGCGGAGCCGTGTCATATCGTGTGATATTGCCCCCGGCCTGCCTCTCTTGAGCATAGTCCGAGCACGTCGGATCCAGGACTTGCGGAGGACATGCGGGAATGAGTATAGAGTGCATTCGTACCTCCGAGCGCTGTTGCTGATGGAAACGCACATGTCTCCGGGGTGCGAAAAGGGGAGCCTCGGTCCATACAATTGGAAACGCAACGCGGCAGGTACGATACGTCTGCTTGTCAGGGACGTCCTCGCAACTGCGGGGCCGGAGACTGGAGCGTGGCACGGTTCGCGGGTCGATCGAGTGCCCCATGACTGTCAACTGCGCGGTGAACTCGCATTCGGTGCCTATCCGATCCCACCAGCAGGCTGGATGCTGGCGGGATACCCGATCGCGAGGTGAGCTTTCTCCCAGCACGCCGGTCATCATACGACCGCCCATGCAGAGCACATAACAAGACAGCGACCGCTTCGCCGATCGTCCATCCGGGGCACGTTGTGGGGTCGCGAAGAGTCTTTTCTTCCGGCGCAGACACGTGCCAAAGCGCCTGCACCCACAGACCGAATGCGACGTACTGATAGAACACGCCATCGGCCTCGCTAAAACACAAGGATGCGACCGTTCCGGACTGGAGACAACATTCGCGGGCGGGCCAGGCTGGTGCATGGGAGGGCAGCGGGCGCTCGGGCTGCAGAGGGTTATATTACTTACAGCATGGGGCTGAAATGGAGCGAGGGGCGTGGTCGGCAGAGAAGTACGAGTGAGGCGTTGCCGCGCAGAACTTTCTCGTGAGACGACTGACAACACGTACCATCTGCGCGAAATACACGGGGAGAGGACGTGCGCGTACATATACCCGGGCATTCATACCAGGCACGTCCGCCCCCCGCGATCCACATCACATCCGGTACCCTGTACTTGCACTCACCATGATGCATAGTCACCGCGCGCTCACGATGGAGAAGAAGGTGCTCCCGCTCACCCCGCTGTCGTCGTTGCGGGTCGAGCGCCACCAGATCCCCGCGGCAGGGCTCATCCCAAACACGTCCATCCAGCAGAAGCCGCTCATCATCTACCGCGGTTTGTTCCCGGCGCCACTACCATCCGCGTCGGAAATCGAGGCGCACATAGCGGCGGTGGGCGTGTGCGAGCCCATGTGGCGGTATCCGATGTACCCGGACGACCACTTCCACACAACCGCGCACGAGCTCGTGGTGATCCATCGCGGGCGCGCACGGCTGAACTTTGGCGGAGAGGACTGCAAGGGCGCGGTGGTGACGGAGGCGCAGGCGGGGGACGCCGTGCTGATTCCTGCGGGGGTGTCGCACCGGCTGGTGGAGGACCTGGAGGGCGAGTTCGAGATGGTTGGGTCATACCCAGTCGGGTCGGAGCACTGGGACATGTGCTACGGCCACGCGGGCGAGGAGGAGCTGATTGCGAACATCAAGAACCTCGACTGGGTCAGCAAGGATCCGCTGTACGGCGATGGGGGACCAGCAGCGAGCTTATGAGCGTTGACATGGTGGAGAGAGGGAAAGGTGTGGGCGCTTGGCTGTAACCGTTCTTCGACCACGACTACCATGTACTTTTGATACCCCCGAAGATTCCTCCGCTTTCTTCAATCTCATTCAAGTGTCAATACACCTGCTCGTAACCCGGTTTGGGTTTAAATGATCATGAAGCTCAGGGGTACTCTCGCCTTCCCTAATCTCCGCGTACACGTGGTTCCAGCTTGCGTGCCGCAAACTTTATGAAAATGTGTGGCCTACTTCACATCCCTCTATATTTTTGTCGATGCTGATATGTTTGCGTCAAGTAGGAATATGTGGAGAGAGGCGAAGTACCCTCGCACGGAGGTCAACCAGCACTTCTTGCCCCTCTTATCCATTCGACGCCACGAGCCTCCACGAGCTTGAGGCATTGAGTATAGGCAGCAGGATTGTCGCACAGTGCTTAATAGACCTAACCGTCAGTCGTGCGAGCCCGTGGCGGACGCACTCTGACACTGGTATCCTTTGAAGTTATCAGAGGTAGGCCAAAGTCGTAGTAGGTATGTGCTACTTAGTGCTGGTTTGGAAGCGGGCCAAGTTCGTGGCACAGCAACTTGAATCCTACGCCCGTCTTATCCACTATAACCTCCTTTGTCCACAGTCCGGTTAGGTAGGACAATAGGATCCTTACCCTAACCCTCGTGGGTGGTGGCTAAATCATCACGTATATTCCCGCCGTGCAACGGCAAGCTCCCGGTACGCCCCATTACCCACTGTGCCCTCCTACGTGCATTTTGACGCAGGCATCCAGACAATTCGGCTTTGAAAGCCGCCATCATGCAAGACAAGATCACCATCGTCACCCCGGAGGACTTTCTGAATGAGTTCGTGGCCGAGGCCGATGTCGAGAGGCCAGAAGATACCAAGGATATATTCAAGTCTTTAGAAACATTCTCAACCGAGCGATGCATGGGCGAGCAGATCGTAAGTGTCGCTACACCCCACCCCCTGTCCGACGCGGTATAACTCACCTATTTCGTATAGATCAATGCGCTCAACGGCGCCCGACTCTGCCCTGATTTCACCTTCGCCTCTACCCCATTCACGGGAAGCAAGAAGGCGGCATTGAATGAGGTAGTTACAGGAGGTCTATATTCGACGCATGGCGCTCCGGAGCAAATTTCCTCGTGCGCCATCGACTGGGCCACGATCGAGATGTGTATCGAGTGCAAAGCGGGTCTTGTCTCCGGTGACCCCTTTGATGAACGTCGACCCAACAGCGCTCCCGACGCTAAAGAACGTCAGAAAAATCTCGGCCAGATTCTGACCCATTCTCAGCTTGTCTACGACAACCAGCAGCGTACGCACCAGTTCATGCTCATTTTCCTCGGGACCTCCGCCCGCATTGTCTACGTCGATCGCTCTGGCATCTTCGCCACCAAGAAATTCGATTACAAGAACGACGCGACCCATGTCGTCGAGTTTGTGTGGCGCCTCGCCCGTTTGGACCCATCGCAGAGGGGGCACGACACGACCGCCGAGCGCATTCCGCACTCTAGCACCGTCGGGAAAGCGATGAAGGCGATTGCGGAGAAGGTCCCCGACGATTCCGAAGACTACGCATACGTGCAGTTCAGGAAGCTGCTCAACTCTTCTTCAACTTGGTGGCGTCTCACGGTGAAGGACGAGCTCGCCGCGGAGGGTGCGAAGAAGGAGCGAAAGTTCCTGGTTGGACAACCCCACTTCAGTGCCCCAGGGGTTTCTGGGCGTGGGACGCGCGGGTACATCGCTCTCGATGTGGATAGTCTCTCCTTCGATGCGGGTGGTCTTTCTCTGGCTGCGAATGGCGTCGCCCTCAACGCGGATAAACTCGGAACACCCAGATTTGTCTACCTCAAAGATACGTGGCGGGTTGTGCACGAGGATATCGACAAGGAAGGCACCATCCTTCGTACCCTCAACGGCTTCGATGTACCCTACGTCCCCACGGTCTTGCACCACGGCGACCTCGGCCAGGTCACCGTTAGCCCTCAGCTCTGGGTCACGCTGAAGAAGCACTCGCACTACCGACTTGTGGTGAAGGAAGTTGGAAAGCCGCTGGAGACGTTCGACACCGGCGAGGAGCTGATCGGTGTCATATATAGCTGCGTAATAGGTTTGTGATCCGCCCTTGCGCTTGCTCTTCATAAGATCATTGATCTCATTTGTCGTTCACCTACTAGCGCACTGGAAGGCTTACGAGAAAGGTATTATACACCGGGATATCAGTGTGAGCAACATTCTTATATACACGGATGAGAGCGGCTACATCTGCGGGCTGCTCAACGACTGGGAGCTATCAAAGCGCCTCGACAGCCGCGCCTCACAAGGTCGACAACTGGATCGTACTGTAGGTCGCCTCACTTGTTCAATGTGTTTTCACTCGCTGATCACTACGCGTTCTCTCAGGGAACTTGGCAGTACCTCTCGGCCGCTGCCTTAGACGATCCGAAGAAACGAATCGACATCCCGGACGAGCTAGAATCCTTCTTCCATGTTATCCTGAACATGGCTATCCGCTTTCTTCCCCATAACTGCGGAGACCACGTCGGTCCTCTTCTCTACGACTACTTCGAGGATTACATGAAGACGCCGAATGGAGAATATCGCTGTGGGCTCGCGAAGAAGGTGGTAATGGAGACCGGCTCATTCCGGCTCGAACATCACGCCACTGGGGAGCGAGGAGAACTTACGTTCTTGCTCCCTATCCCCGACCCATCGGACGGGGACTCATCTGACCCCGACACGTCTTCACCGGTACAATCCGTCGACGGCCTCGTCTCCGACTCATCTTCACAGCCTGAGGCGCACCCAATCAACAGCCTCATTCGCGACCTACTTTGCTGGTTCTCCGCACACTACCGCCTCAAGAAGGAGCTTGATACCCCCGCTTTGGTGCCTCCGCCCCGGAAGGCAGACTCAACAAAACCCCAGCGGGTAAAGACTGCACTCCAAGCTGGACGATATGTTGGTGGTATAAGCAGTCATATCGAGAAAGATACCGCGATGCGGGCCGACCTCGAGGAGTTGAAGCGCCTAGCCAAGCCACTGGAAAGCCATGAGGCCTTTCTGTCGCGCCTCGTGCAAATAAATCAAGAGGTATGGCCTCTCAAGGACGTGGGTCCAGACAAACGTTCGCTAGGCAGATACGATCTTTCCCCTGAGATGTATTCCACTTGCATATCCGTCGGCACCTCCTCTACTGCCCCCAACACCACGTCCGCCACCGTCCCTGAGGCCACTCCTGAACCTGCACCCTTTCCCGCCTCGAGGCTCCCGACTCCGCCCCCTTTGACGGAGCAGCATCTTGAAACCCCATTCCCGGCCGCTTACTCCGACGCTGTTCCGCGAGATGATTAGACACCTCAAGCGCCCCAGCAGCAACACCGACGGGCTCGAGCCGCACTCGCCGCCGCTGAAGCGCGTGCAGCGCGACTAGGTTCAGGAGCTTTTCGTACCATCCACCGTCGCATCACCGATTGGCTCTACGGCATCTTCTTCCCACACGAACGTTCTCTCCGCGCTCGGGCCGACCCTCACCGCCGCGTTGTCTGTACTATTTTACCCGTCATCTGTTCAGTGCCGTCGCTCATGCTTCTTCCCGTTTCGTATGTCTTTGCGCATCCTAATGCTACCCGCTTCAGAAGCCGTCAGTATAGACTAGCACGAGCGCCATGCTCGGGTGATCATGCCGCATATTGAAGGAAGGTCATTTTGACTGGAGATCGGGCTACGATGCACCAGTTTCGACTATCAGTATCCTCCCCAAGGTTCAAACTTCGCAAAGCGTCATGATTCAGCAGTCTAAAAGAGCAGGTGTAATTCCCCGCGCCTTCTAAATTCGGTTCGGGGCTCCTTTGCCATTCGACCAATAAAGCAATTGTCGACGCCGCCTCGTGACTCGTGGCTAAACCGTCTGGGCTTACTCCCGACCCTCTGGTACGTGTTACCGCCCAACTTCTCGTCAACCATCGCTTACACAACGATCGTCCAACTAGCTCTGCACTTCCACCGCACTGATACTACCCGATGGACGAATACTACACCAAGAGCGAGCTACGTGCTCTCGAGAACCAGGAGACGCTCGGCAAGATGATTCTCACCAGCCCCAAAAAGTTCCTAGCACACTACATGCCTGAGCTCGAGTCCTGCAGGGCACCGGAGGCCGAGCTCATATTCCAGTCCCTAGAGCCCATCAAAAAGGGCGATGACATATACGACATCATCGTACGCGTCGTGTTTTCGCTACCCTACGCTCTCATGCTAAGAGATCTTTCCACAGATGAGCACGCTGAACAAAGCCAATCTGTGCCCCGGTTACACATTCGTCTCTACTTCGCATCAAGACGGCGCGGACTCGGAAACGGTCGTGGGCGGAATGTATCCAGCCGAACGCGCGCCCAACCATCTGCTTTTTGACGAAGCAATCTCGCCGCGTACATCCATTTGGGCGGATATCGAGGTCTGCATCGTATGCAAGGACAATATGGCCGACCCCTTCGATTATATCGACCCCGAAGGCATGGCCGACGCTACAGAAATGCGGGCGGCGATCGACCAGATCTTGTCCTTTGTCCAAATCGTGTTCGACATCCAACAACGCACATCTCAGTTCGTGCTTTTCTTCCTCGACACTGGCGTCCGGTTCCTGCGTTTCGACCGCTCTGGTGCCTTTGTCACCAAAATGTTTGACTACGAGGCGGACCCGACCTATCTCGTCGACTTTCTTTGGCGTCTTTCCCATTCAAGACCTTCACAGAGGGGGCACGACGATACGGCAGAACGGATCGCGCACGACTCAGCTCTTGGACAGCAAATGAGGGCGATTGCTGATAAGTTGCAAGTCTCCGCCGACCCGAGGTTCGACATTGCCGACTACGCAATCGAGCAGTTCAAAAACTCCCTCGACACGTCGTCGCCTTGGTGGCGCCTTACCGTGAAAGACGAGCTCGCGGACGAGGGCGCACAGCGGGAGTGGAGGTATCTAGTCGGCAAACCCCATTCCCTATCTTCCGAGCTGTGCGGGCGCGGTTCACGAGGGTACGTCGCCCTCGACGCGGATAGCTTGGACGCACCGAGATTTGTATACCTCAAGGATACTTGGCGCGTCAGCTGGGATGGCATCGACAAGGAAGGCACGACACTCCGCATCCTCAACGGACAGGACGTCCCCTTCATCCCCACCGTCCTACATCATGGAGACCTCGATCAAATCGCCACCATGCCCAAAAGTGTGGTCAATACCCACCCCAAGACGTTCACGCACTACAGAATGGTCGTGAAAGAAGTTGGAAGGCCTCTGAAGCACTTCAAGAATAGCAAAGAGCTGATCGGTATCATAGGGTCTTGTGTGACGGGTACGTGGTCCATGCGCATGTCGATGTCCACCTGCTCAGCTGTGTATCTATTCAGCACACTCCAAGGCGTATGAGGCAGGATATATTCATGGGGATATCAGCGAGGGTAACATCCTCATATACGCCGACGACAAGGGCCGTCGTTGCGGGCTTCTTAACGACTGGGAGCTATCGAGACGCGTTGACGAACGCACTGGTGAGGCACCACGAGTCGATCAGTTGGTATGTTCCACTCCGGTATAGCATTACGCCGTGTTCCTATGTATAACTCACCATCATCTTCAGGGAACGTGGACTTTCCTCTCGGTGCTTGCCAAGGACTTTCCGCGGAAAAGAATCTCCGTCCAAGATGAGCTGGAGTCGTTCTTCCACGTCATCCTCTTCATGTGCATTCGACACCTTGCCCACAACGGTCAGGACACCCGCTTTCTCATCCGCAAGTACTTCGACGACTGTCGGGTGCTCCCAAATGGGGATCGCCAATGTGGTTCTGTGCAGAGAGTCTTCATCCGAGACGGAGAATTTTCACTCTACCGGTTGGCTCTCGGCTACGACAGACTCACCTTCCTGCTTCCAGGACCAGAGGCGTCGTCGCCTGCTGTACTGCATCCCATCAACCACCTCATCGACGAGCTGTTCAACTGGTTCGCGGCATACTATGATATATGGAGACAGGCGCATCTGACTCGCTCTCGGACGCCTGCCCCCAGCGCGCCCGTGGTTGGATCGCGGCCAGGGCCGAAGATGGCAATGGCGATGGATGCCCGGGGTGGGGGTACGGGCGACAGCGTACGGGTTGAAGACGTTGCACGAGAGTCGTTGACACCGGAACAGATCGAAAAGCAGCGGTTCGACGAAGAAACGCGGCTCCTAGCTGTTCGGTTTGGCACGCATGCGGCCATGCTGCAGCGCTTTGCGGATATCAGCGACGAAGACTGGCCTGCGGACGACAAGTGCCCATATGCGATCACCATGGCACTGCAAAGGAACTACGACACCTCCCAGGCCTCTCCCGACGCTGTTCGCGCTTCCATATCTATGGTCGAAAAAGATATGGAACGTACTGGAGGAACCGGCGACACACCGGCGCTCTCGGACCACGAAGACAACCACCGCAAGCGCACGAGGAGCGACGAGGATGACCCTGAACCCTCGGAAATCCCAGCCAAGCGCGTACACCTCATATAAAGGGTATTCGTCGTAGTTTGGACGCGTGCAGGATTGCAGGTCAAGGACGCTAGTATTTGGGGTGTAGGTCGCAAACATTAGTACTCAGGACCTTTGTTGTTGGTTTCGACTTCTGTCTATACTGTACCCATTACGTCTGCATTATTTGAGCCATGAAATTGTCCGTAACTTGCTGCACAACGTTATAATCTAGTACGCTGTCTGATCCGTACGGCTGGCCACGGTTGTACTACTTTCTCTGCTTCTGCAGTGAGTAGTAAATCGATTCGGAAGGCATACGTTATAACTTTAGCCTACGCGCGCAACCTAAACATCTACACCAATGATAAAAACTCCCCCATTCAATTGTTCTAGGTTTTCCACCGCTGCGGTAGATCGAGGGAGGTGAACGTTTGAACGACGACCGGGGCCGGCAAGGGCCGGCAGCCAAGGCGTACTTTCAAGTGCACAGCCACTACATCTGGGCGTCTACTACTACATCCCCGCCCGCGACTGCGTCGTACCCTTAGGTCCTGAACCGTCTGCCTTGGAACAATCAAAGAGCACAAAGAGTTCGATAAATTTATACGTAGAGAGAAAGGAGCAAGAGCCATGGCTCAAGGACTTCACAGAAAAATCATTTTCGACGGTCGCGAGTGTTACGTCACGCTGCGTCACAGTTTAGCCAGACGCGTTTGGGCGCCTGGCGCGTTCAACTTCCTCTTAGCCACTGCTTGCGCGGGGCCTGATACAGCCGTCCGCCATTCCGACCTCTACGCCTTTGTGCGCCGTTTGGGGACAATCGTATTAAACGCCTGGCTAATCTGCCCGTGGCTAAACTCAGCGTATATAACTCTCTGCTCAGGCAGAGTTCCTGGTAAGCATCTTCGCTTCTCCAACACTGTCATGGGTTCCCCGCTGAAGAGCTTCCCTATCTCAGGGACTTGGTCGACACATATCTACGACCGCCTCAAACACAGAAAAGAGCTACGCATGGCAATGGGCGGCAAGATTACCCTCGTCACTCCCAGCGAGTTCTTGGCGGAATTCGTACCGAAGCCAGCCGGGATCACTAAGGACGCGTCGCTGTCTTCCATCCTGAGTTCGCTACCGAAGGAAACCAATGAATACAAGATGTATCATCCCTTGGTGAGGGCTCTTCCCTTTCTCACTCATGTAGCTGCTGACGAACGTGCTCAGGTGAACGCTCTGAATGGGGCCACCAAGCTCTGTCCGGACTTCACCTTCGTCGCGACACCCACTAAAGGTGACAAGGCGGCGGAACGGAATCAAGCCGTCGACTGTGGCTTATATCCCTCTCTCCACGCCCCAAGTTCTCATATCAACGATGAGGGTGAATTTGTCTCGCCCGCGGTGGATTGGTCTAGGATTGCGTTACCCATCGAGGTCAAGTCGACGCCATCTAAGGACCCTTTCGACGACAACAAGCCTGATGGACAACCAGGCGCTGCGGAGAAAAAGGAGTCTCTCGGTCAGATACTGTCGTACGCGCAATTCATGCTCGACCACCAACATCTCACGTTCCTCTTCATGATCGTTATCATTCAAGAAGACGCCCGCCTCCTTCGTATCGACCGCTCTGGAATCTTCGTCACGAAGAAGTTCAACTACAAGACATCTGGCGACTCGCTCATGGAGTTCCTCTGGCGATTCGCTCGTCTCAGCCCGGAACTACAAGGCCAAGATCCCACGGCAGAGCGTGTCGACCACGCTTCGGAATACGCTGACACCATGCGAGCGAAGCTGGAGACGCCAACAGTACCTGATGACTACGTCCGAATTCTGTTTGAGACTTCTCTTGACAAGGAATGGGCGTGGTGGCTCCTGAAGCTCAAGGACGAACGAACGCAGAAGGATCGGAGGTTCCTTGTCGGGAAGCCTCACTTCAGATGCGAAGGCGTCTCAGGTCGCGGGACTCGTGGATACGTAGCCATGGACGCCGATGATACCACGGCGCCCTTTGTCTACCTCAAAGACTCGTGGCGAGTGGTACACGACGAGATTCAGAAGGAGGGTGCGGTGCTTGAGACTCTCAACGCGGAGAAGGTCTCCTACGTTCCCACTCTACTCTGCCACGGCGATCTGGGTCACAAAACGACATCGGAAGAGCTTTGGCGCAAATATCACAAGAAGCACAAAAAGGATGTTCCGTACCCGCTCAAGCAGCACATTCATTATCGCCTTGTTGTCCAGGAGGTAGGGAAGCCGCTGGCCGAGTTCAAGGACGGTTCTCAACTTGTCTCGGCGCTCGTCTGCTGCCTGATCGGTAAGTCGACGGTGTTCACTATCTATGACGTGACACTCATCATCCGCATCAGCTCATGCGCAGGCTTACAAGATTGGCCTCATACACCGCGACATCAGTGCTGGGAATATCCTTTTGTATCCTCACAAGGGCGGCGAATGGAAAGGAATGCTCAACGACTGGGAGCTAGCAAAGGACGTGAACAGCAACTCTCCTCACGCACGTCAGCCTGACAGAACCGTGAGTGTTATTCCATGATACGGCGGTCACCCGCTCAGATTTCTTGTCGTGCAGGGAACTTGGCAGTTCCTATCCGCAGGGGCATTGACCTATCCCCAGAAGCAAATTGTCGTTCAAGACGAGCTGGAATCCGTGGTACACGTGATGATTCACATGGCGATCCGATTCCTCCCCCACAACTGCGACGACAACAACGTCGGGCGACTTCTCTACTACTACTTCGACGATTGTCAGGCCACCGACACAGGGTTCGGCTGCGGGGCCCTGAAGAAGACCGCTATGACGACCGGGAGGGTGAAGTTCCAGCAGCAAGGCAAAGACATCGATCTTCGCTTCCACTGGGGATCGAAGTCCGATGCTAGGCACCCCATCGACGAACTTCTCGAAACACTGCTCGGCTGGTTCGAGGCGTACTATACCGTGACGGACGAAGGAACGGGATTACCCAAGAATCCTGAGACACGAGACAACGCCTTCTACCCGAGCCCCGCTCTCATGTCGATGGTCAATGAAGTCGACATCGATGCGCTGTTTGCGGACGAAACTCCATCCGAGCCCTCGAGTGCATCTTCCGCCCCGAAGTCGAAGTCCAGGGACCGCGCGGCCGACCTCGAGCTTGCTGCGAAGCTCAAAAACCATCGGGCCATGATCGTCCTCTTCAAGGAGTCCCTCGAGAAGCAGTGGCCGGAGAAAGACAAGACGGCGGACAAGCGCCCCGAGAATGGCTACAAGCCGGGCGACGAGAACGACCGCACCGCTGTGGCGACCGCGGCCACCCCAGCCGTCAAACGTGTTGCGACAGACGTAGAGGACCTTGAGCCTCCTTCCACGCCCAAGCACAGGCGCACGGACGACTCGGAGTAGTCCATCCTTGGCCACGGCGCGCGCCTCCGTTTCTGCTCTCCCTGGGGGACGTCCTCCCGTGTGGCTCGTGCATAGGCTCGCTCTCGTCGCGTCGTGTTGTGTCATCCGTCTTCTACTGGACGTCGCTCTAACATCATCCCTCTCCCCTTCTTGCGAACGGTATTGTTCGGATCGCCGTAGTAAACACCGTGCATGCCTTCTCCACGTCGATCCTTCTTGCCGTTCTATCACGATCGCCGCCACACACCAGTACCATTTCCGGACTTCACATCCTGACACTGTATATTCCGATACCTTATGCGCATTTACTATCCGCGTCCCAGTCAATATCCATTTGTCGGTCTTGGCTGTCTATCGCACTGCAAATACCCATACAGCTCCACACGCATTATCCGAGTCCTCGCGTTTGTTCGCTGTTTGCGTTGAGCTGCCCAACACCGGTACCCCAGTACAAAAACGGGATCGGGGTCTTTCTTGAGTCGCGTGTATACCGCCGGCCGGAACTCTCTGACAGCGCACACGATACATACGGGAGCGATGCACGGACTCGGCAATGTCGAGGACGGGGACGAGTCCCAAAAAATTCATATGCTTCTCCGCAACTCCGGCTCCATCCAGAGTCCATGTTGAGGAGGGGGGCCTGCGGAGGATTCACGGAGAGCTCTGGGGATTGTTATGGCCTCGGGTGCTATTCCGATCGGGGGGACTACGTGCTCGCTAATCTTGTTGTTCCCGGGTTCACACCCGGCTCAAGGCGTAGCATGGGAGAAGATGGCTAGACGGCTAGGAGTCTTGTACTATGCAGGTCATCCGCGTGCACGTCAGCATCGCCGACGGAGGCAAAGCTGCGCAGGGTTGGTCAACAACCGTGACTGAATGGATGACGGCAAAGACCACGACACCGACGATATTTCTATGCAACGATGAACACATGAGCTAAGAACCTGATGCGAGTGATGATGTCGGAACTCACCTAGACCGCACGAGTGCCCGTCGCGACGCAACACGCCACGTAGAAGGCCCTGCTACTTACTGCACGGGGGTCGAAGCGGGTCGCACGGCGGCAGCAGTACAGCGGAACGTGTATTGTGCGAGTTAGGAGCATTGTAGTGTACACGGAGACATTATGGACAGGGTAACCCGGGCGCGTGACGCCCAGCGGACAGATCGCGCGCGTCCCAGAACAGAGATAATGGAATAGATGATGCGCCCGCGGTGGGGGTGGGCGACGCGTCATGCGTTTAGAGGGTCCGCGAACGTGGTGTGGGTGGGTGTAGGGTGTGGGTGGCGCGTTGGAGGACGGACATGCGGTGCGGACTACGACTCGACAGGGGGAGGGGCCTCGCGGAGATGTCTGCGAAGAGGACGTGAGTGGCACGGACGAACTGCGGGGATATGATGGGCTGACTGGGTGAGCTCCTTGTTCATCTTGAACATGTCGATCTTGTCGACCTTGAAGATCTCTCTGAAGCCGTCGTCGCAGATGATCTCCTTCTTGTTCTCGGGGTTCTGCATGTTGTTCGCCTTGATGTGGTTCCACAACTGCTTGACGGTCTGCGGCCGGGACAGCCTCTCCACCTTGAGAAGTGCGGACAGAGGCTCGCTGGGAACAGTGAGAGTTGAGGCCTACACTCTAAAGTACAAGGCGTGGGCATTGTACTGACCTAAGCAGATACTCCTTCGTGAAGCCGCCACCCCGCCTCTTCGGCTTCGGCTCGTCACCCTCGCTCTCGCCATCGGACGCGACGGTGGCGGCGCTCTTAGGACCCTTCTTCGCTCGTTTCGCACCGTTAGCCTTCTTGCCTGCCGCAGTGGCCCGCGCCGTACGCCCCCGACCATTGATCTCGTTCGAGAGCTGGCGCGCGAGCTCCTCGTCCGTCAGGTCCTTCTTCCCCTTCGCTCTCGCCTTCTTTGCTTTCGGCTTGACAGGCGCAGCATCCTCCGCCTCTTCCTCGCCCTCGGACGCGTCGTCCCGCTTGCGCTTCGTGCCGTCGCTGGCACCGTCCTCGCTGGTCGCGTTCTCGGCCTCGCGCGCCGCGCTCACCTCCTCGTATACTTTGGAGATGATCTTGTCGATGTCGTCCTTCTTTTCCCGGACGAGCTCGGCGGTCAGGGTGGGCTCGAGCCCGAGGAGCTCTTTGCGGACGCGTTTTGCGCTGATCGTGGCGAGGTCGGTGCCAGGGGCGGTGAGGATGCCGCGAATCTTGGGCTCGAGGAGCTCGGCGTTGAAGGACATTATTGCGAAGCTATGTACGGATTAAGAGACGGAGTAGACAAAGCCGGAGAAAGTGAAAGTGGGAGGAAAGCACAAAGTCTCGCACCAAGCGCCGTTTTGGGAGGAGGTTGAGCTTTCGGCATTCTCCGGCGCTAGCGCCTGTGTACTTTGCGCCTCCGTCTCCCAATCTTTCGACTAAGAATTTGATAGTATGGCAGAGGTTTAGATTGCGAGATGCGGTATGAGAACGCGGAATAAATTTGGCGGGGGTACGAAGGTACGAGCAAGACGCCAAGTTTGGAAGACATTCGGCTTTCGGCGTTTCTCGGATTGGCGCTCATGCAGACGTCGTCCGCCGAGTGTGGCTTTCGGTTTCTGGGATGATTGCGAGCGAAGCGAGCATACTGCATAGGGGGATGGTCGGACGACTTTGCGGGGACCAAACAGATACAAATTCCACGCACCAGAAATCGCTGAGCCACAACGTCTACTCTACGCTCTAGTACGCTCAATTTGTATTTGTTCGCTCCATAATCTGACATATACACACAAACATGTACTTTGTATCGTTGTGTAACTTTACAGGTGCATCTGTTCAGTATTGCGTGAACGAGGCGACATCGAGCCTTGCTGCAGCCTGAACAAAGGACAGGTGCGCAACGCAACATAAGCGCCGAAGCGCGCGAGATGCGTTGCCGCGGCCGCGTGTTCAGAGCAGCGTCGCTTACACTGGTAGTAGTACCTACCACGTTCAAGCTATCTTTCACCCTGATGCGCCTGTTTTATATATCTAGTGTGTCGGGATCCCGGTTTTTCATCCGCTCTCGGATGAAGCCTATCTGGCGGCGTAGTGAGCACTTTCGTCAACGGAGCCTAGTAATTTTGCTCACGATGCACTAGTACTCAGAAAAGTCGCTAAAAGTGCGTTGGGATGCACGGTCAAAGTTGGGGCGTTATTACGGCAAGATATTGAAGCGATTCCACGTGGGATGCGTCCAAAAGAGGATACTGGCGTCTAAAGGCGCTTAGCGGCGAAAGTTGGGAAACGCGACCTGTTCCCCGACGCCCACCTTCCATCGTCCTCGAAACGCCCTCCTTTGACAAACGCCGTCTGTACAGCGCGCGTTCGCGATCTTACGATCATCCAGCTCCAGAATCCGCGCTCCAAGCCTCGGCGGTGGCGGTGCGTTTGTAGATCCAAGCGGTGCAATCACTCGATCAGGAAGGTCTTTCCGGTGAGTTGACACATTCCCTCTTACACTCTTCGCCGCCCGTCGTCCAAGGACCGCTCGTGGGTTCCTAAAGTATGCCTGTATTAAGGCTATTATCGCCTCAGGACGGCGCCGTGGCTGCAGCTTCGAGATCACGGCGTACTTGGGAAGCTACGGTGACCTCGTGGCTGTCAGCGCACGGGTCTGGTTCTCTGGCTCCGCGGCTCGCCCACCAACGGACACGGATCATTCATTCCGCGTAGAAGAAGCAGGCACGGTTCCTTGCGTGTGTATAAGCTGCCGGCCAGAGTATGCGGATGGTCTGCGGGTGTTTGGTGTTTATGTGAAGCAATCTAATGTGCCAACGCTGAGCCGTGCTCCCAGAAACGTTTGTCACCGCGACCCTATTGTGCTGGATCGACGTGAGATTGTTCTCGCGATGGCATGCGCATGAGATAGTAGCTGGCAGATAACCATTTTCGACTGAGGGGAGTGGGATTATATCGAGATTTCATGTGCGCCTAGCTCACTGGCGCTTCATCTCGTGCAACCCGGTTTCCACGGAATATACCGCCCATGTGCTGTGCATAACAAAGCTTTGGATTTCGCGATGTGCTCTCTGACGCCTATTCAAGATCTCGAGCTGACCTCTTTAGCAGTGAACCATCATGGCGTCGATCGATTCGCTTCCTACAGAACTCCTGTTGCGCATCCTGTCGTTCCTCTCGCTGCAAAATTTACGCAATGTCAGACTAATTGCTCGACGATGGGAAGAGTTCGTTCTTGCCAATCAAACCACCATATATCATCACGCCGCGCTATTTCATAACTTCGTCAATTCTCTCGATGTACTCCTTCCAGAAGCCAAGGAAGCACAGAACCTTCACTTCCTACGTGATGTCCCAGACTGGTACCAGTATTGTGGGCCTTACCGCTGCGTCCGGGATTCAGTTTCGCTCAAATTGCTCTTCAGGCCGGAAATCCTTTCAGCTTCAGAGGAACTGGATGGGAGCTGGCGATGCGAAGACGAAAACTTATGGCAGATACCCTTACGACATCCATCGCATCAAAGCAGACGAACAACACGGACTCGTGATCACGACGCACGAGTACGGCGGCCTCACTGTCTTCGACATGGAGTCGTCAGAAATCCTGTGGAGACTAGGCACCGTACTTCTTCCCCTGCGGTCCATCATAGATATCCACTGACGGGAATGATGCGCCCAGGGCGACGTTCGCCGGCACGCCCACTGCGAGTACGAGAACGGCTTCCTGATCTTCGATAGGGTCGGCGTCTCAAAGGAGGTCTGGCGCCTGGAAGTGTTGTACGATGCCGCCGAAGAACCCACTCTCTGCCGCCCGGACGAGACGCAAGTGCTGGCGTGGCAGAAAGCCTCACAGAATCATCCCTCTCCCGACCGCCGTGGCCACTTCCGCCCCTGGGCTCTGATCAACACCCCCGAGTTCGGGCGCGCCTACCGCTTCGTCCACCCAGATCTGCTCGTGTCTGGCCTACGCAAGGCGTATCTGTGGGATGTGCGCACGGCGCAGCTCCAGCTGGTGGTGCAGGATGTGCAGGGCGAACACCTCGGCGACATCAACTACGTGGAGGTGAGCGCGAAACACGTGTTCGTCTGCTCGAGCTCGGCGCTGCGCATATTCTGCCGCGAGACTGGAGCAATGGTATACCGTCTCAAGTCGTACCAGTTCGTCTACTCCGACACACGGCTGGCAGTGCAGCTGGACGCCGCGTTGGCGCGCCATGGTGTAGCATCCCCGGGCGAAGTCGTGATGCTCCACGGGGCGCCCACACAGAGCACGGCGCTCTACACCGCGTCCTATGCAGAGTTCTCTGGAGGTACGTCACGGCTGGTCCTTATAGGTACTCTACGAGACATCTAACTCCTTTCAGTCCACGTCTCGCGCGACGGGTTGGACATGGTAGCGCAGCTGAGCGATAGCAGGGTGGTCATCATCCGCGACTTCATGCGCGTCGTGCGCGGCGAGGTGCCGCTCAAGACTGCGGCGCTCGAGATCGGCAAGACACTTCCACGTCGGAGCGGCCTCGACGAGCACTTCTCGATCTACCTCGCGTTCGAGCACGGCAGAGTCGCTGCGGTCACCGTACGTCCTCCCTCCTTCTCCCTTCCCTGCTAGCGAAGCATACACGACCCGGTACTGAAGAGGCTTGCTTCCGCAGACCTCTGGGGTTTACATCCTGACACTCGACCCTACGCGGCACGGAGTCGTCGACGCGGAGCGCGCGGCGCGGTCGAACGCGCACCGTATCCCCCGCGCGGCGATCGAGGCGGGGCTGTCGTGCCCGAACATCGGTGTCGCGTCCATGCCATACTACTCAGACCGCCGCTTGCTCGCGAAGGTGACGTGTGTGCAGATGACGGCGACGAAGCTGTTCCTCGTGTGGGACGCGGCGCAAACCCCAGAGCATGCTGAGGGGGCAGATGCGGGCTCTGTTCCGGGTCCGAGCACCGGCCCTGGCACTCATGAGAGGGCTGTGGCGGTGAATATGGTCGTGGAGGCGGAGGCGGATGCAGAGGTAGAGGGCGAGGTAGAGGAAGCGGCAGAGGAGGACGCGGCGGCAACTGTGGAGCCTCCTACTGGCGACGATGTCTGGGATGCCCCTGGTATTGATGAATCGCAGGTCGTTACCGCCGGAGAACCTGTTGCGGGGCCGTCCACGAGCGCTGCAGTCAACGACGAGGCGGCCCAAGTGGACGAAGTGCCATCCAATGGTGATGACGAAGACAATTGGGTGGATGCGAACGAAGAGCAGGATGACCTCGATGACGAAGACGGTATCGATGATCCTGTTGTTCCCCTCCTCCCGACGGCACGACATGAACGTGAGTAGCGCAAGCTTCTTGATTCGAAGAGCGGGTTGCTCATGGAACACACAGAGGAAACGCAGCCCATCGTCCTCTGCATCGACTTTACCCCACTGTAGTATCTCCCTGGAAGTTTTCTCCACGTACTATTCCGAGGGGCATAACATATACAGTATGTTATGGGCGAGATTATTGCTCGGCACGCGTCCATGTATTAAGAAGGAAGGATGTTTTGCCAAGCTGCTTCATGGTTGCTACGAGTCCTTAAATCACATTGTACATCGCATATCGTTACAACGTATCAACTATCTTCTTGGATATCTAGGTCCCTTTCCGTCTACAGCCTGCTCTGTGGCGGTCGCGACGGTGCGGCATCTGCGCCCTGTCTATCTAGGTCGCAATGAACTCGAGCTCTGGGGACAGGGCGACCGATGCTTACTGCCTATGTTCGGGAACGATGTCTGCGCCCTTGCCTTTGGTGAGGTAATCGCGGAGGTTGGTCAGCGCGCGGACTTCCATCTTCTTCTGCGAGTCGCATGTCTCCGTTCCCATATGCGGAAGTAGCGTCGCGTTCGGGAACTCGAGTAGACGTGGGTTTACCTCGGGCTCGTTTGGGTACACGTCCAGGCCAACACCGCCCATCTGCACCACCATGAGCAAGAGCGCGGTCATAAGGGAATGAGATAATCACGTACGTGTCCATCTTCGAGGGCGCGGATGAGCGCGGCCTCGTCGATAACCTTCCCACGCGCGGTGTTCACAATGACCGCGCCCTTCTTTAGCTTGCGAATCATCGCCTCCCCGACGAGGCCCTCCGTCTCCGCCTTGAGCGGCACGTGCACGCTGAGCACGTCCGCCTGTGCGAGCATCTCATCGAGGCGTTCCGCGGGGAAGTACTCGCACCACGCGGGTGCGCTCGCGGACGGGCGCCGGTTATGGTACACGACGCGCATGGGGAACGCATGCGCGAACTCGGCGAGGCGCTGCCCGATGCCGCCGAGCCCGAGGATAGCAAGCGTGCGCCCCGTGAGGTCGTGCGCGGCGCCGGGCCTGTGCGCGGACTTCCACTTGCCGGCGCGCAGGGTTTGCTCGGCTTGCGCGAAGAGGCGGAGGGAGGAGATAAGCAGGTAGAGCGCGGTTGTGGCCGTGGCGTCGTCTACGGCGCCGGGGGTATTGGAGACGAAGATACCTGAGAAGAAGGCGTGAGTGTGTTCAAGGGCAGGCCGGGCGGCCAAGTATAGTCTGACCTCTCTCTTTGCAGGCGGCAACGTCGATCTGATCATAGCCAGCTCCGTTGTGTGCAATCCACTTGAGAGTGACGGGGAGCTTCGATACTAGTTCCTTGTCGTAGATGCCGATATGGTCCGCGGAGACGTTGTGCCTGTAGATTCCGACGATACCGTCGTACTTGCCCCCCGGCTGTAAGCCGGAGAAAAAGTCGGCCCGGTTAGGCGAGTCCATACGCTATGGGGAAGACACACAAGCTCAGGATACGATTGGAGCGTCCCCGAAGAGAATGCACGTACGACGACTTCTGCAAGACCCTGGAACAGCTCCGCGCACTCTTGGTGTGCCCAAACGAGATCGCCTGCAAAATGGCCCGGTCAGATAAAGCCCCGGCGAGATACGGAAGACGTACCGCAGATCAGAACGCGAACCATATTGTACTTTACCTTGAGCTGTACGAAATAAAGGCTCTAGAGAGTCGTCGTCGACTTGAAGGCGACGCTATCGCGCGTCCCGCGGAGATGGACGATCTTATAACCCCCGTGGCACGCAGCTCCGGGCCGCGCTGCCGAGTGGAGTATACATGGTACTCTTTTGGCTGAGACCTCTTGCGCTTCAACAGTGTCCTGATGACCTGCCAGATGCACCTGCTGAGCGACTGAACGCGATGAGAGTGATGGTAGGACGAACGAGCGACAATTCGCATGGACGCCGTCCGGATCGCAGCCTCAGGTTATCCCGTCCATCGGTCCGCGCCTGGCGCTTGGCAGCGCTCAGCACGTACACGACTCTAATTCTCGCCACCATGCGCCTGCCGAGCTTCAAGTCTCAAGGCATTGTCCTTGTCAGGCAATCAGGTATGTCAGACTCATGCTATCGGCGCTCATAAAAGCCTCACTTCAGCTCAACATATCGCAGTAGTGATACAGGTACATGTACAATCAAAATCGGGAGCAACAAGTTGTAATACACATGATACACGGTCCAGTCGTCACACTTCCAAACCAACGCGAGTCGCAGCCTTCTGAATAACACCTTGCAGGTCCTCGTGGAGTCTCAGTAGAGGTATCGGAAGCCCTTCTTCCTCCTCAACGCCTCCTCAAAGGTGATACCTTCAAGTCTGGCCGCGTCCTCGATACGCTCGCGTTTAGCACCCTTGAGGTTAGCCAGCTCCTCCTGCTCCAGCTGTTTGTTTTGGCGGACGAGGATGCAACGAATCACTGAAACAATGAATGATGGGTAAGGATGGCCGAGGAAATAGAGCAGACGATACGAACCTATCGACAGCGCGGTAGCGAAGGCCAGCGCTGCGATGCCGATGAACATGGACTGGTGGTAGTCAGGACCCCATTCCGATTTCCAGACGAACGAGCTGATGCTGTAGTAAAGAGAACTCCAGATTAGCCTCCGATATCCTCTCGTGCCACAATAACATCTTACAGATTTCCGAGATTTCCAAAGCCGTTAACGACACCGATGGCCGCAGCCCGCTTCGCCGGCGGCCGTGGCACAGCGTTTGAGACCCACACCGCGGTGAGTGCGAAGCCTTCATCATGATAAAATAAATGAGCGTTCAGGTCAAGCATTCAGATTAGGGGGGCGTACCGGCATAACCACTCGCCATCAAGAACATCGCGACGTAGCGACCACCGATGGAGAAGGTCGAAACGCCGATGATATATCCGAGAATGACACCCCACCAGGGTGCGCAGTGGTGGAAGAATCGCTCGCCAGTGCGATCTATTCATTGTATGGTGTAAGTCCTCGAAGGTCCGTATGTTGGTCTTCCTCTTACCAGCATGCCATGCGTTGATGCAGCACACGGCCGTGGCCACGATCCATGGCGGCCTGTAATCGCGTACGTGAGTAAAACCGAAAGACGATAGAATGACACTGCACTGACGCGGCCAGGAGAAGCGTGATAGTCGTCGAGAAGCCTAGGGTCCCTGCAATTCTGCGAAGCGCACACGGAGGTCAATTCAATGAAGATCACCCATACTCGGCGAGCACCACACACGTTGGGAAGAAGTTGACGAAGCCCAGCCCCAAGAGCTGCGAGCACGTCATGACGGCAAAGATGGGAACCTTGGGGTCCTTGAGGGCCATTATCAGCCCCCCAAGCGCGCTGCATGTCCGGTGAGCTCTGCGCAGATACGGATGCAATGATGGCAACCCACGAGTCTGTCGAGACGTCTGCGTCTGCTTCACCGGCATCCTCGGCAAGGCGCACTTGGGCCAACCGTCTTTGTGCGGGCGTGAGCCAGCGGGTGTTGTGGGGCTGGCGTAGGCGTCAGCACACTCCTTACCGTATGTTCCGTTCCCTCAGACTTAGGTACTCACATAGTCCGGCAGGGCGAAGCTGGCTAAATGTGAGCTACGCTGAGTAAGTCGAAGAAGGCGATGACTTACATAGCGAGGATTCCTATCGTGACCGTTATAGCGCCCTGCAGCATGAGGAGTGAGCTACGCGGGAACGACGGGTGCATCCTCGGAAGTCGCGCACCTCGATATAGAACAGCCTAAAGTTGTACGATCAGTCGGGACCGCGATACCGCTTGAGAAGGTGCAAGCACTCACCACCTCCAGGCGCGGATGCCCAACTTCCCCTCCATGCGTGAAAGGATACCGGCGGCCATGAGCTAGAGTAATGCAATGAATAGCTCGCTTAGGTACGCGCGCTCGATCGTATGAGAAAGTTATGCTACTTACACTCCCGAAGGCGTTAGAAATGAGCAGACCGCCGTAAAGGATCGCAGAGCGGAAGGCAAGCTCCTATTTAGCGAAACCCGTCAGAACGCGTGCGCGAGGATATCAGACAGATGTCACGAACTTTGCGCGTATACCACCTCGATAGGAGATACATGGACCCAGGGTAGAATGCGGCCTATTGTATGGTGAGCACAGATGACAGTTGTGGCGTGGGTGGCGCACCTCTGGCAGGCCCACGAAGATTCGGGCGGTCAAGAGACCGGCATAGCTTTTCGATACCTGCGTGGAGTTAGACGGTGCGCCTGTGGAAATACAGGGTACTCACCCCAGTCAATGCGCTCGTCATGCCCCAGAGCATCACGCAAAGAGGGATGTAATAGGACGGCCTAAAGAGTGAAGGTGCTCAGCATGCAGCTGGGTGCTGAAGACTGGACGCAGCGATTATACCTTGAGATGCGGTTCAGAATCTGTTGCATTGTTAGCGACATGGGATCAAAGGTGTGTACGGGTCGCATACCATGTTCGAGGGTATCTGTGCTGGGACGTAGGACGCGTAGAGGACGGCGAGGACCGTGGAGTACTGTATGTCTGCACATATCCTCTCAGTATGCACGCTGACTAAAACCCCATTTCAAGCCGTCTCACCACTCAACCCGAGGTCTTGCGTGAGTCCCTTCAGCCGTGCGGCAGTAATCGCCGTGCGCTGGAGCATATCATGCGTCAGACACACGTCGCGCATTCCTAACACTGGCATAGGATGGAAGGGGGTTGCACTCACGTCGATGTAGTTCATGATGAAAATAAGCACGATCGTGGGCAGCAGTCTCCAGTCCAGCATCCGCACCAACTTGCGCTCTGCGGCTGCGCGCACGTCGAGGCTAAGCAGGTCGCCATCTTCGGACTTCTCGCCGTCGGACGCGGCTGTCGACGGGCGGCGCTCGATCTGGGCGATGGAGGCCTCGTCCTTCTCGTTGAGAGACATGCCGAGCGAATGTGGGGCGCGGTGAGAGGAAAGCGGACGCGTCCTGCCAGGCACGTCCTGCGCCGTGAAGCTTATAAGGCGGTCGGCGCGGTGTATACATATCTGCCTGCGGAGGACCGAACGGGCTCCTGCGTTAGAAGAGTGAGCAGGTGACCAGTTCTGTGCACGATGAAGTCAGTGGGGAGCCCGCGGTGTGGGGAGAACTCACGGCATCATCTGTCCAAGTCTGTCGGCTAGCGACTTCTGGAGGGTGTCAGCTGAGGGCTTGTCAGTGCATTCAGCAGGTACGTTTGGCGCTTCCCGATCTACGTATTTCCATTAGTGGGATGCGTGACTGCGCGACGAACTGTGTTGCAGGCGATACCAAGACCAACCGTGCTGCATGAGATCATCGGAGGGCGTGGAATTGATGCCAAATTTGCTAGCAGTATGCGCGAAGACGAAGCGGCCCGGCGCGACACCACGGTCTTCTAGAGGCACCAAGGCACCATTGAGAAACCTACCTCGGATGATTGGCTCATACTGGTCGCGCGCTGCTAAGTTTGACCCCCACACAAAAGTTCATTACGTTACGATCGTCGTACATAGCATACATCGTTAAGTTCTCCCGCGCATTGGTGTCTTCGTCGTGATATGGTGTTGTCGTCATACTCGTCTCCGGGACGGTGATGGAGATGTCGTCGCTCAAGCGAAGGAAGTACCCTTGGCCGCCTTGATCCAGGCGGCGTCGGCGTTCGGGAACTGGCACTGCGGTTCAATACGGGCCACATAACGTGTGAGGGAATCAAAACTGACCTGGAAGGCCATGACACCGCCGTTCCAACCCTTTGCCTTTGCCTGGTCCACGCACGTGCCGAGCGTGAACGGGTCGATGAAGCCGTTCGTGGCATCGCTGGCTCCGCCAGGCTTGCCGATGACGAGCTTGTTGAGGTCGACGCCGTTGTTGGCGATCTCGAACAGGGAGGACCCAGGGAAGGGACCACCTGCGGTGTTCAGGAGGCCCTCGCAATCGGTGTACAGGCCCTCTGCAAGCGCAATCAGTCAGCCAAGTGTATAAGCCGGTCGGAGCGGAAGTACTCACGGTTGTAGAATTGAATGTTGTACTAGCGAAGAAGATGCGATCTTAGATCATCTGCTCCACGACGATCTCGAGGATGTGCTCACCCAATCAATCATGGACCCGACGTTCTTGTGGATCGTGAGGTACGCGCCCGCAGCGAACTGCTGGTTGGGCGACAACCAGGGGGCGAGTGGCGCGTGCGTCAGGATGAACTGGCCCTGGGGCAGGGTCTGGCGAAGGGTTTGCGTGAAAGTGGTGACCCACTGCTCCGCCGCGCCGTCGCCCCTGTTCATCGCGTCGAGGTCCTCGTAGTCGACGTCGATGCCGTCAAGCTGGTTGGTGACCACAAACTGCGCCATGGTGTTGGCGGTTCCGACGGGGTCGGCGCCGGCGGTCGTCGGTTTGTCGGTCTCGCCGAAGGCAGAGACGATGATGTTGATGCCGGCCGCAGCGTATTCAGCCTTCTTGGCGGCACGAGTTTCAGCAGGGAGTAGAGCGTAAGCCGCGGCTTGGTCGAATGGGCCGTTCAAGGTAAGGAATGAGAGTGCGACGACGTTCCAGCCCTAATGAGGAACATTGTGAGACTGCAGGACATTGTGAACAGTGGGAGGCATGCTTACCGCAAGCTGGTCGGCGGTAGGAAGGACGTCTCCAGAAATGAATCTGTCAGAGTAGACGACGAATGCCGGGGTTGGTGCGGTAGCACGCGACACCAACGGCGTGACGTTGTTGTTGATAGGAACAGCGAGGACGCTGCTCACAGACGCCAGCGCCAGCGCGGCAGAGACGGAAGAGATCATGCGAGTGAAGGAGAACATAGCTGGGTCGTGACAAAAAGCGAAGATGTAAGAAAAAAGCCGGCTAGCGGACTTAAGAATGTGCGAACGAAAGTAAGTAAAGAACCGTGGAAGGAATGGGGGGTGAAATTCCGGGACGTCGTTGCATACCTTTTATACCTCTCTGGTTGAGCATGACCAGACGCAATGTCTGTTGAACCGGTATGCTTCCGTCCAAGCCGCATCACAGTGAGGAGGCTGTATTGAGACCCTGATTGATGCAGTAGGGCTGGCCACGAAACGATGTCGGGAGAGCGAGCCAAGGCGGGCGTCGGCATGCCAGAAAAGTTACCATCTCGCAGTGAGTCTTGGCTCGATGAAAGGGCTCATAGCACCCTGGATGACATGTCCGGTTCATCAGCATATGAACATGGACGGCTGGTCAAGCGTTGAAAGATGAGCGTGACACGGCACGTACTTTGAGTCCTACCATTGCATGTTATGGTCAATGAAAGGCCACATTGGCCTTCTACGCTGCAGCTAGCGCTTCGTAATTCCGGAGATAATATCCGTCGCCCTGCATGGTGATCAATGCGACGATGAAACCGCCCGCGGCCCCAACATTCCGCCGTTAGCTCCGTGATCCATCGGTCTCTGCATATAAGTCACGCGTGGAGGTACTGATGTGTTGCGGTTGCGTTGTGATGCGGACTTCGTTGTGTGCTCTGGAATGGTCGATGCAGAGCGAAAGAGAGTTGAGAACGGCTGCTCAAGCGCTCGAGGTGGCAGTGGATGATGTCGATGGGATCCACGTGGCTTTCAGCTCGCCTTCGGCCGACTCCTCTATAGAGCATGACGAAAACGAGCTCAATCAATGTGGTATCAGTCCATCAGCTCCCCGGGTGGACTGCTTGCTTGATATATATCCACTTGGGCACACAGTGGCTACCAGGAAGATATAGCAAAACAGGTAGAGCAGCGGCGCAGCGGCGCAGCGTCCAGAGAACGCAGAATACTAGATCAGCGCAAATGAGAGATGTATAAACGGCTATCGTGGGGTAAAAGGAGCATGGCATATGCGATGACAAAAGATGATGTAGAAACTTAAGGTCGTAGCAGATGCACCCTCGCACTCGGGGCTCCGTACCCATGCGTAGATCACGCGACAAATATCCAGAGGCGCAGGACGAACGAGCGTCCGATCCGTGATTGGGAGGTATTGTGGAGAGCCAACTGGCGATACGACGGCCAATGATGCGAAGCACTGCGAAGAGTTTCCGGACCTAGCTGCGAAGGTGCATGCGCTTCGTCGGCGTCGAGGGCAGCTCGAGCCCGTCAACGGGGCTACGGGAGCGTTTGCCGCTTTTAGTCATCGTTAAGCGCGGGGTGTCGAGAGCGGAGTGGTCCGTGTCCCCCTTCGCCGGAGGCGAGAGGGTGGCCGCTGTGTTACTGTTGGAGATCGTGTTGGAAGGGGACTCGGAGGTACCATCGCGATTGCGATAGGGATATCCCACTCCTGGTCTCTTGTCCCAGCCCTTGTCGTGCTGAGGCCATCTGGATGATTCAGTACGAGGGTTGCGGACAGCACGTCGGAGGCGCGACATTAATGGTTTGTGAGTGTCAAGCTTTTGAGCTCGAAGTCGCATCTTCTCTTCTTGCTTCAGCTTCATAGCTTCATCCTCCGACGATAACTCGCTTTCGTCCGAGTCGGTCTCGTCACTGTCCGAATCCCACGCCCACCGTGACCTCTCCGTTGAAGACTCCTCCGTGATGCTTTCAGGAAGGGGACCCATTCCTTCCTGGTGTCTCTGAGACAAAGGCTTGGCATCCTCATGCTTGACGTGATAGTACGCGGAGAACCAGGAGAAGAGGTCGCCAATGAGCTTGTTGATGGGATGGGGCGTATTGGACCCCGGGAGCCTAAATACCAAACGTGCGGAGGCCCCGATACACTGATCGAAGAGGTCAATGTGACCGACATTGATAGCTCTTTTCTTGGCGGGACCGCATCGATAGTCCCCATTGGACACTTGCAGGTAGTCTTCGAAGTAGTCGTGGATGAAAGCACCAACGTTCTGGCAGTTGTGGGGAAGGAAGCGTATCGCCATGTAGAGAAGGGCGTGAAAGAATGATTCGAGCTCATCCGGAACCAGGATCGTCTTCTCTGGTTCGTGGTGGGCAAACACGGAGAGGAATTCCCAAGTGCCCTGTAGATGTACGATAACATTAACTGCTCAGTTAGGAGCGGGGGCATGATCAAGTGTTAGCAGTACGCACTGTGCGATCGAGCTGTCGCTCTTCGATATTGTGGTTATCCAAATGCTTAGATAGCTCCCAGCCATCGAGCAATCCGTATTCACGGACCCCATCGTCGTGAATGAGCATATTACCAATGCTGATATCTCGATGGATGATTCCGTGCGCGTAGGCCTCCGAGTGAGCTGTGGACGCCGAGGACTTCGATCAACCAATGCGAACCTCGAGTCTACGATACATGCGCGAAGCACACACCTTTAACACAGTAATATATGGCATTGACAAGCGCCTCACCGTGAGAGAACTCTTCCAAAGGCCTGCCCACTTCCTTCACCACAAGACGATAGTGCGAGTGTGTCTTCAGCGGGCAGCGCGTGCCAGGAGGAACGTCAGAATGGTACGTGACCCTGAGGGCAGGTCTGGGTGAGTTCCGACATCATGACCGGCATCAGGTTCTTAGTTCATGCATCGCTGCATAGAAATATCAAGGATGGCGTAGTCAGTTGCCGTCATCTATTCAGTCACGGCCAGTGGCCAACTCTGCGCCGTTTCGCCTTCATCGCCGAGGTTCAATGTTGACGTACAAACGGATGACCTACGCACGGTACAAGGCTCCGAGCCGTCTTCTCCCACTCTGTGCACCATGAGCCGGGTGCGAATCCGGGAACAGCAAGATTGGCGAGCACGTCGACCCCCCGATCGGCCCTCGGGGTCATCACTGCATTAAACTATCTTGCGAAGAAGTGCACCAACTACCTTGTCCACGTCGTCGACGTCGTGCGCGTGCATCGCCCCCATATAATGGGGCCAAGCAAGCCGGCGAGGCAAAATTCGCGCAATGCATGCGACTCACGAAGGATCTGGATCCCTTCCTCTATTGGTTGCAGCGTTGAGTAACGCAACGTGAAAACGCGGAGACTCGGACAGCGCGTGTGGAACCTTGCGGTTATTTGAGACGCGATAGAAAGCGAGACGGAGAACAAACATGGATAGGATATCGGAATATACAGGATGGAGAGACGAGAAGCGGTATTGATGTATAGCAGCGATCGTGATAGAGCGGCGAGAAGGATCGGCGTGGCGATGGCATAACGACGATTATCATATCAGAGCAACACAGTATACGAAACGCGGAGAAGCGGAAGGACGAGCGACGGCAAGCAGAAAGTGGGCAAAACAGTACAGACAACGCGGCGCGGTTCAGCGCGAGCGCGGGGAGAACGTTTGCGTGGCGGAGAAGATACCGAGCGATGCGACGGTGGATGGTACGAAATGCTTCTGTACCTAGTCGCGCTGCACGCGCTTCGTCGGAGTCGAAGGAGGCTCGAGCCCGTCGACGTTGCTGCTGGGGCGCTTGTTGCTTCTGGCCGTGATAAAGAGCGGGATATCGGGGTCGGAGTCAGAGTCGTCTCTGACCAAAGGCGACGGGGCGTGCACTGTGCCAGAGAGCGCGGTGTCGAGGTCTGAGTCGTCCGCGACCTGCTGTGTCAAAGGCGAGGGGACGTGCACTGTGCCAGAGATCGTGCTGGGGAGGGGGCGGGACTCGTTCGTTGCAGCGCGGGGATGAGGATCGTATCCGCCCTCCGGTCTCTTGTCTGGGCATTTGTCCTTCTTGGGCCAGTTCGAAGCTTTAGAGTCGCCAACAATACGGAGGCGCAAGAGAAATTGCTTGTGAGTGTCAAGCATTTGCGCTCGTTTTCTCAGCTTCTCCTCTTCCTCCGGCGTCATGATGTCGCCTTCTTCCTCCGATATCATGATGCCGTCCGCTTCTGACAGGCTCTCGATTTGGTCCTCGTCGTCGTCGAGAGTGTGAAAACACAATGTTGGCGGCGCCTCCGAAGTAGCCGGCGCGATAGCGTCAGGGAGAGGCTCGGGCTCCTTCTTGTTGAGCCGATAGTACGCGGAGAACCAGGACAATAGATCGCCGATGAGCTTGTTGATGGGATGAGCCGCGGTAGACCCCGGGAGGAGGAACTTCAGACGGTCGCACTCCTCGGGACCCTGATCGACGAGGTCGACATAGCCATCCTTTATAGCCCTTTTCTTGGCGGAACCGCATCGATAGTCTCCATTTGAGTGCTCCTGGTAGTCTTCGAAGTACTTGTGGAGGAGAGCACCAACGTTCTGGCAGTTGTGGGGCATGAAACAGATTGCCATGTAGAGAAGGGCGTGGAAGAATGATTCGAGCTCGTCTTGAATCACAATCCTCTTCTTTGGATCGTCGAGCGCAAAGACGGACATGAATTCCCAAGTGCCCTGCAAGCAGACAGCAGTGACGGCTCAGTCAGAGAACGAGGGTGCGGTAGAGTATCAGTCGTACGCACCGTGCGATCGAGCTGTCGCCCTTCGGGACTCTCATCATCTACGTGCTTCGATAGCTCCCAGTCGTTAAGCAGTCCGCATTCAATGTTCTTCTCGTTGGTGTAAAGCAGCATGTTGCCAACGCTGATATCCCGATGGATGATCCCTTTTGCGTAGGCCTCCGAGTGCGCTGTGCCGATGATGTGAATCAATTATACAATCGCTAATGATACAACGGCGAAGCACATACCGTGTACGCAGCAATATATGGCATTGACAAGCCCCTGGCCATTGTAGAAATCCTCCAAAGGTCTCCCGACTTCCTTCACCACAAGCCGGTAGTGCGAATGCTTCTTCAGCGGGCAGCGCGTGTCAGGAGCGACGTCACGATGATATGTGACCCAGAGCTCAGGGCTACGAGTGAACTGGCCAAGGTCCCCATGATGCAACACCGTCGGGACATAGAGTACTTTCGCGCTGTTGAGGGTGCGCAGGGTGTCGCCTTCTTTGTCGATATCCTCGTGGACGACCCGCCATGCATCTTTGAGATAGACGAACTTGGGTGCAGGATTGTCGAGCTGGTCATAGTCGAGAGCGATGTACCCCCGCGTACCGCGCCCGGACACCCCGGGGGCATTGAAGTGGGGCTGTCCAACGAGGAACGTCCGCTCCTCCCCCTTGGCGAACTCGTCCTTGACAGTCAGACGCCACCAAACCGAAGAGGAGCCCAGCGATTTCTTGAACTGCACGTGCGCGTAGTCTTTGGAATCGTCGGCGACCTTCTCCGCGATCTTCTTCATCTTCCTTCCGAGCGTGCTGTGGTGCGGAATGCGCTCGGCAGTAGTGTCGTGTCCCCGCTTCGTCTGGTCCCGGAGACGGGCGAAGCGCCAGAGAAATTCGACAACATAGGTTGCATCCGCCTTGTAGTCGAACTTCTGGGTAGCGAAGATCCCGGAGCGATCAATGTAGACAATGCGGGCGAGCGTCCCGAGGAAGAGGAGCATGAACTGATGCGTACGCTGCTGGTTGTCGTAGACAAGCTGAGCGTAGGCCAGAATCTGGCCGAGATTGTGCTGACGTTTTTCAGCGTCGGGAGCGTTGTTGGGTTTGCTTTCATCGAAGGGATCATCGCCGACCGACTCCGCCTTGCACTCGATGCACATCTCGATCTTGGTCCAGTTGACGGCGCACGAGCGAGCCCCCGTGCTGCTGCTTTTCGTAGGTTTGGGAATTCCCCCCACCGGATACAGGCCACCATCAACTGCCTCCTTCGTTCCCACCTTCTTGTCGCCCTTGGATGGAGTGGAGACAAAGGCGAAACCGGGACAGAGGTTGGCGTCGTTGAGTGCCTTGATCTATACGAATCACTTGGTTGGTATCGCGTCGAACAGAGGGGATGCAGCGAGACTTACAATCGGGGCGTACATGCTTCGCTCTGTCGTGAAGTTGTCTAAGGACTTGAAGATATCTTTTGTCTTCTCGTCTCTCTTGGCTTCGGCCTCTGGGACGAACACATTCAGAAACTGCTCCGGGGTGATGATGGTGATCTTGTTTTGCATGACGGCGCGGAGATCGGCCCTAAGCTTCTCCTTATCAGAGATGCGTATGAGACCAATGCTCGAGTTCGGATAGGGTTTTCTGGGAGTATCATGGTGAGGCTGCGCGTTCGTGGACTCGGACATGGTGAGAAGAAGGGCGTACCGAGAGCCTGAGATTCAACGGCGGGATTTTATACGTCGTGTCTTAGCCACCGTCCACGAGTGCTGCGGTGGAGAGGTGGGAATCCTATTGTCCTACCTGGCTGGACAAACGAGGTTGAAGTGGCTAAGATGAGCGTAGTGTTCAAGTTGTGAAGCGCCCATTTTAGGATCGGCGCGCGCGCCAAGTTCAACTTGGTTGTGACGCGCGGCTATGACACACCGTCAACGACGGCCTTGCAACGCGACATTCGTGTCTTTCTCGCTACTTATGAGGTGCTAGTAATTTCTGCGACATTTCCACCGCTCCGAATAATCCTCAGAATGCACGATTGCCATAGCGGTTCCTCCCTGCGCACTCGAGACTCGCAGTGCGGTAGCCTTGGTGGCTGTGCAACTTTCTTACTCCGCGGTGGCTCCCGGTTGCCGGCGAGGGGCTGGCCCGCATGTCGACCCAGTCATTAACCCATTGTCCTCTTCAAAGCAACGCCGACTCGGCGCAGCCCAATCACAGCCATGCCCACCGCGACTAATGGCTAAAACCAGGCGCTCATTTTGCCCTGGTCGCCGCATTCTCCGCCGCGAGCTGATTGGCAAGCAGCCACTGGCAGGCAGCTAGCACGTCCAATACATTCCAATAGGGTGTCGCAACCCGCTCCTGTATTTCTAACCTATGGTAAACATCATGAAGACACGATCGTCTTCCCTGGATGTTGAGAGTACGTCGTGAGTCGCGGAATGGTTAGGCAGAAGTGTGGGACGCACCAGCCTGAGGACTCTCCTGGAGAACAAACGGCTTCCGTACCGACGGGACAAAGGGAAGATAGTGCATCAAACGGAGCAGGCCGCTTTCAGGTACACAATCAGGGCTTCTCCTTGGCTGAGCTCCCCATTACCAACAGCCACGATCTCGCGAGCCACGTCCCTATGCATCTTCAGTTTACCCTCCTGTATCACGGCAAAGCATGAGCGCACCGAAAGCCATCATCGCAGCGTCCCCACATACCTGCCACAACAGCCAGGCCAGGAATCGCGCCGCATGACGCCCCACCAGGGCGTGCTCCCCAGGCAATACACTCGCCCCGCGGTCTGCACTCCCATCGCTGAGAAACCGCTCAGCGAGAGCGCGGGCCCCGTTGCGCACACGATCGGACGTGGCAGAATCCAGGTGCAGCGCAGCGAGATTGGATGGCGGGCGAAGTGCGCCGCGGAGGTAGAGCCAGAGCGATTCGTGCGACGGGTAGGCTCGTACGAGTGCCCATGCATGCTCTACCAGAGTCTCCTTTTCCTCGGATGGGATCTCCCGCGTATGGTCTCCTGAGGCGGCTGTGATTGGCTGTTCTCCTGCAAATCGCCCAAGTTCGAGATCTTCGAGGCGGCACGCGTATTGCATTGCAGAGTAGTCGGAGACGTGCCTCTCGATCCATTGGCGTATGCGGTCCTTCTCCAGCTGCCAGGCCTCCATCAGCGCGGGGCCCGCGTCTCCTCGGAGGGCCGTGGACAGAGCCTCCGCACATAGATACCGATGAGCCCACGCGTGGTAGTTGCGGGGGTATGTTTCGCACGCCCGATCGACGGCAGCAAACTCCACACTCCACGTGTCCGCGTCTAGGACGAGGCCGCGTAACGAATCTTCGCCGTCCCATGTCAGGCTGCTAGGTATATCGCTAGAGCAACTGGTAGTACCGCAAGACGGAGATCCAGCGGTGGAAGAGATGCGTCGCAGGATCCAGCGTCGGTGATGCCAGAGAACCGACTGTTTCGCGCCCTCGTGCAGCGTCAAAAGCGCGGACACGAAACGAAGCTCCTGTGTCGCATCGAGCGCGCCATGTTTGACCAGACGTTTTCGCGCGTTGAGAGCACTCTGATGCGCCGGGTTGACCAGAAGGAGAACGGAGGAAGAGTGCAGTATGTCTGCCATATCGCCCGTGCCAGGCAAGTCTGAGGAATTTGTGAGATGGGCATGAAGCGCTTCGCGACAGCGTCGGAATGTCGGGATGCTCTCCAAGTATGCTTTTCACGCCAGCTTCCGTGGTACACCAAGGTTGCCCTCAATGAAGAGGAAGGGCGCGTGTGGGTTGGATTCCTCGGGCATGCCTTCCGCAAGCCATTCGGAACCGTCTCCGGGGAGTAACTCGATCGATATCCTAGGAGACGACCAGTAAGTATCCGAGAGTCGAAAGTTCTCTCTGCACAATGGCTCGTAGTCCACGCTGCTTACGGAGGTGAGGCCAAAATTCGGCCTAGCTTGAGAGTCAACGCAGACATTCGTGGTAGGAAGTATTCCTTGCTTCAAGTTGCCGACGCTCTCGGAACGTTGTGCGCAAGTTCAAGTGGTGCGCGGCGGTGAGCGCCTCTCTCGGAACACTCAGTACTTACTAGCCCCGATCCGATCTGATTTTGCTAAATGTCGCTTATCCTTGTGAAAGGTCTAGTACGCTTCATCGCGCTGCGACTAGGTTTTGAGGTGGCCGTCTATAGGTCTAGCGCACAGGCGGACTCGAAATAAAGACACGCAGTGTTCCTACTAGGGGCCCGGCGAGGTCGGCGCTGGCCGGCACTGGGCAGCACCGGGTCAGCGCCATGCGCAGGCGCTTGTGCGCGAACTTGTTGGGCTCACTCTCGACGACCACCTACGACGACGAGGTCGCCTCGAAAGAGTCGCTTTTTGCCTTCAAATAGCTCTCCGATTCCAACTCACGGGCTCCTTTTTGGTTTTGATCTCTGTTTTCACCGCCCACTGCACCCTGCTTTCACGTCGGTGACGTCGCTTGCATGCTAGCCCGATTGCACCTTTCGGAATTTGCTATCTGGATTCCGCTAACTACCACACACACCTGCCGTGGTCATGGGATAATAGCACTCAACGCGACAGCACGCGAAAATCACGGCTTCGTGACGAAGCACGGCGCAGGCGAGCCCACGCCCGCCGCCCACCCATTCAACGGCTCGACCTGCACCGTCGTCCGTGCTCGGCGTATAGCCGGGCCCTAGCCCAACCATCGTAGCTAGACGCGATGCGCACATGTGTCTCCTGCAGACGGGACGAATGCTTAGTATGAAGTGTTTACGCGGAGTGGATGGAGAGTTCGAAGCCTTATCCAAGAAGCCTAGATCGACTCATCTTTATATATGACTCGCTATAGCTTATCATGATCGACTTCATAGCTGCCATTGCTCTCGTATGAGCCCTCAAAGTACCTGCTAGACAGTGCTCAAGTGGTTGATCGGAAAGTGAGTAGGTGACGAGTACTTGTGGCATACCACTGGTCCACAGATAAGCCATGGTACTAACAGTAATCCAATCGCAGCCATGTCCCAAACGCAGCAGAAGATACTGATCGTCGGAGCGGGATGCTTCGGTCTCTCGACAGCCTACCATCTCTTGAAGAGAGGCTACCAGAACATCACGGTCATTGACAGATCCCCCGTACTCCCGGCTCCCGATGCCGCCAGTACCGACATTAACAAGAGTAAGTGACCCCACTTGTCAGCTGATGCGATCTACTAACAAAACTCTATGGACAGTCGTACGAAGCTCGTACGCTGACACCTTCTATGCTCGCCTTGCCCGAGAGGCCATCGCCGACTGGAAGGATGCGGAGTTGTGGGGCGACACTTACCACGAGTACGCACTGACACTAATCACCCTTGCACCCCGCCGTCGCGATCATACTGAGACGCTCTTTCTCTAGGTCGGGCGTATACTGCCCTCTGATAGCCGGAGAGGAGTATACCGACAAGGCCTACGAAAACGACGTCGCCGCCGGAGCGCGCATCGAGCATCTCTCCGGCGCCGACGCGATCCGCAAAGTCTTCCCTCCAGGCGTCAGTGTTGTTGTCCCGGAGAACGCGCGCGGCTGGCTCAACCGCGACGGAGGCTGGGCATTTGCGTCCCAGGGGATAACGCGCTTGATGGACAAGGTCGCTTCTCTGGGCGGGAAAATCGTTCCCGGCAAAGCCGTTGCGGAGCTGCTCAAGACGGACGGGAAGACCGCGGGCGTGCGTTGCGAGGACGGGACCGTTTTCGAGGCGGACCTCACGGTGCTTGCCGTGGGGTCGTGGACAGCCTCTGCGTTCCCTGAGCTTTCCTTGCAAGCCCAGTGCTTGGCGACAGGGTTTGGGTTTATACTGGGCGCACTCCCTCCGAGCTGACCATAATGGAATAGGCAAACGGTAGCTATGATCCAGCTCACTCCCGAGGAGGGCGACCAGTACCGCGACTGCCCCGTAGTCCTCAACTTCGTCACGGGTGTTTACATGTTCCCGGTACGCGTGCTCACCTTGAGCTGTTACAGATGATCTTCTTATACGTCTCCCGCAGCCTAACAAGGACAACATCGTGAAATTGGCCATTCACGGCGGGGGATACACCCAGACGGTCGAAAACGCGAAGTCCGCCCAAGTCATCTCCACCCCGCGCACACTCACGTCGCACGGCGAGGATGGGCTCCGCATTCCCAAAGCTGCCGTGCAGAAGCTGCGTGCCGAGCTGACGCAGGTGTATCCCGAGCTGGCGAAGAAGCCCTTTGCAGCCACGCGGCTGTGCTGGTGCGTGTCCACTGTGCAAAATACATGATTTGTTGATTGACAGGAGCGCGACCTTTTCTCGTCAACAGGTATACGGACGCCCCAGACGAGAACTGGGTGATTGGCCACCATCCGGAGGATACGAACCTCGTGCTCGCGACAGCTGGGAGCGGGCATGCTTACAAGGTGCGCACGCGTACAAGCTTGTCAATACGACGCGCCCCTCATTATATCTCTTCATCGCAGTTTCTCCCTGTGGTGGGTCGCTTGGTCGCCGACGCTATCGAAGGCAAGCTGCCGTCGGATGTCGCTAGCAGGTTCGCAGTCAACCGCCCGCATGCCAAAGACGGGGTCGTCGCGCCAGAGCTACGCTACCAGCCCGCGGAGGAACTCGTCGTCGATCAACTGTGTGGACCAGACGATCTACTCCCCGTGCCCTCGTAAGGAACGGTGTGCTTGAGGGAGGTGTTGAAAGAAGTCCCACGCACAACGAAGATGTATACTGTCGCCGTTAGCTGGTTGTGCGGTCTATTCATTAAAGTATCATATACAAATGCAGCACTTCTACGTGTACTTTTTCATCGCAAGAAAGCAGGTGCAAGAATCCAGTCCACAAAATGTTCTCGCACTCTCGCGAGTTTTCGGTTGGCAAGGTCAAGCGCGACTATGCGCGGTACCCGACCCACTCGCGCCAGGACTTCACCTCGGAGGGTATCCGGTCCTCGGTGTACTCCCTGAGGCCGCCCTCGGGGATCTTCTTCGCGAGAGCCTCGACGAAGAGCTGTGCGCAGCGCGCGTTGTTCAGCAGGGGCAGGCCGAAGTCGACCGCATTCCTAATAGGCATAATTAGCAAATGAGCCTTATCCAGCCAATGAAAGCAGCAGCAGCGAAGACGTACCGGCGGGCGACGTAATCCTCGTCGGTGGCGTCCTTTCCGCGGAACTTAGCCAGGTTGATGACACACTCGATGTCGTACTCGTCAAACACCTCGCGCAGCAGGCGCTTGTCCGTCTTCGGGAAAAAAATGCGCTTCGCCGTGACGTACGGGATCGAGTTCAGGAACTCCTCGACCGCGGGCGACGAGCAGTACAGCTTGAAGCCGAGGTCGACAAGGCCCTTCGCGATCGTCTTCATCTCAGGCTTCGTCACGTCGCCACCGATGAGCACGCCCGTGTTCGCGCGCGGCTTCTTGAAACCCGTCGTGCTCAGCAGCGACGCCCAGTACGCCTCCTGGATGTCCTTGCCGAAGCTCGCGACCTCGCCGGTACTCGCCATTTCTGCGCGTGGGTGTCATTCCCTCGTCAGCTACTAATCGCACCACAGCGTGTGCTGCACTTACCGACACCGAGGAAGGGGTCCGCGCCAGCGAGACGGGTCCACGAGAACTGTGAGACCTTGATCGCGGTGTAGTCGCGCTTCTCCGCCATCAGGTCCACCGGCTCAGGCACGTCCTGGCCGACGATAGCGGCGGTCGCCGTATCGATGAAGTTCCGGCCGAGGACCTTCGAGACGAAGGGGAACGAGCGCGACGCGCGCAGATTGCACTCGATCACCTTGAACTCGGCGGGCTCGCCAGGGGTCGCGGACGCCTTGCGGATGACCTGCATGTTGTACGGGCCGGAGATCTCGAAGGCGGCAGCGACCTTCTCTGCGATCTGCTTCAGGTGCGCCATTTCCTCCTCCAGGAGCGAGAACGGCGGGAGTACAAGGGTGGCGTCGCCAGAGTGCACGCCGGCGTTCTCGACGTGCTCGGAGATGGCGTGGAGCAGGAGGCGGCCGTTGTGCGCGACGGCGTCAACGTCAATCTCCTGCGCATCGTCGATGAACTTCGTGATGACGACGGGGTGGAGGGGAGAGACGGAGGCGGCGGCAGAGAGGTTGTACTCGAGCGACTCCTCCTCGTAGACGACGTTCATGGCCGCGCCAGAGAGAACGTACGACGGACGGATGAGGACGGGGTAGCTGACGCGCGCGGCGAACTCCTTGGCAGCGGCAACGGAGGTGACCTCCGTCCACTCCGGCTGGTCCACCCCAATGCTGTCGAGGATGGAAGAGAACTTGTGACGGTCCTCCGCGTTGTCGATCTTCTCAGGATCCGTACCGAGGACGGTGACGCCGGTCTGCTTGAGACGGAGCGCAATGTTCTGCGGTAGTTGACCTGTGATAATGTCAGACAAGCAAATCATGAGAGTCAACTGAGCACATACCTCCGACGCTGACGATAACTCCCTGCGACTGCTCGAGCTCATAGATATCCATGACACGCTCGAAGCCGAGCTCCTCGAAGTAGAGGCGGTCGGCCTCGTCGAAGTCGGTCGAGACGGTCTCCGGGTTGTAGTTGATCATGATTGTGCGCTTGCCCATTTCACGGAGCTTCCGTGCGCAGGTCACCGCGCACCAGTCGAACTCGACACTGCTACCAATGCGGTACACACCGGAGCCGAGGACCATGGTGCCGTGCTCGTCGAACTTGACGTCGTGCTCAGACGCGTTGTACGTGGTGTAAAGGTAGTTCGTGTGCGCGGGGTACTCAGCGGCGAGGGTATCGATCCGCTTGACGAAGGGCGTGATGCCGAGCGACTTGCGGTGCGCGCGGACGGAGAGTTCAGACGAGGAGACAAGGTCGGCGATGTGCGGGTCCGAGAAACCCATGCGCTTGGCCCGTTGCATAAGCTCATGGTCGATGACCTCGAGCGAACCAGCGGCCTTCAGCGCGTACACCGTGTTGACAATGTTCTCGATCTTGTAAAGGAACCACTGCAAGAATAGTCGCGATGAGAATCGTGCTCGGCGAGATATGTGGTCTCCATACCTTGTCAATCTTGGTCAAGTCGTGAATCTTGTCAACCGTGTACTGCTTGTTGAAGATCGCGTATGCGATAGCAAACAGGCGCATGTCCGTAGGCTTGCTCAGCGCGGTGTCAATGTCCTCGGGCTCGATGTAAGCCTCGAAGCCCTTCCAGCGCGGGTCAATCTGCCGAATAGCCTTCTGGAGTGATTCCTCGAAAGTGCGACCGATAGCCATGACTTCTCCAACGGACTTCATGGCTGAGCCGACCTCGCGGTTGACGGCCGTGAACTTCGCAAGATCCCACTTGGGGATCTTTGTGACGATGTAGTCCAGAGAGGGCTCGAAGCATGCCGTAGTCGTCTTCGTAACTGCGTTGGGCAGCTCCGGGAGAGTGTGGCCGAGAGCGATCTTGGCAGCCGTGTACGCGAGAGGGTAGCCAGTAGCCTTGGACGCCAAAGCACTGGCATCGTGTAGGTAAATGGCATGGTCACAAGGAGAGGCAAAATGACATACCTTGACCGACTCAACCGGGCGTTGACCTCGATGACGCAGTATTCGCGTGACGTTGGGTTCAGTGCGTACTGGATGTTACACTCGCCGATGACACCGAGGTGGCGGATGACCTTGAGCGCAGCAGACCGAAGCATGTGGTACTCATCGTCGGGGAGCGTCTGGGACGGCGCTACGACGATGGAGTCACCAGTGTGCGTGCCGAGCGGGTCGAAGTTCTCCATGTTGCAGCAGATGATCGTGTTCTAGGGGCGCGTGAGCAGGGTCAATGGATCGTCGGTGGAGTAAAACTTACGTCGGCAGCGTCACGGACGACCTCGTACTCGAGTTCCTTCCAGCCCTTCATGCTCCGCTCGATGAGAACCTGAGGACTCAGACTGAGACTCTTGGCCGAAAGGTCGCGCAGCTCGTCAGCGTCGTTCGCGAAGCCAGAACCGAGGCCACCGAGGGTGAACGCGGACCGCAGAATAACCGGGTAACCAATTTTCTCCGCTGCGCTGAGCGCATCGTTGACCGATGAGACAGCCGTAGACGTCGCAGCCGGGATGTCGATTTCTGCGAAACATAGGATTGATTAGTTCTCCGTTTGACAAGGTCTTGTCTAACAAAATACTGAAACAAATACAGTGCGTTGCGATAGCGGACAGAGCTGCAGGGAAATCCCAAAGCGCGTGCGCGCTCATGAACGCGTCTTCCGATACGATCACGTGACGTCATCGAAAAGACACGAAAACCCTTTTCCCTTCAGCAGAGCATGGAGCCATGATATTGGGAGTGCAATGTTGCGAAAAGAAAATGGTTAGAAAAAGAACTCACCCTTGAGTGCCTGGACGAAAAGGTCACGGTCCTCGGAGACCTCGAGCGTACGGATGGGGGTACCAAGAACACGAACACCGAGGCGGTCGAGCACACCCATGCGGTCAAGCTCGATGCCGACGTTGAGCGCGCTCTGTCCACCGAAAGTAAGCAGAATACCATCCGGGCGTTCCTTCTCCAAGACGTAGGCGACATAGTCCGCAGTGATAGGCAGGAAGTAGACCTCCGACGCGAGCTGGTGCGAGGTCTGCCACGTCGCAATGTTGGGGTTAATGAGGACCGCATCGACTCCCTCCTCGCGGAGGGCCTTGAGTGCCTGAGAACCGGAGTAGTCGAACTCGCCAGCCTGGCCGATGCTGAGACCGCCGCTGCCTACGATGAGGACCTTGCTGACGTCCGGGCGGGGGATCTTGGGCAAAACCTTCGCCGAAATTTTGCGCGCGAGCTCCGAGGGCGAGTTCAGGACGTGCTCCCCCTCAGACTCGCTGGCGAACGAGCCGACAGCAGCCTGCGCGACGGCTCTGACCGGTCTGGTGGGGGCGAGGGCGCGGCGAGCATGAGAGACGTGCAGCTGCCGAGTAAATCGTGGGGAGCCCAGTATTCGAGATGGACTCCAGCAGGGCTGGAGTCGTAAGAGGCCCATGGTCATCGTCGGCGACGTTGACGGTGGTGGCGAGAAGGAAGCCCAGACGCGAATGACTCGGGGCGCGAGCTCATTTTTGGTGGGCGTTTGCCGGATAAGTCGGGGTGTTATCGACCCCAAATTGGGTTAGCCCGCCCCACTACTATCTTACCGCGTTCTTCGGACTCTTTCTATTGACTCAACAACCACCAAGGTATTCAGCCTGATGTCCTTGCGACGATCCGCTGCCTCTTGACAATTGCTCCACGATGTATGCGTCACGATCACGGCTACTATCAACTATTTTACACGGGTGAGTACTAGTACTCCTAGGCCGTTGCGCGCGAAGCTGATCAGTCTGGTACTCATTAGTAGTAGCTCATGTATACTGGTAACGCTACGGTGATACCGCAGAAAGGGTTTGAAAGTCGCTTTCAAAGGCATGGTAATTGAGAGTAAGCCGCGCGTTGGACTAGAGGAAAACCAGAAGTGCGCGCGCCTGAAAAGAGTCACTGGTCTTGCGGAGGAGCTTGCTCAAAGAGACGAAGAGCGCAGTCAATCCATGCAGCCCACAGCGAAGCAGCGGGGAATAATCTTTTATTCTAGCTCTATCCGAGGCAGTCGGGTATAGGTACAAATACAGGCGGGGTCTGCATCCGCAACAAGATATACAACAGGGCTCGAAACCGGAAACATCCCATTGCAAAAAATCAGCGTTCATTCTATGCAAACAGCCCGACCACGATATCCTGCATCTTCCCGTCCCGGATCGCCTCGTGGATGAGCGAGATGTTTTGGCCGATCGTCTGCTCGTCCACGCCCGGGCCGTGCTGGAACTTGTGCAGGTTCTCGCCCCCATGCATGTGCACGCCCAGCGTGACGCGGATGAACTCGTACACGGGGCGCGAGCGGCCGATGTACGCGCTCGCGGGCGCGGGGCCCTTCTCGCCGCTGAGGTACTGCTCGCGGAGGCCCGTGAGCGCGGTGAGCATGCGCTGCGCGATCGTCTGGCGGAACTCGACGATCTGGTCGAGCGCGGCGAGGCTCGCGCGCTGTGCGCAAAAGTCGACAAGCGGGGTGGTGGTCGAGGCGGCGACGGTGCGCATGCGCAGGGACGCGTCCATGGTGCTCGTGGACTCGAGCGAGCGGCGGATCTGGCGCGAGATGAGCGGGAGGAGCGCGGTGAGGTCGGCGTTCGAGAGGTGGGGCGCGTAGAAGCGCGTCAGCTCCTCGCGGAGAATGGTGTCGACCTCGAGCTGGAACTCGTGCTGCATCGCGCGCAGGTCGAGCGCCTGGCAGAGCACGTAGAGGTAGCTTGCCGTGAGCAGCGAGAGCACCTCGAGCGAGTTGATCGTCGCGCGGGCCGAGATGAGGGCCAGAGAGCTGTGCCAATGTCAATACTGGATTGCATGCCTGAAGGAGTATGATAGTACGTACTTGACTGCCTGGTTGTGCATCTCAGCCGACTGAATGTGCGTCGACACTGGGTTGGCGAGATAGCCAAGCTCTCCAACGTACGCCGCCGCGTGGATGTCGATACCCTTGACGTGGTAGTTGAGCGACGGGTCGGTCGAAGCCAGGTTGGGGGGCAGGCCGCGGTTCATCGCCGGGTTGATGAGCTCAGTGCACTGCGCGAACAGGAGCTTGCCGACGTGGTGGAGCGAGAGACGCGTCTTCTCCATGGCGTTCGTGACAGACATCGCCTGGAAGTTGCCGCCGTGGTGGATCTCGCCGGTCTCGCCATCAATGAGCGGGTTGTCGGTGGCTGTTTCAGTGGTAAGACTCCGCAGTTCACTGTAACAGAAATAGGCTGATGCTTACTGGAGTTGCACTCGAGGGTGACGGTGGCGAGCGCAGAGAGGATATCCTCCACCTGAGGGCCGAGGAACTGCGCCGCGGTGCGCAGGGGGTACCTGTCCTGGCGGAGCTCACCGATGTCGGCGGAGATGTGCTTCTCGTCCTCGCTGGTGACTGCGAGCTGCGATCCCTCGAGCAGGTTGTCGATCGTGGCGGCGACCTCGACCTGCCCGGGATGCGGGCGAGCGACGGCGTGGATGAACGGGTCGAATGAGCCGCGGGCGCCCACCATGGCCTCCGTGCAGAGGGCCGTGCAGACTTGGGCAAGGAGTGTGAGGTGGACAGCGTCGTTGATAGCAAGCGCCGCGACCGAAGCGGAGAACGCGGTACCGTTGAGGATACCGAGGTGCTCCTTCGATGCGAGCGAGATAGGCTCGACGTTGTGCGCCGCAAGCGCTTCGCGGGAAGACACGATCCGACGTCCCTTGAACGTGTTCGGGCCCTCGAAGACGCGGATGGACGGGTTGCCGATGAGAACGCCCGCGATGTAGGACAGAGGCGAAAGGTCTCCGGAGGCGGAGATACTGCCGCGCAGCGGGACAAGCGGGACGATGTTCTCGCGAAGGAGGGCGTTCATGCGCTCGATGAGCTCCCAGCGTACACCGGAGTGTCCGCGGATCAGGGAGTTCATGCGCACCAGGATGGCACCACGGACCCACGACTCGGGCATGCTCGTCGACGAGAGCGGGTCGAGGAGCGGGAGGGCGGTGGGCGCCGCCTCCGTGTCTGAAGGCAGCACACCCACCTGCTGGTGCTGAAGCAGGGCGTGGCCGAGCGTCAGGGGGTCATTCGTGCGAGTGTCGGCTAGCAGATTGAATGACGGTGAGAACGTTATTTTAGACTTCAAAAGCTTCGCGCGTACCACTTCCGCCGAAACCTGTGCTGACGCCGTAAACGCTCTTCTCGCTCTTGACCTTATCGGCGATGACCTGGCGACTCTTGAGGACGCGCTCCTGGATGTGTGGTGCGTCGTCGAGCACGACGCTGGCGCTGTGCCGCGCTACCGCGGTGACAGCGGGGATGGAAAGGGTCTCGCCATCGACAACAACCGATTCGCCCTGCCTGTTGTGGTCGTTAGCATTGTGATCCACGGCTGACGCGATATAACAAGGGATGCGGGGTCGGAGGTGTTGCAAGTCGCAAAAGTATCAAGCGGCGCAGCGCCCTTCCCGAAAAGGGAACGGATGTTCCAAATATAGTAAGTCTTCGGTGGTTGGCGCTCTGCGCCACAAGTACGTCTTAGGAGTTCGCGGAGCTTGCAGAGCTCATAACGGAAGAGGGTGGCAATGGAGAGGATAAGCAACTGAGACAATACTCACTTGTAGTTCTCGAGCGCGCGGTGTGCCTCAAGGAACTTAGCAAGGAGCTGGGCGGGGGAAGCCTCCGACTTGGTAGCCTCGGGCTGAGTGGAGGACGGCACCGACTTCTTCAGAAGGAAGGGGTTGGGCTCGAAGGTCGAGGAGTAGGTGTGGGACTTGGTGTATCCTGGCATGGTGTTCGAGGGCGAGGAAGGCGACTGTGTTGAACAGTAGAGGGAAGTGGGCGGGGCTGGTGGTTCGGGGGGGAAAGTGGTTCAGCCGATGTGCTGTGAGGAATACGCACCGGGGACAGACTTTTTATACCACTGCAGCCACGGATTTTCGACGCGGCGGGCTCGCGAACGATACAACGGCTGACAGCGGGAACGATCACTCGGTGCCCTGTGCGCTCATCGTGGATCTCTTGCTGTGACTGAGCCCGGCCGGATCTTCGGAGAGGCTCGTGTCCACCAGCAGCCGGCTCCGCGCGCCTTCCTCCCGCGCGCCCGCTTCCTCGTCGCATGGGGCCGTCCCCTTGTCTTTATCGCGCCTCCATATTCCTTGATAGAAATCAGACGAAGGCAGTCGAATATCCTTGGACCCCAGGGAGGACTGGTAAACCCAATATTGCAATAGCGCTCGTTCGACCTAAACGGCCTTCCGGAGCGCCCTCGTCCGAGCGCTGGCAGACTCCGGCCGGCGAGAAATGAGATGCACAGCAATTCTCATGAAGGCACTCAAAAACTCACAGCCATACGTCGGACACGGTATGTATCATGTCATTCCCTGCCTGCCATTCTACAGACCGGGCAGGCACAGCAGTACTCCGCGCTTAGTGCGGGCGCACGGAGTTGCGCAGAATCCGCTACGTTCTGAATGTTTGTTCATCGCCTGGTCAGTCAGCGTATGTCTACGGTACCGCTAGCAGCCGGTGGGCGTCGCTGCTAGAAGAGGTGGCGATGGTTATGACCGGTGCACCTACATTAGTGGCCTGTGTTCTCGACGTGGAGTGTGCCCGCGGTATTGTCATGATTCGTACCGAAGGCACACAGATGGGTGCGCATCTGTCGCAACGGTATCTCTGTTCGTGGAAATGAAGCAAGATACAGACATCCCATCAGTCACGCCGTGGAGTTCGAAGCACGGATGTGGAAGCGTGTATACCTCGGATTGGGAGCGCGAAGCTAGGAGGCAGAGGCGGCCTGGAAGGGCGTGTCTCCGGCGTACTACGTGCGGCGCCCGCTGGGCGGGAAGGGCGCACAGCCGTGCACTATTCGGATGCAGTCTCTCGCGGGACGTGCGAGTTCCAACACTGCAGATCTCTCGTACCACGGCCCTCAAGGTCGGAGGAATCCTCGGGAACGCCTGGGAACCGAGGCTGAACCTCATTCATTGCACCTTTTGGGAAAGAAGAGGCTTCGTGGCGCCGAACGGAGTCAGTCTAGTGGCGGGATACATGGAATGTCGGGGGGCGCGTGCCACCATACTTCTCACATTTCCGCTTTCCGAGGGGGAGGGGCGTACCCTGTCCGGAAGGCGCGGACACGGCGGGGAGAAAGTTGTACGTCAAACCTGTCATATACGTTCGTACCCTACAGTCTTGTGGTAAGTTCATCCAAACGTGAGTGTACCCCTACCAAGTTATTTCCAGGGCCCACCTCGCGGTGCGCCCGACAATGTTAGGCTTCGCACAAGTATTGAATGGACGGCGCGCCCCTCGTCGCACGCTGCTGGCAGTCGCAGCGGTGATAACGATGGCGGGGCGGCGGACCCTGTGAGGGCCACGTCCGCCGCGCCAAGGACCTATCGTGTGGCGACGGATGTTTTGTGGGCTACGAAGAAGCGTATGCTGTACTCACGTTTGATCGAAGGCCGCCGGGCTTCGCGTCCCATACCGTCGGTATCCGCATATGGGAGCACAGTGGTCACCGGCTTCGGTATTCACCAGGGAGTATACTCGCAGATAAGTACCACAGCACTGGTCTAGCCGTAGTCGTACATCCTAATCGCCCTTGAGAGGGTAAGCTGGCTCCGCCATGGCTATTCCGGAAGGAAACATCTTAACACATACCCATCGAACAGCACTCAATGCGCCACTATGGACACACTGTCCTAGGGAGCACCCCTTTCTGCTCTGCGATTGACTGCGATGGGAACGCCACCACACGGACGCCGCCAAGTATGCATGGGCAGAATCGCACGTTTCAAGACAGAACGGCGGCTGACTTCACACGGAACCGCCCATTCACTTTGTTGAGCCTGCAGGGACCCTTTTGTTCGGGACTATGTCCCAAGACATGTATCAGGAGTTCGCACAGGATGCCTAGCAGTCAAGCAGAGAAGCACGCACACCATCTGCTGCTGATCCTTCTGCGTCGGTTGACGCCGCCGTATCCGCAATGTGTATGGAGCCTCGGCGAAAGGGTCCGTTGTCCGGCGACAACCGAATGACATGAATGCACAACTGCGTCCCGAGCGTCCTTGATCGCACCTCTTGCGCTGCGGCCATGTCCGAGGGGACGCTGGCAATATCGACGGGGCCCGAGGGGGTGGTGTTGCTGTCAAATAAAACGCCTTCCGGGGATGGCGCTGCGGCGTATCAGCGCGCGGGGCACCACCGCGCCCTATGTCGCGCCGTCCGCGCTCGCAACTACTCTGTCAAACCTGATGGTGTAGCGCAGTAAGGCGGAGGCATGACAGAACAATCTACTCACTAGGCACGACAGCACGTCAGGCTGCCACCGTTCGCCTTAATTTCTGTCTGACGCAGGGCGGTGTGTAGCCGATGGCAATCCCTGCAGTCATCTTGAACGCCGAGCTCAATCCACGGGCGAGCGGCGCCGTTGATTCGACTCGCAATCTGTCAGTCTATTGCTTCCAGTCGTGACGGAGTCTCCAGGTCCATGTGCTGATCCTCACTTGGCTTGATAGTAAGGGTCGATCAGCTTGATCCTAGAGGAGCACGTCAACGGAGAGTTGCAACAAGGCTGAAATGTTCAAGCTGTGTTCGCGACAGCGCCGGAGGTCCGAGGAGCGCGGCATTTGCCGGTGCTGCTACCCGCCGGACCGGCCGTGAGGGGAATATACCACCGCCGGAGCGGTGTCCGGGGTCTTTACAATTTGCTGAACGGGCCGCTCGAGCTTTCGTCTGTACTTCTCGTTCCGCCACTACAGACGTCTCTGCTTTTCTGCTCTCTTGCTTGGACTCTCGAAAAAGCTAGGATCATGGTACGTTCACAGACCAAGCATATGCTGTATCAGGACTGAGTCGTCCGCGCAGGTCCGGGCAAAAAAGACGCGCAAATTCGCTGCAGTCAAGCGACTGCTAAACCCAAATGATATCCGACTGTGCGTTCCTTTGCCAAATTATCTCCGGTCACGTCCGAACGGCGTTCTTGCAGGAAGGAGAACCAGCTGAAGCAGCAAAAGAAGGAGGAGGCGGAGAAGGCGAAGGCCGTGAAACGAGCGTGCGTCCTATTCCTGTCTTGCACGTTGGTCGAGTCTCACTTCATGCGCTGCAGTCCCCAGGTTGCGTCGTCGCTATTCCTGCAACACAACTCCGCCCTTGTTCCGCCATACCGCGTCCTCATCGACACCAACTTCATCAACTTCAGCTTGCAAAACAAATTGGAGCTTATTGGCGGCATGATGGACTGCCTCTACGCTAAATGTAAGCTTCTCCGCACGCCGTCGCCGCCCGCATCCCGCCTCATGACCGCGTTTCACGAAGGCATCCCGTGCGTGACCGACTGTGTCATGGCCGAGCTCGAGAAGCTGGGGCACCGCTACCGAGTTGCACTGAGGTAAGTCACTCCCCCTGGTCCGGAGACTCGTCCGCCGCTGACACGCGACCAGGGTTGCGCGAGATCCGCGATTCGAGCGGTTGACATGCTCGCACTCCGGGACGTACGCGGACGACTGCCTTGTGCAGCGCGTGACGTCGCACAAGTGCTACATCGTAGCGACGTGTGATCGCGAGCTGCGGAGGCGGATACGCAAAATCCCTGGTGTCCCTCTTATGTACATCGTGCGGCGCCGCTACGCCATCGAGCGGCTGCCGGACCAGGGCGCGCCGTCATAGTTCATGATATGGACATCGGATTGTCATGTTTTGCTTCGCGTTTGTAGCCTGTAGCTGTGAGTGTTTTCGTCGCACTTGCTTTGTGCGCACCGCTGATCGTTATGTCGCCTGCAGGTATCTAGTCTCCTCGTTGTCGGTTCCACCATAATATTAGCGAGGCATTGTAGCCGACATCCCATGTTTATTCATTGGAACGTTCGCCCACAGAGTTTGTTTGCATCCTTCGCGTCTATGGGAGCAGACGTGGGGATGATCTCACTGTGAGAAGACCCCCTCGGTGTGGGTGTGGGTCGAGTGCAGGCTAACTGCGCCCTCTTACAATCACAGGGACGGCGGCCCAATAGAAAGCGAGTGGGGTTTTACGTCTACCATCGATGAGCTCTCAGGAAGTGGGCGGAAACGCAGCGTGCGCGGCGGCCGGGCCTCTGCACCCATCACGAAGCCGTCCACCCCTCGATGAATTACGGCTGAACATGACGGGGGCTCGGCTCACAGGAACGTCATACCGCTAAGGTTTTGGCTGGAGAACAGCCTGCAGGAATGTCTTGGGGCACAGTCTGATCCCGGATATGCTCCGTGGGCATTCCACCTCGAACGTCTGCCGCGCTTACGAGGGGCTCTAGCGGACCGATTGTTGTCAACGAAGAGCGACCTGCTGGCCAGGCTCGGGCGGATCTTGCGGAAGCCCTGTTTATCTGGCGACACCTACGTACGGTGGGCTTCGGGGGAGGACGATCGTCGCTGCTATCGTCTGGCGGGCCAATGGTGAGTCGCAGTGGCCCTGGATGTATCATGTCATTTTTGCACGACTTATCGTCAACTTTAGATTGTCCCTTGCGCAGCCGGGCATGATACGGACACGGTCGCTTTTAGACTGTGCGAGCGGGTTGGTGTCGTCGGTGCTTCGGCGCACTACGGTGTTGTAATTCAATCGAGTGCCTTGGCCGAAGGCTCGCCGGAAAATGATTTTTCCACAGTGGCGCAGGCGCAACCCTAACCTTGGCTGGGTTCGCGTCGGTGGCGCGTACATGAGCAAACAGAGACAAATAACGCGACGCGTGAATGCCGCAGTGACGCGACGCGGTGGCTTGACCAGTTACCACGACCATCTGTCTCTGCTCTCTCTAGCACGCGCCATTCGAGATGGGAAAGGAAGACGATATTATTGCTGAGGGTTACCAGTACCAATGGTCCCCAAAATCGGACTTGTCACTCACGGAATTTCTGACGAAGGTTCGTAATTAACGGCCGCTCAGGCGCACTTTCTTCGCAACAGACCGACCAGATCGCTATATGACTAACCTCTGCGTGCTTCTCTACTTGGTTCTAGTATAAATCCTCTATGGTCCAGAACGACGGAACGAAACCGGTAATACATGATTTGCCAGTACTTACCCACCGGTATAGCTTGTAGCTTACCGATCGTGGCTGGCAGTGGCTTTGGGTTCACAAGTCCGACACCGCATCGGAGGTCAAGGGTGTCGAAGAGGCCGTGAAGGAAGCTTCGGCGTTGCGTAGGTCCTTGGTCGTACGGAGGCCAGGTTCGCCGCTAAACGTATCCTCAGTATCTCAGATCACGGAGCGGGTCCAAGAGATTCAGGTATAGTTGGAAGACGTTATCTCTGCGTCCGATGTTCGGCGGGCTCGGCGTATTGATTTTAGGTTTATGTAACAGGACGATGCTTCCATCCCTATACGCTCCAACAAGAAGAAGGGGCTCAAGAGCAAGAAGGAACTGCGCGAGGAAGTATGCTCCTGTTGGTAACCAGGGTACGCATCCCTTGGCTGACAATCCGACCGCAGGTCCAACAAGGGGCATCCGAGAAACTCAAAGACATCGCCACGAAGCACGGCTACGTGGTCGGGAAGTGGTGCGTGGTGTCATGGGTCACTGATGATGCCAATCGATCCGCTCACGCTGTCCCGAAAAGGCTCATATTTGCCCAGCCAGACAGAGTCGATGCTCTCTGGAACTCTGTAGCCAGTAAGTCAGGCATTCCGAGGCCGGATCTAGTTCTTAGATAGGGGCACACAGCTTCTCTTGTATCAGGGCCCCTCTCGTCCACGAGCGCGTATCGCGCGAAGGTCGCTACCAGCCCGCAAAACGACACGCCCAACTATTCCCACCTCGTATGCGTCTACGTACCAGATGTGTACGATCAGCCGAGCGTCACGGAGGTTTGTGAATGTCTCCATAAATTACAAAGCAGCTCACCTTCCGTATCAAGGTGATGAAGGTCCTGCTGCGCAATCATGGTCTGAACCTCATGGGCGTCAAGTCCGATCTGTACACCTCCATAGGCAGGCACTACCAGCGCCCTCACCGCCTCACTAGCACTGATATCTTACGTCCTTCAAGGTATCGACAGCAAGCATCCGAGCGGAATCCCGTCGACGGTGACTCAGGCAACCTGTGCCTGTCTTGTCGCACAAGCTGACGTGCCCCATCATCCGCACAGGTCTGGAAGAATACGGCGCTCATGAAGGATACGGAGATTAAGGCATGTCCTCCGCGCTCCGGTGTCAGCTATCTGCTCATAACAAGGGGGCGTAACAGGCACTCAAAGAGGAATACTTTGCGGAATTGAATGCCGCCAAGACTACGGCTGCGGAGGAGACGGCCGCGAAGAAGGCCGCTGCCGGTGAAGCGAAGAAGCCCAAACCCAAGCTCAAGAAGAAGGGAGGCGACGACCCCTTTGCATCCGACGACGAGGATGGCGAGGAGAAGGCGGAGCCCGAGGTGTCCGCTCCTGCCGCCGTGAAGGGCAAGAAGCCGGCGCCAAAGAAGAAGGCTGCGGCCGATGCTTTCGCATCCGACGAGGATACGGCGGACCCGTCGCCTAAAGGGAAGGCACCACCCAAAAAGCGGGGCGCGAAGAGATCGAAGGACGCTGACGAGGACGGATCCGAGGATGAGGCCCCGAAGAAGAAGAGGGGCAGGGCGTAGTTCCACCCGCTGCCACACCCCGTGGCAAAGACGACCCGCGTGGGTCTCTGGTAAATTCCGTTATATTCCTAGTACCGCATGCTCCGTGTTCTTGTTCTCATGCTCTCGCTGATGCTTTGTCTACCCCGTTCGGATAGTTCATTTCCTCCTTAATGTGAGCTGGATTAACTTCCGCGCTCGTTGCTACAGTTACGGAATGCTGATTGCCACGCGCTACAGACACACTCTAACGCCATTGTCGAGAGATCGCACTGCCGCAGCGGCTGTCGATGCGGGCGTATCTTGCGCTCAGCTGCTACCGGGCGCGCTCTATGACGCGCCGTCGGACCGTACGACATTCTACAGCGAGATAGCGCCACGGCAGAAGTCTAAACCATCACGGACGGGGTGCTGCGGATACTTTCATTTGGCGTTCATTTGAAGGGTGCAACGTGCTCGGCACGGGATACGACCGGTAGATACCGACACGGCGACACCGCTGACTGAATCCTAAGACACCCTCGGTGAGCGCATTCTGTGCTTTCATAATTGTCTCATGGGCCCTCCCAGCCGCGCGCTGGCACCTATGGCTGAGAACGCTCTGTTCGCTCACGGGGGCTCATTGTCCTTCCGTCTTCCTCCCGACCACGACGACCGCCCCGTCAAGCTTGGCCATCAGGATGTCGACCCCGACCACGCCGATCGCCTCGTTCAAGCGCATGCCGCTGCCGCAGCGCTGGCGTCCTTGGAGCCAACCCGTCGACGAGTCAGTCGTGCGCAGAACGACTTGTGGGCTTTTGAACAAGGTGGCCGGTGCTACGTTCGACGCTATCGCTGGACGCTTCGTCGATGTGGTCGTGCGCGCAGAGCGGAGAGGAGACGCGACGGCTGTGGAGGCCTGTGCGGGGTTGATTGTACAGCGGTGTGTAGCAGACCCCCCTCGCCTTAACCTCTATGCCAGGATGGTCCAGCGCGCGGTAGACGAGGCTGAAGGAGAAGATCTGCGCTGGCGGGGCGTGGATCCGTACTACCTGGTGAACCCGGCAGCGTCCCTGCAATCTACCCTTAGGACTGCTGTGTTAGACGAGCTGCAACTTGCGCTCGCCTCGGACGGTTCGGAGGACGCTTTGACCTTGGCAGCCTTCGTCGGAGAGCTTCTCACTCTCGGCGTCCTGAGCTGCGGTGACGTCCAAGACCTCGTCAACCTGCTCTTTACGGAGACCGGAAAGAGTTCCGACCACCACTGTATCGCCCTCTGCCGAATCCTCCGCCGCGTTGTCTCATCGACAGAGGCATCTCCGATAGTTGACGGGCTCTCCTTGGTGGAGCATATCGAGAGTGTCCTCGAAGAGGATACGATATCGCTCAAAATTCGATATATAATGATGGTAAGTTTATTCAAGCGTCCCCGCTGTTAGTGTTAGCTAACGTTTCGCAGGACATGCTCGACCAATGCTTGTACCCCAGACCTCAGGATGTCTTCTCTTCCGACCTGCAGCGGAGCGAGGTATACGGCCTCCGCGATGACGATGACGAAGAGGACAACGTAACGAGTCTGCCAACGCCCCTCATGCTGTCCTCGAACGAACCCCTCCCCATTTTCGAGCAATGTCACAAGGAGGCCAAGGCCGTCTTCGCATCCAGGGATCTGCGCCGCGCCGAGAGCTTCTGCAAGTCATTACGGACCGGGCGGCGCTATCGCTTCGTACGGGCGATGGTGTCCGTCGCTCTCGCAGGCGGCGATGACGCGGACGCGAACTTCGTCGCTACCTTCCTCTCCGAACCTACCTCACGAAACCTAGTGGACACGGCTGGAGCGCTGGCGAAAGCCTTCGAGCCCGAGGTGGCTGCGCTCGAGGACACCGTCCTGGACATCCCCTCTGCGTACCGGCTTATGGCAATCATACTTTCCGCAGCCGCGCTGTCCCAGGAGGACCTCGAAGACCTCGCCTCTCGGATCATCGTGAGGGAGAATGCGGCGCGCGAACTTCTCTTGGACGAGGTTGCGTCGCTCAGCCTAGCTCCTGCGGACGAGACATTCCGGCTGAGCGCGGTGGTGGAGGAGACGTCCGAGGATGAGGCACCCTCCTCGGAATACGCCATCGCCTACTAACGAGTCGACCTGTGTTTGGTACATTCTGTACCCCGTGTTGTAGTTTCAGCTGTCTGGCGAGTGATGTTGTTAACTTACAACATCTCCAGGGGGAACCATATGTTGCAAATCAGACGCGACTCAATCAGGCTCTCAGATTGTCGGACAGAGCCATGTAGATATCATTGACGTCACAACTATCAACCTTCAAGCTTCAACCTTCAAATTATAACCGACAGGCAGTGGAGCACATGACTATGATACAGAATATGATTTCAATGCGTAGAATAACGATCCTCAGAACAAAACAGCAATATGAAGTCCAACTGGGTTGCATCAGTCCCGTCAAGACGCGGCCTCCTCGGTATCCGCGGCAGGCTTGTGGCCGTTTGACGTGCTCGCGCGGACGCGACGCCTCTTGGGCTGCTCCGAGGCCTCTTCAGCCGGTGCCTCGCCGTTCTCCTCGGTCCTGGTGCGCTTCACGCCCCTCTTGCCGCCCTTCTTCCGCTTCTTCTTCGTCTCAGCCTCGTCGTCCTCCCCTGACCCGTCGCTTTCTGCAACCTCCGGCTTGTAGGCAAGAGCGTCGACACCAAGCCTCCGGCTGCGTCGCGGCTGCAGCTTGCGCGATTTTGACGTGGCAGTCGAGGGACCAGCGTTCTCTTCAGCGACTTCAGCGTTGGCTGCTTCGGACGCGGCGGGTGCTGCTTCCGGAGGCTGCTCCATTGAGACAGATTCCGGCTCGGCGTCGGCGTGCACCTCCTTAACTCGCTTGGTGGGCGGCGCTTCGTCCTCCAGATCGCTTAGATCGCTGCCGGAGAGCGATCCCGACGTCGCCAGACTACCTCTTTGTGACAGCTTTCCAGCGGTGCTGACCGAGTCGCCGGAAGTGGACACAGACGCTTGGGAGGGTGGTGCCATGGACGAAGAGCCCTTCGCGCGAGACACGCCGCCATTCGAGAAGGCGCGCGCGCTGATGGACTCTCTCTGCTTCAGCTTCGCGCGATGCGATTTCTTCTTTGCCTTGAGTATGACACCGTCGTCAGCGCGGGGGATGTAGAACACCTCCTGTTCGCGGAGCAGATCGACGCCGACGAGCTGGCGCAGGATGCCGACCACATATGGGGTGAAGTTAAGGGACTCGACATCACGGATGAGGCGCGGGATGTCCTCAGCCTTCACGTATCCTTGATCCTTGATCTCCTCGTCCTTCATGAGCTCCGCGTTCCCGCCGAGGGAGCAACCGGGGACAGCAAAGAGAATGCGAGGGCCGTCCTCTTCCTCGTCTTCATCCTTCAAGACGCTGACGGTATGGAAGCGGCAATTCGATCGAGTGACTGGTGAGCTCGTCGAACTCATGGCAGGGGCCTTAGACGGCACGGGTTGCGAGGAAGGGCCGGGTTCAGCGGACGCACGCTTAGCCACGACGCTCAACGACGCAGGAGGTTCGGACGGCTGCCGTTTCTGGACCACGAGAGCCGCCGGCGCCGGGGCCTGGGGCCGGCCGTGATGATGGTGTAGGATGCCATGCGTGTGGATGAACGGCGGCGGAGGGCCATAGTGTCCGTTACTGGGCAAAAGGCGATCGATGGTCGGGGAGGGCTGCGAGAGACTAGAGTATGCGCTGGGAGCGTTGGAGGCCACAGAGGACGCTCGAGAGGTCCCGCGACTGCTCGGAACGAGCATCTTCTGCGCGGCTGCGGATGAACCTCCGGACGTGCTCTCTGTAGAGTGGCTGTGCGCAACGGAAGCGTTGTCCGCATCGTCCTCATCTGATTCAGCTGTAGCCTTTCTCTTGCCCTTGCCTTTGGCCTTCGTTGCTCGTGTCTTGGCCACTTTCTTCTCTACGTGATCCATGAAGGCATTCTGCACTGAGCGTGAAGTCTTCGACCGCGTTAGCCTGGGTATTCTCGTAGCAGGAGCAGCCGTGCCGCGCTTGCGCTTCAGTGGCCGAACCTCATCGTCTGCCTCAACAATGGCCGGCTCTTCGGCAGGAGAAGAAGCTGTTGCAGCCTCGGCAACTGGAGAGGCTTTGTCCTCGGGGGTCGGATACGACAATGCTTGATCAGCAGGTTCGCTAGGAAGATGTTAATATAGTGGCCAACTCGTCACGAACAAGGTAGTGCTTACCTGTCCAGAGCCGCTTCAGGAGCGGGTAAGACATCTTCAGAAGGCTTGACGAGTTCTGGCTCGACCGACGACTTAATTTCGCGCCCGTCGTCCCCTTCGTCGATGCTCTGTTCCGCCTTCTCTTCTCCAGCCTCAGGAACGGTAGCCATCTCCGATGCCTCCGTGGTGGCCTCCGGCGTGACTTCTACTGACAGCGCATACTCCGGGTCTTCTTCTCCTTCGGCATCCGCATCGACATCCGTGTCAGGAGTGGCATCACGTTGGTCGGCGGCGAAGTCCACGGCAGTTACACCATTCTCGTCTGCCGGGTGGCTATCTGTAAGACGTTCGGTCTCCGCTTGATCATCTTGAGTAATGGGCTTCACGAAGGGGACTTCTACGAAACACGCATCAATAATGGCATATAAGGAAGAACTAACGAGAGCTCGCGCACCTGGAGATACCTCTCGGGAGCTAGAGATGGAGTCATAGTCCTCTACAAGTTGTTCTGCAGAAGTTGCTACGTCTTCCGCAGTCGGTTCGACAACTTCTTCGATAGGCTCGACATCCTCCTCGGCAAGTTCGTCTACCTCCGGAAGGTCGGACGGGGCCTGTACCAAATCGGTCTCGGCTTCCACAACCTCATTGGGCTCCGACTGTGCTTCACTCCTCACACTACGAGTTTTAGGAGACGATTCGCCCTCAGGTGTAACAGAAGCTGAGTGTCCATCCGTTAGCGGGGTGAACAACCCACTCGGGCTACGCGTGCGTGTCTCTGCCGCGAGCTTGCGGAACAGCGGGTGCAGCGCAGCGTTCGCGGGGAGCGAGTTCGCATCGTGCCCCTCAGCACTGGGCGACGACCGCGCCGGCTCCGGGCTCGCGGGAGAGCGCGGCGTGTGGGAGAGACTGGCGGGGTCCGGCACGTCCGGATTTGCCGATATCGGGGGTGGGAAGTCGGACGACGAGCGGGTGCGCTCGAGCGCGGCGGGGGCGGCAGGCACCTCTCGCTGCTCGGACTTCGCGGTGGGGTCGCTGGCTTCTCCTTCGGTGTCCTCGGGAGCGGGATTGGGAGAGGCCTCTTCGATGAGGGGTTCACGGCTCGTGTCAGACGGTGCCGCGTGTGGAGAGGCTTCACCTTCTTCCAACACGACGTGTTCAGGTTCCTAAGAAATAGACGTCAGGGACTGAGCGACGGCAGGCACGGACAAAGGAGTGGGCGGACCTCAGTACCACGGCCTCCAGTGCTTACTTCCTCCACAAAGTACTCGGTGGTGACGAACACCTCAATGGGGTCGTGCACGGAAAAGACGTCGATGTTATCCTCGGGCGGGACGGACGACCTTATGTCGTCGTCGTCTTCTGCCTCGACGATCACCTCGGGCTCGGCAGCCGCGGGCATCTGCAGCTCGTCTTCACCAAATACTTCCTCCAGGCCCACAGAGTTCCGTGCTGGGTCCGAAGTCGCTGTGAGAATTTCGTCCTGAGCAAGCGAGCTCTCGGCGACAACTATGCCCGGGATGTCGAGAGGACCCGGAGCAGCAGGGATCTCGAGGGCAGGTGGTGCTTCAGCGCTGTCGAGCGCGTTGATCTCTTCCATCTGAGCAGGAGCAAAAGCACCCGCAAATACGGGGAGGTCGCCAAAGTCCAAGCCGGGCGGACTAATGGGCTCGAACGATGACTGCAGGGTGAATGGTGCACCCGCTGCGTTCATGTCGTAGATCTCGTCGAATTCGCTATACAACGTGGAGGCGTCTGTAACAACTAAGACGTGCTGTACACGAGACCATAAGTGGAGATGCTTACCGTTGGCCGTGTCCAGTTCGGGCAATTGCGGCTTGTCCTCCGCCGGCTCTGGTTGTGCCTCAGCCACTTCGATCGACACCGGTGGTTGCTCTGCGGCGGGCTCCAGATAAGCTGTGGCGGGCTCTGGGCTAGGCGCGAGCTCGTCTTCTTCGTCGTCGCTGATGTCAAAGACCTCTCGGTCAAGGCCCTCGATGTGCCCCGGTCGCGTCGCGACGCGTCCAGGAAACGCGGGAGGCCAGTTCCAGTCCACATGTGTCCGGAGAGTCGCGGACGGAGGGGACGGCGAGCGCTCGTCGCTCGACCCGTCTTCGTCTTGACCGTCTGCTGCGTGGGCTTCAAGGGCGGCCTCGTCGGCGTCTGCGTACAGGTCGTCAATGTCAAAAGGCCCGGGCGGGGGCGCGTTAGCCACGTCCGCCTTGGCTTCAAGTCCATTCGAGATCCCAGGGATGAACAGACCGCCTTCGTCTTTCGGTGTAAGATGTGAGGGTGTAGCGCCGTCTGCGGGATTAGGGAGGGCGTCACCGCCTGCGTAGAAGTCCTCCGCGAAGTTGCGCGGACCCTCCCAAGGGTCGGACAAGTCGGGTGTCTGAACTGGTTCGTCTACGGGCAGTTCTTCTGCGGGGTCGACCTCGGCGGGAAGCGTGTGAGGGTCTGCATCTTCGACGGTGGTGGTGGGCATGTCTCCACCGTCGTAGAAGTCTTCCGCATATTTCTTTGGTCCATCCCAGGGGTCGGGTAAATCGGGTGTTTGCATTGACTCGTCTGCAGGCAGTTCTGGGTGGGGAGAGAGATGAGCAACGTATACCTTGTGATAGCGCACTGTCGTACCAGCATCGTCCTCAGTGGGAAGGACATGAGCATTTCCGCGCTCGGTGCTGGCAGGTATATCCCCACCCGAGTAGAAGTCCTCGGCATAGGTAGCGGGGCCTTGCCAAGGATCTGCAATGTCGACAGGCTCTGCGCGCTGCTCGCGAGGTGGAAACGCTGGAGGCAGTTGAGAACGCGATGCTTTGTGAACTCTCAATGGGCTTACCGTCCGCCTCTTCCTCTTCCTGCTCCTCGTCCGCTTCCTCTTCGGAGTTCTCTCCCTCGTCTGACTCCTGAACTCCAAACTCGACAGTGGCGGGTTTCCGCTGGAATCGGGCGGGGACGGCACGCTCCTCCTCCTGCTCTTCGGGATCCTCCTGCTCTTCATCAGAGTCGAGAATCTCAGTCACTTCGTGCGCGTAAGAGTGAGCTACGCGAGACGGTCCTGCAGCGGGGCTGCTTCGTGGAGATTCGTCGACGTCGTCCTCAGACCCGGCATCGCTACCCTCGGCCTCCTCGTCATAGTCTCCCGCAACCGCAGCCACGCCCTCATCTTCGACACCTTCGTCTTCGTCTTCTTCGTCGGAAAGCAGGTCGATTACCTCTGCCTCACCGACCCGCGGTGCTTCCTCCTCACTTTCCTCACCCGACCTGCTCTCCTCGTCGGAATAATCCTCGCCCGAGTACGTCACGCCCCAACGGTCTTCTTCATCTGAGTCCTCCTGGACTGGAGGCGCCTCCGCTTCAAGATCTTCGTCTCGGGCGCGTTCCTTCCCTTTAGCCAAGCGACGCGCCTTCACCTCCGCGAAGGAGTCCTCGACGCCTTCCTCGTCGGTTGGGTGCGACGGTGCGAGTTGTACCGGCAAAGGAGCTTCTTCTCTGCCCAGTGCGCGCTTCAGCGCGCCAGTAATGTCGCCGATCCACGCGTCGAACTCGGGCTGGGTGAACTTGTCATATGGATTGTGAATGGGCGGGCGCAGGCCCTTTTGAGTGCTGCGAGGTGTCGGGTTGGGTGCGCCGGGATACCTAGGGGTTGAGTACGGACTCGCCATCGTCGGCGTAGTCTCGCGCGAGTGCGGATAGATGTGGTGGCGGAAAGAACAAGAGTTGCTGCACTCCGGAGGTGAGCCACAATGCGGGGATCTGAGATTAATTATATAATCAGCCATGTGGCTTTTTAATGAGCGCCCTCACTCTTAGCTCTTGCTTAGCTCCTCCGCTCACCGTCTTTCCTTGAGCTTGTCCTGTAATTGTTCTGGTTGCTTTCTGGCGAAGACTGTCTACTGAGAAGCTCAGCGGCCACCTAGAATATCCTGCTTATTTCCGAATGCTCAGGTCGATCCTTACGTCGACCACACGCAAGTGCCTACGCCCTACACATATACGAACTCTGCGAACACGCATGGAGCCGAAATCTTTGGACTGGCAAGCCGGCCCGCTTGTGTGGATTGACTGTGAGATGACGGGACTGGACCCGAGGACAGACAGAATAATCGAGATAGCTGTAAGTCATTCCGTCTCTGCGCGGAAACATAGGCCAGACTCTCGCAGGTTCTGATCACAAACGGGAACCTCGAAGTCATGGACGAGGGGGTCTCTTACATTATCCGAACGGATAAAGAGGTGCTCGACAAGTAAGCCGTATGCGTTTCGCCGTCATTACTGAGGCTGATACCGCGTTTAGGATGGGTGACTGGTGTCAAGACACACACGGCGCGGTTCGTGCTGATCACTTGGCCTTTCCAATTGTTACCTGATATCATTTCCCTAGAGTGGCCTGACCGAAGCTTGTCTCGACTCGCCGTATACGAAGGACTTCGTAGAGCAGCAAGTGCTCAACTACATCAAGCGATGGATACCAAAGGACCGAACTGGCGTACTCGCAGGCAACTCGGTACACATGGACAGAGCTTTCTTGGTTGGTGAGATGCCCAGCATCGTGGACTGGCTTCACTACCGGTAAGTCCGGCCTTACTTTGTGATGTGATAACAACTAACGTGTATCGTGCTGCAGGATAGTTGGTGCGCCGCTTTTAGGGTCCGTCGTATATACCTCACTAAACATATCATTTTCATTTTCATAGATGTGTCGTCAATAAAAGTACATGAAAGAACATTACTCAACTACGTGGGCTAATCTAATCTTCATAGGAAATTGCACGTCGTTGGTACCGCACATCATCGCCTTCCACCCCTTATCAGGAACCTGCCCACAGGTGTGCCTCGACCGACTTCTACCATGTTGCAACATGTACCTTAGCTTACCATATCCACCACAGGGCTCTAGACGACATTAAAGGGTCGATACGAGGTAAGTGACGTTGGACGCTACGCACATTGACCCCACATTGACGATTCCGTCACAGAACTTCAGTGGTACCGGAAGAATCTCTTCCTCCCGCCAAATTTGGCACCGCCGGTTGAGTTGGGTCGTCGGTACTGAACCCCTCTTATGCACGTTGCCTCCGATGTCGCCGCGAAGTGTATATCGATCCACGCGCAGACGACCACCCTCCCATGTACGTGCGACGAAGATCACACTCGCAACAGTCTTATGTGCGTTTTCTCAGTAGATTACATGTTGACATCCCGCAGGAAAGCCGTACAACCGCCCCATACACAGTGGAGCTTGACGAGGGCTTCCTCATCCAGGTGTGGCTATAGCGAGAATCAGCAGCTTGACATGTATGGACTCTGTCCCGAAGAACTTCCTTTTGATAGGCAGCGCGGCGTTCATCGTCCATCCGAGTACCTCATCTCATGACCATGGCCTTCTCCCTCCTCCTTTTTCGTCCCGCATCCGAGATGGGCCCAACCTCCGGTCATTCAACCTTCTAACTAGCGCGTTACCATCCAGTATTCGTAATTTCTGGGTGGTTGCACGCTCGACCTGCTCCAGACGATGCCTCGACGACGACTCCAGAACACCAGCTTACGGCAGCACGTTGGGAACATGCGGGGAAATCATTCCCCACCCCCGCCAGCTGCCCCCGCACTCACCTCGCGAACGCCCCCCGCACAAAGCCAATCACCTTCAATCACGCACGCCCACGGGCCCGTCTTCTCGAGGCCTCGACATCAACACCTATCGCAGGTGTCATGTATGGGCGCCGCGCTATCCAGATGCCTATCTAGGCGACACCAGTGAAATTCTGAACATAGTCCGTCCATACCAGGCAAGCGGCGGGACGCAATTGAGTAAAGCGGAGACGTTTATCCGAGAATGCAGGGCGCGGAGACGAACGTCATTGATTCTGAAGGCGGCTCGCCCGAGGTTGAGCCTGCATGCTCGACGTCGACCTGGGCACCGAACATCTCGGAGGAATGGGACAGGAATAGCGGCTGATTGAGGCTGCGAAGGTCGGTGCTGCTTTGTGGACAGGGACAGGATGGACGCTTTATGGGAGTCTCGTTCAGCGTTCAACCTCCGGCGATGCTGATGCCTGAGGCCTGAGGCCTGAGGTCTGAGCGGCAAGCTACAAAGTTCGAAACGCTTCTCGTCCTGCTAAAAAGGGAGCGTGCTGAATCGCTAAAGGCAATCTCAATCTCGATCGCCGGGTGCCTTGGGGGTGCGCCCCAAGTGAAGCGATATGCTGTTCAACGACAAGGGCCGTCGTGCAGCAACACAACGAGCTTATGGATTGTGGCCAATGACTGACAGGCAGCGCTGCGGCACCTCAAGATATGGTAATTGGTATGGCGTACGCTGTTAAGTTCGGTTCCCGGTTCTACTCGGTACAACGCACGAGGGCCTGTCATAGGACAGGCGCCCGCATATATATACCTCACTCCTCTACCTACAGTGCCTCAGTTGGTTCCACGCCTTCTGAGGTACGTATCCCCCGCTATCTTCCCCCTAACGTTCACCATACTCATGTACCCCGTCAGTCCCGTCTGACCAGTGTCTAGGTACATATCAATGAGTTGGTTCCACGCCTTCTGAGTCCCGTCTGACCAGTGTCTAGGATCTAACAGGTTATGAGCTTCCTCGTTTGATCCACGACGACCAAACACCTAGACTCCAGTCAAGACCACGCTCGCGTGAACCCCCGCACCCACAGACGTGTGCATTTCTCTTTTCGCGTTTCCCCCGCGCTCGTTGCTACTTTCCTCGTCTCGCTCCCCTCGTCGTTCTCGACGACTTCCACACCGTCGGCGGACGGTTCGTTTTCATTCCTCTTCACATTTTCAACATGTCACCTTCCTCCGAGGAGGCCGCGATGATGGAGTCCGTCACAGCTCTTCTTCTGGACGACACACCCCACCCCGTCACCGCCACCCCCGCACCGATCGCTCATGCCTCGGCCGCGGCGGAGCCTGTCGACCCCGATCTGATCACGCGGACTCTCATCCCCGCGCACTTCCTCAGCAAGATCGCCATGGATGAGCTCCTCGACCTCACTGTCGGGAACTACATCCTCTGGTCGCGTCGCGTCTACGACACGCTCTCCCTCTGCGGTGACCTCATCTCCTACGTCGATCCCCTGTACACTCGCCCGGACCCCGTCGCTCGGCCCGCGAGCGCTCGCGCCTGGACCGCCAACAACCATCATGTCCTCTCGTATTTGCGCATCCAGTGCTCTGCCGACGAGCGCGAGCATCTCGCCGACATCACCCTCGCGTCCGAGCTCTGGACGTTCCTGCACGATCGTCACCAGAACCGCGGCCCGCACGTCCAGGTCCTTCTTCTCCGGGACCTCCTGCAGCTTCGCTTCGACGACGCCAAGCCGCTCGTGCCCCAGGCCCACCAGTGCATCACGCTCTGTCGGCAGATCATCACTATGGGCCCCCTCAATATCGACTCTCTCGCGAAGGTCGCTCTTCTGCACATGATGCGCGACGGTCAGATCCACATCCAACGCTCGATCGCCGATGCTCTCGCCCGCGCCACTGTGGCTGCTCCATACACCGTCCCAGACATCATCAAACGTCTCGAGATGGAGCAGACTATCCGCGCCGATACCAAACCCGGCTCTGGATTGACTACGGACCTCGCTATGTCCGCGCAACCCCAGCGCGGCAACGGCCGCGTTCCCAAGCAATGCAGCAACTGCAAGCGTCAAGGTCATGTCACCGCCGATTGCTTTCAGCCCGGTGGTCCTATGGAGAAGCGCCGTTCCGAAGTCGAGGCTCGTGTCGCCGCGCGCAAGGCCGCGCGTGCGGGCACTGCTCCTGCCGCTGCTCCTGCTGCCGCTTCGTCCGGTCCGCGCAAGTTCTTCGACGCGACCGGAAAGGCTTTCTTTCTGACTACTGTCGCTCCTGCTGGCTCTTCTGAGGTCGCCCACTCTGCCGCTTCAATCACTGAGGTTCTTGACGACGGTCCCACTCAGCTTCCGTCTGACGACATCCCTCCTGAGTGGCTCACTGATCTGGACACCTTTGGCGACATGCAGTACGAGTCTTACCTCGCCACCGCGGACCCTTTCCATGTCTCTGCGGCCTGGGACTCTGCCTACGCCGCCACCTCCGCCACTGTGGAGCCGTTCCTCTTCGATTCCGGCGCGTCGACGCATCTTAGCCCCGTCCGCGAGGATTTCTTCGAGCTTTCCCCCATCGCGCCCCGCGGCATTCGCGGTGTCAACGGCAGTGTCATCTTCGCCACAGGCATTGGCAAGATTCGCCTGTCTCTCGGCCGTGGCAAACATCTCATTCTTGACCACGCCCTGCACGTTCCCGCCGCCTCTGTGCGCTTGATCTCTGTCCGCGCTCTCTGTGACGGTCCGCACGGCTATCTCGTCGGTTTTGACGCTACTGGTGTCACTCTCCGGAACCGCAGCGGCGCCGCTTTCTTCCGCGGCACTCGCGTCGGCAAGGGCCTCTATTCCCTGTCTGGCATTCCTCCCTCCATCGAATCCGCTTTCGCTGTCTCCCGCGTTCCGACTCTCGAAACCTGGCACCGCCGTCTTGGACACGCCAACTACCGTGCAACGTACACCGTCGCGACCCAGGCTCGCGCTGCCGGTACGCCCGTTAACCTATCCCTCCTCCCTTCCAAATGTGACCATTGCATTCTGGGCAAGCAGACTCGCTCGCCTGTGCCTAAGGTCCGGGAGGGGGTTCGGAGCACGGAACGGGGGGCGACCTACTACATAGACGCGACTGGGGACCAATGTACCCGGTCTGCCAGCGGCAATATCTGTTCCCTTGACATAATCGATGACTTTTCGTCTTTCGGCTGGGCTTTTCCTCTCCGGTCCAAGGGCGACTGTTCGTCGACCCTTCGGACCTTCCTCATCGCTCGTCGCGCGGAGGGTTGCCCTGTTCGCCGCATCATCACGGACAACGGCGAATGTGTCACGAAGGAGATCAAGGCCGTCTGCGCCGAGCTGGGTGTTCGTTTCGAGTGGACTGCCGCGGAGACCTCCGCTCAGAACGGAAAGGTCGAGCGTGCTCATCGCACCTACCTTGGCAAGTCGCGCGCTATGCGCATCGCCGCGAAGGTTCCTGAGAACCGCTGGGACGAATTGTACGTCACCGCGTGTTACCTCACGAACCGGACCCCCTCTTCCTCTCTCCCTCGCGGCGTCAGCCCCTACGAAGCTTGGTACGGTTTTCCTCCCTCTTTTCGCCACATTCGCGAGATCGGTTGTCGCGCTTTCGTACATATTAATACTCACAACCCTAAACTTCGCGCCCGCTCTTTCGAGTGCATCCTTATTGGTTACGGTTCTAATTCCAAAACTTATCGTTGTTATCACCCCTCTACTCATCGCGTCATTTCTTCCTATCATGTCTCTTTTATTGAGTCTCACGAGTCGTCCGCCGCGACTCCTTCCGCGTCACCCCCTTCCGCGCCTCCGAGTGCCCCCTCCCCTTCCGCTCCTGCGTCTTCCTCTTCCCCCTCTCCTCTCATTATCTCCGCGCCCCCTTGGGAGGATGATCCCGTTTTCGTACCCTCCGTTCCTCATACCGCACCGTACCCACCCCCCTCTCTTCTTCCTGTCGTGCCACCTCCCGCGTTGCCCGCCGTTCCACCGGCGCTTCCTCTCCCCGACGCGCCCCCCCCTCCTCACGTGACCGCGTCGTCGGTGGCTGATCCTTTAGCTGTCCTTCCCGCTGCTCCCGCTCCTGCGCTACGCTCTTCCTCTCGCGCTAGGCAACCTACTGAACGACGTGCTATCGCTGATGGTCTCCCCTGGGTTACTGCTTTGGAACGCGCTGTCGCCGACTGCAAGGCGAGCTCTGCTCGCGCCGCCGCCGAACGTGTCGCTCGCCACGACGCTCGTGTTGAGGCTGACATCGCCAACTTCACCGATCTTGATTTGGCTCTCGCTGCTTCTCTTCAACTTGACAGCAACTACGAAGGCGACCCCACCTCCCTGAAGGACGCTTTCGCGAGCCCTTTCGCCGCCGAGTGGCGTGCCGCCCTCGACGAGGAGTTCACCTCCATCAAGGACCTCGGTGTGTACAATCTCATCCCGCGTTCATCTGTCCCCGACAAGCGTCGCATCATGCACGGGAAGCCCGTCTTTCGCCTTAAACGCGACGAGAACGGCAATCCCGTTCGTTTCAAAGCGCGCTGGGTCTGCAAAGGTTACGAGGCCGTTTGGGGCCAGGACTATTATAGTACCACCTCCCCGACGATGCGCCTTGAGTCTTTCCGCGTGCTCGTGCACCTCGCTGCCTCTCTTGACTGGGACTTGCATCAGGTCGATGTTAAGACTGCCTTCCTCTACGGGACTCTTCCCGACAACGAGATTTGCTATATGGAGCAGCCTCGGGGTTTCGAGATGCCCGGCAAGTCTGACTGGGTCTGGGAGCTGCGCAAAGGCTTGTACGGCATGCCGCAGGGCGGCCGCACCTGGAACCGGACCATGCATGACCACCTCGTCGCTGTCGGTTTCTCTCGCGTTCCCAGCGAATACTGCCTGTACCACCGGACTACCGCTGAGGGCACCGTGATCACCGGCGTGCACGTCGACGACTTCCTCGCCATCGCCAGCTCTCCCGCCGCCGGTGCTCTGTTCAAAGCCGACCTGCGCCGTCAATGGAACATCTCCGATCTCGGCGAAGCGAAGTTCTGCATCGGCATCGCCATTGCCCGCGACCGCGCTTCTCGCACGTCCATGATCTCCCAGACGGCCCTCATCGACCGCATCGTCTCCCAGTTCGGCCTCTCGGATGCCCACCCCGTTCTCACTCCTATGGAGACCGACTGCAACCTCTCCCGTCTCCACGACTCTCCGAAAACTGACGAAGAGAAGGACGCCGCGAGCACTTGGCCCTACCGTGCTCTTGTCGGGAGTCTCAACTACGTCGCGGTCGGCTCGCGCCCGGACATCTCTTTCGCCGTGCAGCAGCTCTCTCAGTTCCTGGACTGCTACGGTCGGAACCACTGGGAGGCCGCCAAGCGCGTCGTCCGATACCTGAAAGGCACTCGAACTCTCGCCCTCCACCTCGGAGGTTCTCGCGCCGCGTTCCTCCTGGGCTACACTGACTCGAACTACGCGCGCTGCGCGGACTCGCGCCGCTCCGTCGGCGGTTACTGCTTCTCTCTGGGTTCTGGGATGATCTCCTGGGCGGCACGTAAGCAGCCTACTCCGAGCGGCTCTACGACCGAGGCTGAGTACATCGCCGCGGCGGAGGCTAGCAAGGAGGGCGTCTGGCTCCGCAGCGTTCTCCTCGCCATCGGACACGAACAGACCCGCCCCACGCCCCTCGCCGTTGACAACAGCGCTGCGGTCACCCTCGCCGGCGATCCCACCCACCACTCCAAAACGAAACACATCGACGTTAAGCACCACATTATCCGCGACTACGTCGCCACCGAGCAACTGCACGTCCACTGGATCCCCACTGACGATAACGTCGCCGACATCTTCACCAAGCCCCTCGCCGGCCCCAAGTTCACCATGTTTCGCGGGTGCCTCGGGCTCCGCTGAAGGCCAGGAGGAGTCTCTCTACGCTGAGGAGGAGTCTCTCCACGCTGAGGAGGAGCCTCTCCGCGCTGAGGAGGAGTTTCGGTTGTATGGAGGAGGAGTTCTGTTTCTCGGTCTTCTCCCGGTTGCGTTCTCGTTTCGTTTCTTATGCTTCTCTCCCCCCCACACCTTGCTTCTCGCCACGTCTGTGCCATACTACCACTCCTCGATATTCACACTGTCTTTCATTCTCTCCCCGTTCTCTCTCTCCCTTTACTCTGCGTTGATATCCTCGCTGAGGAGGAGTGTTAAGTTCGGTTCCCGGTTCTACTCGGTACAACGCACGAGGGCCTGTCATAGGACAGGCGCCCGCATATATATACCTCACTCCTCTACCTACAGTGCCTCAGTTGGTTCCACGCCTTCTGAGGTACGTATCCCCCGCTATCTTCCCCCTAACGTTCACCATACTCATGTACCCCGTCAGTCCCGTCTGACCAGTGTCTAGGTACATATCAATGAGTTGGTTCCACGCCTTCTGAGTCCCGTCTGACCAGTGTCTAGGATCTAACATACGCCGTGCACAGCTGATTACAACTGCTGTCGTTCGCTCATGGGCTACAGAGTGCGGTACGCTCCTTGCCGTTGTGGTGTGGGCATTCATCCTCGATTCCCTGTGTTGGCTGACTTGAACTGTCAACATAGTCCGACGTAATCCGAGCTCTCGGCATCGGCTAGGAGCGGCTCGCACCCATATCTACGTCCTCCGCCACTTGCCCAACACAACCGAAACATTGGGAGACATGGCGACGCGCATGGATGCTGCCTGTGTATGACCACGGTGAGTTTGATGAACTCTGAACCTGGAAGGCTGTAAGCCGCACAAAGAGAGGTCTTCAGTCTGTGAGAGAACGACTGTGATTGCATAGTACTGTACCTGTAAGCC
>NW_007360331.1:2166804-2226692 GCF_000271585.1 Trametes versicolor FP-101664 SS1 | reverse complement strand
ATAGGTAGTGTGGGACGTTACTCTTCAGTCTGTGAGAGAACGACTGAGAGCAGAGGCCTGCAGAGTCCTCCTTATATACTACTGGGGAGGACGATGAGTAAGCGTATAAGAAGAGAGCATGTGACGTCCAGAGGACGCTGACTGAGCGATGAGTAACGCTGAGTAAGGGAGCATAATCGACATAAGGTCAGATAGTCCATGGCTGAGTAATGCGAGTAATCCGGACGCTGTCTAGAATAGTCCGGAACATCGTAGAACGTACCAGAATCATGTGGAGGGATGGCAGGATGCCAAGTAAGTACAGAACAAAAGAATGTACGTATATGGTAAGTAGGAAAGTCCATGCTGGCGTATGGTAGACGCACAGCCACTATCACTGCCACTCCCGGTCCGGCACAGCCGTAGACACAGAAGTTCAACAGAGTTCACATCTATCATTGGCCTGTGAGGGCAGGCGCGATGGAGTGAATGCTTACCAGAGCACTCGTGGCGGCAGCGCACCTCCACGGCCCGTGAAATAGCCTGTTTGCTGGGCCGTTTCAGGTGTCGCTGCGTGGACGAATGGCAGGTCACTTCGTAAAGCAAGGCCGCCGGCCTGCTCGGCATCTTCAGGGGACTGAAGGCAAGTTGACCACCATGCGAACACCTAGAGGGTCCCGACCTCTCAAGCAACGTTCTTGGACGCCACCCACGACATGCGCTGTCTGCCGCCGCAGTGGCAGCGTGCTTGTCGGGGCGGGAGGCGCGCAGTATCAGGGCTCCTTGAAGCTCTGCATACCGTCAGCTGAGTGCGCGAACACATCATGCTCACCTCCCTCCCCTGTCTCCGCTAGGCACGAACGCAGCCCAGCGCGGTCCATCTGCTTGGAAGGCCGGGCGCAAATACAAATCATGGTGGGGACTATTCACAGTCCGGTGATGATCGGCAGCGTGTGGGGTTGCAGGTCGCGCGCAGGGCCTGCACACACACTCGTCCGGCTTAGGTTAAGTGGCGGCGGAGGCGGGTGCGGGTGCAGACCAACCGGGTCGCGCGCCGTCTGGACTGCTCGAAGTCGAGTCTGGGGAAGTCCATATTCCCGAGTGAGGGAAACTGTCCGCCCGGGCCGCACGGCTGAGCGGCCTCTGGTTCGCGCAAGCGGGCTCCTCGGCATGGCGTTCCAACACGACGGGGAGGTAGCGCACTGCCCCCCTCCCATGCACTGGAGAGGCCGGTGAGTGGAGGGCCATATTTGAGACCGCTGGCGCCCCGATAGAAACGAAGTCGGAGGGGAGATTGCGCTGCAGAGACAATGGGAGGGTGCGGGAGCGCGACGAGCGGGAATGACGGGTGCGGGATGCTAGTGGCTCTGACCAGTGAAGGATCGCCGCACGGGACGCATATGATTGCACGATATTTTGGGGAGCGGGCACCGTCAGTGCACGCCCTGCGTTGGTTACAACTTACCAGACAGCTGGGTGATTGATGGGCGAGCAGGGGGCACTCGGCCAAGAGCCGTTGTTGGCACCAAAAGCATACGACGGTGCCCGAGCTGCGGAGAGCGATCCTTGGGGAGTTGGAGCGCAATGGCAGACGTCCGGCATCTGCAGACGGATGAACGATCGCACACCGGGTCCGTGGGATGCATCTACTGGGGCGAAGCATCATTCCCACCGGGCTTTTCCATTGATTCCTCTGGGACCGCATTTCAAGCCCAGTGTGTGAACGCGACGGGTATGGGCGCGACTCCGCTCATGGTGAGGGAGAGAACAGTAGTGAAGGGGATCGCCCGCTGGCCGCTCCTGGGACCAAAACGCAAAAAATCGCAACTTTTCGTCACTGCACCATGCTTTATACACCTCGTAGGAGCCACAAGACGAGAACTAAGTACTTGACAGAGACCCCTCAACGGATAACGCTTACCGTGACTGAGGCGCCTTGACTGCGGGAACAGCGCAGGGGTGGCCGACGTGCGATTTCTGTGTAGAGTGGCGCGCGTGATGGGCCGGTTTCAGCGTGTTTATTAACCTCGCAGAGGCGACAGAGGATACTCCGCTTGCTCATACGCAACCTCACCTGAATGTGCTGGATTACGTGTGCTTAGTGCTAACGCGTTGCCGTCAAGGGGGCGGTGACACCGCGTTATCACATCAACAGATAGGCCTGCCAGTAAGCAACATAGCATTATTCTGCACGCATTGTCCTCCGTTTGCTTGACGCGATAGCGATGCGTAGGCGGGCGGGCAGCGACGAATGGCCAGAGTGAGCGGGCGAGGCAAGGGAGGAGGAGCATAGCCACGTGGGATCTGAGATCGCAGCGTTCCTAGTTGGGCGCCGAGCTGAGCGACCCGCTTGCGTCTCTCCTCCATCTCCCAGGCTGATGCGCCAGCGCAGGGTGCGATAAGCTGTGTGAACTTTCTTCATTTGTCGCCGACATGCCATGTCCAAATCTTGCCTTCCCAGGGTTGGCCCAGCGGCTTCCCAAGCCTGACCCGGTCCCCCGGAGAATGTCTTCGCGTACACCTCGGATGGTTCCCGCAGTTAAAAGACTTCGGCATTTCTTTGGAGGCACGGCTGCGCCCTGTATTCAGTCCATCCTAATTTGACCCCGGCCTGTCTCCAGTGGCCCGTCCGCTTCCCCCTTTCCACCCGCCCAGCCAACCACGGTCATCCCTCCCGCTCGCGCTCGATCACTGCTTCTCTTGCATCCATCTGTGCTCTGGTCGACAACTACTGCGCTATGCCTAGGATCGAGGCTGTCGAGGATCCGGAGAAAGGCACTCTGGACACGCTCACACCACTGCCCGTGCTGCCAGTGTCATCGAAAGCGGTCATACAAGATGCCGCCGACGGGATCGCCGTACAGTCGGGAGTGAAGGAGAAAAGGTTGGACTTGGCTCTCGCGGAGGCGAGGAAAGACCCATCATCGTCGAGCAAGGGAAAGCGGAGAGTGAGCTGGTGGATTCGATACCAACTGTGGTTCACGATGTATCGGTATGTCGCGTCTTAAGGTACATCATTCATTGACTGAAGTTTGCGATCGTTCGCAACAGTAAATTCTTCACCTTCATCGTCCTCTTGAACGGTACCGGGCTCCTCCTCGCCGCACTCAACGTCTGGCAATATCCCCGACGATACACCGGCGCTTTCATTCTGGGGAACTTGCTCTTCGCGATCCTCATGCGGAATGAAGTCTTCGGGCGCTGTCTATTCTGGTTTATGAATACGTGCTTTGCCAAGGTGGGCGGGCTGCGCAGGTGGTCATTGCATGTACGCGCGCTGACAAGGGCTGATCGCAGTGGCCACCATTATGGTTCAGGCTTACGTGCACCGACATCCTGCAGAGCCTGGGGGGCATTCACTCCGGTTGTGCAGCATCCGGCTCAGCATGGCTCATTTTCCGAGTCGTGCTTATCTTCATCGACCACAAGGACAACCATGACGCTGTGCTCATTGCCGGTGTTGTCACCAACATCGCCGTCTTCATCAGTATAGGGAGCGCGTTCCCCTGGGTCCGTAATATGCACCACAAGTACGTGTTTATCAGTTTCCGCATTGTGCTCACAGATTCTCACGACGCGTGCAGTATTTTCGAGAGGCACCATCGGTTCATCGGCTGGTGAGTACCCGCGTCTCGATCCAGCCATAGACGCCCACGTCGCTCACAGGCCTCGCACGCAGGGTCGGACTTCTCTCAAGTGGGTAGTGCTTTCATAGCGTCAGATCGCCGAGGCGGCGGTTTACTCGCACGCTCCATCATCCCATTGGTTGGGCGTGCACCTGCCCCGTCCTAGGTCAACGCCGTTGTAACGCGATGCTGACGGCCCCCATTGACAGCTTGGATTTTCGTGGTGCTCGGCGACAGCTACGACCTCAACACTCACGCGTGGAACCCGGACGGTGTCCACGTCATTCGACAGCAGGACTTCTGGTATGTCTTTGGCATGACAATACTGTACGTGCATTCTCCTTTGTTCGCAGCGCGACGATCACTGAGTGCACCCGGTGCTACAGCATTCTCATACCGTGGTTCTCCGTGCGGGAGGTCCCGGTCGACATCGAAGTGGTGAGTATATCTCGCCAAAGGGGGTATAGCGCGTTCATGGAGCAAGCTTCCTCCGCAGCCGTCTCCGAAGGTGGCAATCTTGCGTTTCGAGCGAGGCATGCAGCAAGGTCTTCTTACGCGGATATCTCGGTCCTCGATCATGGAGTACCACTCGTTCGGTATCGTCTCGTGAGTTGACAACACCTTACCTTGTGGCATGGCTGACGGGAGCCGTCGACCCATCTGTTAGTGAGGGACCGCACGCCAAGTACCACTACCTCATCTGCGGCGTGCAAGGGGACTTTACCCGTTCTTTGGTCGACGACCCTCCCACTCACCTCTGGACCCGTCAATTGAAGGCATGTGTCCCCACCCACTAACGCCACGATAACTTGCTAACCAATAGTCGCACAGTTCGCTGGCGTGTCGCACTCGTCTTCTATGTACAAGCGGGGAATTCGCGTGTGCACCGGCACTGGACTCGGCGCCGCACTCTCAACATGTCTCCAGGTATGTCCTTGCCTTGCATTGTGGAAAGGTCGCTTCCCTCATGTGCGTCATTCTTGTCAGAATCCTGACTGGTGAGTTTATGTTTCACGTAGACGGCGCGCTCGGCGCGCTACGTCTCGTACCGTCTTCTCGCGCTGTCACAGAGCGCAGCGGGAGATGTTGTCATCGCCGCAACGTTTTACTGATCGCGCCTTCCCACGTCTTATCAGGTACTTGATTTGGATTGGCTCGGAGCAAGAGAAGACGTTCGGGCCCACCATCTCCGGGCTCATTTACCGCCACCTATGGCCGGACCGTGTATGCATGTGGGATTCCAAGGCGCGAGGTGGGTTCGTGCCCCCAATTCGAATGCACACGGAGCTGACTAGCCCCTCCACTACGCGCTCTCTCACGTGCAGGCGGCCGTCCTGACATCATGAAACTCATCAAGGACGCCTACCACTCGTGGAACGCTGAGGTGGTCTTCATCACGTCGAATTGGCAGGGCAACAGGGAGCTAATGGAGGGATGCAAAGAGGCTGGCATTCCCGCATTCGTACGTTCTTTTTTGCATATGCATGCCTGTCCATGCCCGGGACTCACGCTCGCGCCTTGTTCACGTCTACAGGGCACGCTCTGGGACTTCTAAGCGGCCGTCCGGTAGGAAGCGATGGATGGACGTTCAGCATAATATTAGAACTCGTCGTGCGGTCGCCGTGGGCAAGTGTCTTCCCACCTTCTATGTGCACCAGCCCATCGTCGCGCTCGTACTAGTGATCGCCGCATACCGTTCATAGCTACCATCGTCACCCTCCAGCACGTATCTTATTGGTCCTCGCCCCTAGCAGGTCTCGTACCCCACGCAATTTCCCGAGTAGTGTAGATATGCCCGTGCGCGCAGTATTGCAGCTCTCCGTCTGGATCCTCAGCTCCCTGCGGCACCGCGGGGACGCCACGCGCTGTGAACCTGTATTTTAGTCGATCTCTTCTTGGCATTGTATCTCCCCACTGTGTGGATTTGGCGCAAGGAGATTGGGCACAGCTTCGGAGACCGCGACAACGCGATCTCAACGCATACGCCAACTTCACCGAGATAGCGTTTGTCTACACGTCGTGAAACAAAGCTGCATCATGCAAACATATCATATACGCGACATGAGTGCGTGCGACCTTCGTCTCCGCTCATCTCTGGATTTTCAGCGACTCGCAAGGGCTATATACTAGGACGCTGGAATCGCGTCCGTTAAACGGATGGCTTCGAAGCTGGAGCGCTCATCTGCGATTCTATCGTCAATGCGGCTGGTTACCTGGATCATATACCGTGCACCTACTCGTCAGTCAAGCTGGTTATAGAAACGTAAATGGCCGGTCAGGTCGAGATAGACGAGGATAGAGGATGATGCGACGTGCTTGACGTACCAAATAGGCACCAGACAACATGGATTGCCGTACCCCTGCTATGCGTCCGACGCGGTTCCTGTCTGCAAAATAGTCCTTCGGCATGAATGGCGTAGCCCTCAACCCTTCTGCCACGTCCTCGTTCATTCCGTACGTACCGACTTGTCACATCGACGATGAACACAGGTGCTGAAGGCGAGTGGCAGGGGCGTCGGGTGGACAAGAAATCAGAATAATAATAGGCACCGAGAGTCGAGACCCTACTGGCGATCATATTACAAGGGATGAGGGATACATGGTCTGCAAGAACGAGTAAGTCAAGGTATGGATACAGGTCGAGAGCGACTGAAATCACCAAATTATACACTGCTGCATGACGGAAAGCGTTCTTCAATTCAGGTACTGTAGCTTGGACCACTCCTTGTCGTTGGCGTTGAAGTCCACGCCCTTTCGGCGCCACCACTCCCGCGCCTCCTCCCCGCCGCCAATCGCGTCCTCAAGAGCCTCCTCGATATCGCACATCCGATACTGTATCGGCAGCCCGCTTTGATCCCACCATTCGAGCACCTCAGGCCGGTTGTGGCGCGACGCGCCTGTAAGCGCCTCCTGGTCAAATATCATCTGCAACCCGCTCCCCAGCCACCATTGTAGGACCTCGACCTTTCCGTGACAGCTTGCGTGGTAGAGCGCCTGCCGGTCGTATTTGGGCTCGAGCTGCGAGCTTGCCCACCACTCCAGCGCCTCGACGTGCCCGGCCGTGCTCGCCATGTCCATCACCCGTCCGATCTTGAGCGGGATATTGGTCGGTGCCATGCTCTTCGTCTTCCACCAGTCCAGAACGGCGATGCGGTTTTTTGCCGAGGCGCTCTCCAGCGCAGCTTCGGTGTACTCGAATGGGATGCCAGAGGCGAGCCACCAGTCGAGCGAAGATACCTGACCGTTGCGCGAGGCACCATCTATGGCGTCAGCGATGGATGTAGGTGGGGGGAGTGGCAGGACGTCGGGATGATGATCGTGTGCGTTCTTCCACCAGGACAGCACGGCCGTGCGGCCATGGAGGGAGGCTGTAATGGGCAGGAGGTCATGTCTGTACATCGACAGGAAGACGGGGCGGTGATAGGTGAAGAGGTACTCCAGGACGTTTACGTAGCTGAAGCGTACCGCCAGCACCGCGCTGACCTTGGTAGGCCGGTGTGTGGCGGGATCGGCAGCGCGGATAAGGGGGATGTATCCGGTCAGGATGGCGTGGTCGCATGCGTTCGCGCGCGTCCAGGGGATGGGTTGGGGAAGAGATGTGGGCACACCCACCGCTTTTGCGAGCTCCCAGTCACCGACGTGGTCCATTATGTCGGCGAGCACCTCGACGGGGAGATCAGGAGCGAGTGCCTGTCGGCCGCGAGCTCTGGAAGGGTCATGGTGAGCCTTTGAGGTCTCCTGTTCGTCGTGGCCATCCTTGGTGGGGAAGTGGTAGGCGTGGATATCGAATTTGGCGAGTCTGGAGGCGAGCTCCGCGTCTGAGCCTGTAGTGGGGAGTAACCGGACTTTGAGGAAGAGGACAAGCTGTTCGTGCGTGAGGCGGCGGTACGCTTCATGGACTTGTTCTATAGAGCGTTCATAACTCTTCCACACGGTCAGCATCACAACCGGAACAGAAAAGACATGCACGTACTCACAGCCATACGCCGAAGTCTAGCGGAGAGATGAAGGTCGTAAAAGGGCCGGGTGGTAGCACATGCTCGAGCGCGACGTTTCTCAGATGATTGCTCGATGAAGCAGCTATGTAAGTGTGAAAAGCTTATTCCCGCTAAGTCTACTTACAAGCAGTGTAGTTGGTAGTGTAGTGAGGGTAAGTACAGCTTGTTTCTGTTTACTGATCGGTAATAAGCGCCAAGCGCGGAAGGCGCGCCGCCGCCGACGTGGTCCCAAACGTGTCCCTTTTACCTTCCCACCACGACCTCCGACCACAACGTTCTGCATGACAGCATGCCATCCAAGAAGACGAAGATGCGCAAGGCCAGCCTCGCAACATTCTGTATAGTTGCTCTCGCTGCTCTTGCCCGCGCGGACGTGAGTTGCTTCACATGAAGCTGCACGCTAATAACCTTCGGCTAACGTCTCCGTAGGATGCGTCCAGCAAACGCGGTGATATTCTCGAGACAATAGACCCTGCCGTAGAAGGTACCTTGTCCCGAACAACACGTACGACACGTCCTGATTCTGATGTCTTAGCATCTAGGGCGTACAAGCAAGCGGTGTCCACCCTTGCCACCTTGACCGCCCTACCACCAATGCAGTCTGAAGAACCCTCCCACCACTCCTCCGGATACCCGCTCTCGTCCTTCCTGCCAAGCATCCAGGGTCAAGGCCCGATCGCCAGTGCTATGCGAATACTGGTCAAGCTCAAGAACCACTCGTGGCTGCCGTCCGTGGTGACGGACTACCTGGGCAGAGAGCTGTCAAACGGGAGGAGACGAGAAGAGGAAGCGCGGGGGAAGGCGGTGAAGGTCATCGACCTCCTACAACACGCGGCGGAGCTGGGGCACTCGGACGCGATGTATACCCTCGGGCAGATATCCCTTGTGAGTACTGCTATGTTTCTACTCACCTTCTGACTTCTCAAACGCGTTGTATTAGTTCCCGCCAAATACCTACTTTCCCGCTGACCCCACGACCGCGTACGAGTCGTTCGACACGCACGCGCAACTCACCGGAAACGCGTCCTCTCAAGCCATGATCGGGTTCTTCCACAGCACGGGCTACCACAGCGTCGTCCCCGTCGACCAAGCCAAGGCGCAGCTCTACCTTACCTTTGCTGCTCACGGGAACCACAAGGGCGCACAAATGGCGCTAGGTTACCGTTATTGGTCTGGAATAGGCGTCGCAGAGAACTGCATGATTGCGCTCGACTGGTATGAAGACGCCGCGGAGCAAGGTGAGCCAGGTCCTAGAGCGAGACGGAGTTGCCGCTAATGCCGATGTAGCTATGGCGAAATTCCTCTCAGGACCCCCTGGTGGTCGGACATTACCCCTGCTACCACCGCGACTGTCAGACCTGGTCGGTGGTGTATACGGTCCTGGCGCGAGTGTTGCGTCTACTGGACTGAACGCTGGTCGCGCTGTCATCAAGACCGCGAACGCCCGTGCTGCTGGAGAGACCTGGGAGGACCTGTTGGAATACTACCTGGTAGGTCTCTTGGACCCTGTACACTTACATGGCAACTGACACCCACGGTAGTTCAATGCAGACCGCGGAGAGATCGACTTCGCCTACCGTTTAGGCAAGATCTTTTATCAGGGCAGCATTTACGGCGCGCCCGGCGGAGTCGCCTCTGGGGGCGACGGTGCGAGCGCGATCCCCAGGGACTTGCACCGCGCGCGGTACTACTTCCTGCGCATCGCGCGGCAAGTCTGGCCGCGCGACCCCGCGAATCCCCGTCAGCCGCACGTCTCCACGAAGGAAGAGGGCCACGTCTCAGTCGGCTATGCCGCGCCCGCAGCGGGGTACCTCGGGCGGATGTACCTGCGCGGCGAGGGTGTGAAGCAGGACGCGGTGATGGCGAAGATGTGGTTCGAGCGCGGCGCGGAGTACGGCGACAAGGAGAGCCACAACGGGCTGGGCATCATCTGGCGCGACGGCCTGGTCGACAGCAAGAAGGATCTGAAGCGGGCCATGGGCCACTTCGCGGCCGCCGCGACGCAAGAACTCGCGGAGGCGCAGGTCAACATCGGGAAGTACCACTACGGTAGGTCTCACCGGATTCGCTTCAGCCTGGTCGCGTGCTCACCTGTTCACAGAGCGCGGGGACTTGAAGCTCGCGACCGCATACTTCGAGACCGCGCTGCGCCAGGGCTCACCATTTGAGGCGTACTACTACCTCGCCGACATCCAGGCCAGGCAGGCGCGCGCGTCGATGATCCCGCCCGAGATCGCGGGCAGCTCCTGCGCGATCGCGGTGTCGTTCTACAAGCTGGTCGCGGAGCGCGGCACGTGGGAAGACAACCTGCTCAAGGACGCGGACGACACGTGGAACCTGGGCACGGAGCGCGGGAGCGAGATGGCGATGCTGCGGTGGTGGGTCGCCGCAGAGCGAGGATACGAGGTCGCGCAAAATAACCTCGCCTACGTGCTTGACCAAGGTGAGAACGACTCGCCTTTTGTTGCCAGTCGGGTTTTCTGACTGCGGTGCCTGTAGACAAGAGCATTCTCCGGTTCACTCGCTTCGCGCCGTACTCACCTTCGAACGACACCGCCCGCCTGGCTCTGACGCAGTGGATCCGGTCAGCTGCCCAGCGGAACGTCGACGCGCTCGTCAAGGTCGGCGACTACTACTATCATGGCCTTGGCGTGCCAGACGAACCTGAGGACGTGCGGTGGGAGAAGGCCGCTGGATACTACCAGTCCGCGGCGGACACCCAGATGAGCGCGCTCGCGATGTGGAACCTGGGCTGGATGTACGAGAACGGCATCGGGGTACCGCAGGTCAGTCTCCCGCGGTGTGTGCGCTGGGAGTGACGCTAATGATGCAACCGTATGTAGGACTTCCACCTGGCGAAGCGGCACTACGATCTGGCGTACGAGACGAACAGCGAGGCTTACCTCCCTGTCCTCATGTCTCTGATCAAGCTTCACGCACGGAGTCTTTGGCATACACTCATGGGTGGCCAGAACGGTCTGAGCTTCTGGGAAGGCGATGAGGACGATGGTAAGCACGGCGTCAGGCTAGTTCCTACCTGCGCTTACAGTGATATTTTGCAGGCCGGTCATACTATGACGACCCGGATGCCAAAGAGATCGATGGCGCAACAGATCCAAGCGGTGGACAGCCAGCTCTTGACGAGGCCGAGGAGTCGGACGACGGCCCGTGGTATATTGGCAAGGCGCGCGACGAGTTCAACCGGCGCAAGCGTGGCCAGAACCAAGAGCGGGCAGGACGGGAAGAGGAGGACCCAGTGCAGGTATGCAGCCACCCAGAGATCCAGCATGCAGTACAGCTGATGACACCTACGCAGTGGGCACGCGAACGTCGTCAGGCCGAGGCAGATCGGGACGGCGACTTTGGTCCCGAGGACTACTTCGATGCAGCGATGCGCGGGAACCGATACCGCGAAGAGGAGGACGCGGACGAGTTCGCAGAGACGATGCTCCTGGTGGTGCTGTGCCTGCTAGTGTCAGTGCTGCTGTATGTGCGCGGGCGATGGGTCGAGCGGCTGCGGCAGGAGGAGGAGCAGCGGAGACAGGCGAATGGGCAGCCTCCAGTCCAGCAACAGCGAGGTGTGTTCCCGCCGCCGGGCGATGCTGCACAGGAGGACTGGGCGATTCTGCGATGAACTTGCTGTATGGTACGATAGTCAGACGTCTTGATTGGTGAGTAAAACTTACGCTCAACACACTCCAACGCGGCGTGTGCGAAGTCCGAGTACGAGGGCATGAAGAGAAGATACCTCTGCGAGAGCGACGGTGCGTGAAATACCTTAGTTGGCACGTTGTTTGGTGGGGTATATGCTGGGTATATGCTGGTTATATGCGTTGCTAATTAGCAGTATAACACGAAACCGCTCGCCCTAGCAGAACCTGAAGGGAGGGCAAATCACCTTGCACCGCGTGCCGTTTGTCGGCTGGGGCTGGGAGGATGTGGGATGGTGGTGGGGGGAGTCAGGTCGTCTCTCAACCTTTGACCGCCTTATATATGAGCGAGGGACTCTGCACAGAACTCTATATCCAGCCTTCTAACGATCCTAATTTGGTGCCAAAAGCCAGATGACGTCATGGTCTACGAAGGCGGAGGTGCGCTCAAACTCAAAATAAGGTTTACCGGCAGAGCGCTAAGGTTGACCTCATACACGGAGCACCTCATGTTACGCGCCTGTGACTCAGCCAAAAGCGCTGTCACGTTTGGAGAACGGGATCCTATCTCGTCCCGCAGCTCGTCGCAGAACCCTCCAGAGTTTCCCATTTTCTGTTTGTACTCCAATTCCCCACAGAAAATGAGAGCTTTGCAAGGGTGAAGCGCAAATTTGCGGGAGGAGATAGCTTCCCGTTTGACTAAGTTCGATGTCACGCAAACTCACGTGATGAGGTGCTCCGTGTATGAGGCCAACCTTATTCCTTCCCGATCGAGATGTTCCACCTTGCCACCGATCCACTGGACGAACAACTTGGCGGATTTCTACGCCGGAGGACCGACTCAAATCTATTATCTCACCAGAAGCATAAAGCAGTACAACTCCAACGACATCGCGCAGAATGATAGGCCAACCAATTTTTGCAGATTCAGACACGCGGCACACTTCTACTAGCTGGGACCCCAGGTGGCAGATGTCTGCGTTGAGTCGCAAGTTAGGCCAGCTACTGGCCACACCTCCGTACGTAGCTTTGAACGTGTGAAAGTAATATGAGGAAGAAAACCTAGGCTGATCCCCGCTCATCTTCAGTGTATCGATCGAGCTACTTCCTGGAGAAGGTTCCGAATGGCTCGCAGAAGAGGAATCCAACCCACACGCGCCCTTCCTCCTCATGGAAGGAAATCTTGGCGCCCCTAAGAAGCTGGCGTACAAAGCATACTTGGAGAGCATCCCCACATTCCGACGCCGTCGCGAAGCGCTTCACGCGCATCTCACGACCTCGTTCGACTCGCATGGCGCGAGCGATGTGACAGATACATTGCACTCGTCCTCCGTCCTCCTTCTGGTGAACCCGGCGCATCAGAGCGCTCTCAACGCGCGGAAACGGCTGCTCAAACATGGCGCCCTCGATGCTACCCAGGAGCTTCGTTTTGTGTCCGCGCTTCTAACGCTGCACGAGGGCGCGAAGCAGTCGATTCTGTGGCACCACCGGCGCTGGCTCCTGCGACGTATCTACTCCGCCGCGGGTTCATCATACGGTGTAACCGCGGGTAGCTCTAGTGGCATACATCGCAGCCTGGCAGGAGACGACGAAGATTCATTATGCGGCCTCGCCCTCGACGCCGATGCATGGTGTACAGAATTCGCCGCCATCGACAGGGCGTGCGAAGTCTACCCCCGCAACTACCACGCGTGGGCTCATCGGTATCTATGCGCGGAGGCTCTGGCGACGACTCTCCGAGGAGACGCGGGCCCCGGGTTGATGAAGGCCTGGCAGAAGGAGAAGGACCGCATCCGCCAATGGATCGAGAGGCACGTCTCCGACTACTCTGCAATGCAATACGCGTGTCACCTCGAAGACCTCGAGCGTGAGCTGGTCTCAAGTGTCCATCCAATCACAGGGACCTCTACCCGCCATACGCAGGACAGCCCGCCCAAGGAGAAGGAGACTCTGGTCGAGCATGCGTGGGCACTCGTGCAAGCCTACCCGTCACACGAGTCGCTCTGGCTCTACCTCCGCGGCGCACTTCGCCCGACATTCAATTCCGAGGCTGCTCTGCTCCCGGAATCTGCCACGTCCGAGCGTGTACGCAACGGGGCCCGCGCGTTCGCTGAGAGGTTTCTCAGCGATGGGAGCGCAGACCTCGGGGCGAGTGTATTGCCTGCGGAGCGCATCCTGATGAGGCGTCATGCGGCGCGATTTCTGGACTGGTTGCTGTGGCAGGTATGTGGGGACGCTGCAGTGGTGGCTTTCAGTGCGCTCATATCTTGCTATTCAGGAAGGCAAGCTGAAGATGCGTGCGGATGTTGTCTGTAGGATTAACGCCGCTGCCGGTGGGGAGGGAGATGTTCTGTTGAGCTCCTCATACACCACTTCTCGTACTGACTTCATAAACTGAGCTACGTTCTGCGTGTTATGATTCCAGATATGTATTACCGTGGTGCCTTGGCTGTTTCTACCCGTACGGCGCTAGTACGCTCTGAGTCGTTGCAGGTGGTGTATGTTCCCAAATACTTACTATGGCGCTTGGGTGGCGGTAGAAGCATACTAGATACCAAAACCCTTTCTTACGGCCTGAACACCAGCGGCGCCGCCTCCGGCCGCCGAGGCTCATTGTGTTTGATGTGCACAGCCACTGCAAACGGGCGTTTATCTCACCGCCTGGCTGCCGCGGCGCGCCCTTGCCAGAGCCGCATCGAAAATCAGCCAGAAAATTGAAACCGTTTGTATAGTCTTTGTTTGAGGTCATAGGCTAAGAGCCATGTCTCAAATGCTTCAAAGAAGAATTGCGTCCCTTGACCATCATGAGTGTTACGTCACGCCTCGTCACAGTCTAGCGAGACGCGTTTGGGCGCCTGGCGCGTTCTTGAACTTCATCCTAGCCACCGTCGTCTGCGCGAGGCTCGATTTAGCCATCCGCTGTTCCTACCCTTCTCCTTTGTGCGACGTTTGGGGACAATTGTATCAGCGCTCTTGCCTAATACGCTCGTGGCTAACCTCAGAGTATATAAGTTTCTGCTCTGGCAGGACTCCTGGTAAGCATCTTCGCTTCTCCAATTCTGACACCATGGGCTCCCCGCTGAAGAGCTTCCCTACATCAGGCCCTTGGTCTACTTGCGCCACGGACCGCTTACGATTTCGTCGAGAACTTCGCCACACCATGACGGACAAGGTTACGCTTATGTCCCCGGAAGACTTCCTGAAGGAATTTGTTCCCGAAGCGAAAGAACGCATGCCGGCTGGTCTCGCCACACTGTTGAGCGCGATCCCCAAATACACCGATGAGACGAAGACATACGGGCCGCTGGTAAGTTCTATATCTTTGGTCTCGCTACAACGACTAAGGATGTGGTTCAGATGGATGCATTGAACGACAGGACCGCGAACCTCTGCCCTGGCTTCAAGTTCGTCGCAACACCGACCAGAGGCGACAAAACCTCAGGAACAGCTAAATCGGTGGACTGCGGTTTGTATCCTGCCAAGTACGCCCCGCGCCCTGGTGTGAACGACGCTGGCGAGCCGACATCTCCTGCCGTCGACTGGTCGAGAATTCAGTTGTCGATCGAGGTCAAGTCGAAGTCGCGCAAGGATCCCTTCGTCGACACCAATGTCAACGGCAAGTCCGACTCAGCCGAGCGCCTGGAAGTGCTCGGCCAAATTCTGGACTACATGAAGCACGTCTTCGACCACCAACATCGTACGTGCCAGTACATGGTCATCATCGTCGAGGAGAACGCACGCCTCCTCCGTATCGACCGCTCGGGGATCTTCGCCACGAAGGCGTTCAACTTCAAGACGAATGGGACGCCACTCATCGACTTCCTCTGGCGATTCGCTCGACTCAGCCCTGAGGAACGAGGGGAGGACGCGACGGCCGAGAGGGTTCCCCATGATTCCAAGATCGTCAGAGATATCCGGCGAAGGGCGCGGAATGCGCCTAACGACTATATCTGGAAGCTGTTTATGGAGTCTCTCGAGGATGAGGCCTATCCGTGGTGGATACTCACGGTGGACGATGAATGCACGAAGACCACCCGGAGATTCTTTGTTGGGAAACCGAACTTCAAGGCGCAGGGCGTTGCAGGCAGGGGCACGCGTGGATACGTGGCTCTTGAGCTGGACAAGGGGGATACGCCGTTTGTTTATACCAAGGATTGCTGGCGGGTCGTTCACGACGAGATCAAGAAGGAGGGCGTCGTCCTCCAGACTCTCAACGCGGAGAACGTTCCACACATCCCCACCGTCGCATGTCACGGGGACATGGGTCAGACCACCAAATCTCAAGACCTCTGGCACAAGTATCACCCTGAAGTCAGCCCGGACGCACCATGCCCCCTCAAGAAACACGAGCATTATCGTCTTGTTGTTAAGGAAGTGGGCAAACCGCTGATAAAGTTCGAGACGGGAATTCAGCTCTTGTTTGCGTTATTCTGTTGCCTGAAGGGTAGGTCACTGCATATTGTCTTACACTGATCTTAACATGCTCACGTAAATACCTGCCCTTATAGCTCATAAGGCGGCGTATCAACTTGGCATTATCCATCGGGATATCAGCGTAGGAAATATCCTGCTCATCCAACGCCCCGATGGCCTTTGGAGAGGGATGCTGAACGACTGGGAGCTGTCGAAGGAGGTGGACAGCGAGTCGCCCGTAGGCCGCCAACCGGATCGCACGGTACAACCATCATCTTCACCCGCCATGATCCTTCGTACTGACTTTTCCACAGGGAACATGGCAATTCCTGTCCGCCCACGCTTTGAACGACTCCGAAAAGCTGATTGTCATCCAAGACGAACTCGAGTCCGTCTTCCACGCTCTCGTGTACATGTCGATCCGATTCCTTCCTCACAACTGTGCGACGGCCAGCGTCGGAAGACTGCTTTATGACTACTTCGACGACTTCCAAGACACGGACAAGGGTTACGGGTGCGGGAAGACGAAGCTGGTAGCCATGCGGACGGGGCAAATCTTCTTCGTTCAAGGCGGCATCGACGTCGAGCTCCGCTTCACGTGGTCGAACGACGAATCCAGCATTCAGCACCCCATCGACAAGATCGTTCGCACGCTCCTTGGCTGGTTCAAAGCCTATTACGCAGTGACTCATCCTGACCCGGCCGCGATCATGCCGACGACCGGGAAGATGCCTCTGCCATTGCGCGGTGGAGGGTTTAGCATGTTCGGCGAGGACCTGGTATGGGGCAATCCACAGGCTTCTGCCAAACGGCCCTCCCCACCGCCGAGGCCCACCGCCGACCAGATGGCCATAGACAAGGAAATCGCAGAAAACCTACAAAATCACGACGCGATGGCCGAACTCTTCATGAGGTACCTGGCCGACCCTAGCAGTTGGCCATCCGAAGACAAGGGCGAAGACAAGCGACCCAAAGGGGGTTACAAGCCCCGCGACGAGATCACCTGTGCCACCACGGAGTATATGTCTATGCCTCAACCCGTGAAACGTGAAGCTGGCGACGTAGAAGAACTCGAGCCCCCTTCCACGCCCAAGCGTCGCAAGCCCGCCGAAGAGTCTGAGGCCCCGTGCACCCCGGAGCACGCCAGCGAGCCTGTCGACGACTTCTCGGAGTAGGCACGTTAGGCTAGGAAGCCACGGCCAGCTCGGCACGTTGGCCCTTCCATTGCCAGTGCCGCCGAGTCCAGCGCCCGACTAGTCTCTTTGATTTTGCGTATCGCTTCCCTCTCTTGTTCTCACCGCCGTGTTCTCTTTTGCAATCTCATACCCTACTTCGGAGTGCCGCCTCCACCAATCATAACGCTGTCCTTTACTACACCATCGAGTCTATCAAGCTCTGGATACCAGTCACCCTCGTCTTGCGTAGGTTATATCATGTTAATGCATGGCTGACTTCGAAGGCAGTACGCGATACGGACCCCTCGACCATGTGGCGATTGGGCGTAAGGAGTCCTAGCAGACTCGGAATTCGCCCGCGCCTCTTGTGACTAGTTTTCAAAGCATGTCAATCATCGATGTCAGCTCGCTCTCTGTTCGCTCGCGACATGTGCATACATTCGTGCTCGACGATACCTCAGAATTATGTAGACATCGCGTATGTATCTAGTCAGTAAGTACGAGCCGCTGGCGGTAGCCTTACAACATCAGCCTGCGGCCGGCGCGTCGATCAACAAGCTTGATATTTCTTATCACTTAGAGCAATACCACGCATTGAGCAGGCCTGGGTGCCCTTTTTATCCCTGCTAATATGCGGTGGCTCAACAGGGCTCAACGCGGCAGTAGGCAGCTTGCAGTACGCGTGGACCACGGTGACGCGCCACTCATTCCTTTGTTCTACCCAGACAGGCGCCCGTCGGCACTCTCCGGCGTGTGGCTAGTACCAGTGGCACAAATCCAAGCTCGCTTCTTCCTCTACAACCACCACCACCCCCAACCACCGCCATCCCCGCGCCGAGAAGATTCGCCTCGGGCTCTTCCATATTTCTTGACGCTAACATGACCGCTATGAACGAAGCTCAGCTCACCAAGCTGAAGCGGCCAGAGCTCCAGAAGCTCGCGAAGGTCTGACACACCTTGGCGCGTGCTTTTAGCCACTCGTGTTGACATTTAATTTTGCAGATACACGGGGTGAAGGCGAACCTCAAGACCGATGCAATCATTGCGCAGCTGTTGGAGCGTTTCCCCGGTGGAATTCCGTATGCCTGTTGCGTTACCTGAGGTTGGGATAGGGATTGATCATAGTTCGCCCAGGTCCAGCGATGTGGCCGAGGCGAACCACTCTACAGATGGTCCTCCCACTGAACAGCCCGCAGAGAAGGCGGATTCGAACGCTAATCCCAAACCGAAAGGAAGAAAGATCGCTGGGATGAAGAAACGACCGCAGCCCAAGGTGAATCCGCCTAAGGTGGCTGTTGCCGTTGAACAAGGTGAGCGAAATGTCCACTCGATCCGTGAGCATCTGCTCACCATCTGTGAAGAGCCGGCCGCGCCGGTCTCCGGTCCCCCAGTGAAGAAGACCAAGGCGAATCCACGGATACAGCCTGACAATGCACTCGGGCTGGTTGAGGAATCTTCTAGTGCCGCTCGTGTCGTCCCGAAGTCGATCAAGATGACCATAAAGGTCCCAGCGTACGTAAAGTCTCGACGATGGATGTCACGCAGCACTAACGATCGTTCCCGGGATCCAGAATGACTCCGAAATCGGCAGCAGCCGTCAAAGGCGCGAACGCTACGCGTCGTTCACCACCTCAAGCCGCTGCCTCGAGCGTTTGCACCCGAACGGATGCTGAAAAAGACGATACACAGGTTCCAGAGATACCCGAAGGGCTAGGTGAGCGAGCAGTTGCAGGTATGTCCACGTAACGCAGTTGCTGATTGAAGCACGTCAGGGCCCATGTATTCCATTTCGACCGGAATCCCTGGCTCCACTAAACAACGAGTGATCATGGCTTACCAACGGCATATGGTCCCGAACCTGTCCGAAGCCGTTTCCCGTGCGATTAACGGTCCCACCCCCCTTGATCCCGCCAGGATCACGTACGACCCCCCTGAGAGCGACGCGACGTTCGACAAGTCTACGTCCACCAACCACCCAGTGTTCACCTTCCCTTCTCATGCACCCACCGACCACACGATTGTGTACACGCCCTCTACGCCGCCCCGCAGCCGCGCCCCCGGCGCCGCCGAGCGCCCACCGCCCACCGCCCCGCTTCTCGCTCCGCCAGCCGTGCTTGAGCCGCCGCGCGGCTCCGCGGCAGACACTGAGGTAGTGGTTCGCAAGATGGCCGACATCTCCGCGGAGCACAAGAAGTTCTGGCCGGAAGTGCTCGCGTACGGCGCGAAGGCGACCACGCTCGCGAGCTCTGTCCCCAACTTGCGCAAACTGGTGCGACAGGAGCGCGCAGAACGCCTGCGCATGCACGACTACCTCGCGTACTGGCACGCAGTCACGCCGGGCTGGACAGATGACGAGATCTGGTGCGAGGCGAACCCGACGCGCATCGACGAATCGGGGCGCGAGGTCGAGGTGTTGTCCGACGAGGAGGACCCGGTCATTCGCCAACAGTTCCGTCGGTATGTACTCCTGTGCTTTTCTTGTGTCGTACATTGCTCACCCAAAGCTACTTGTAGTGTCACTGGTGCGAAGGCCACCGAGATCCTGATGCGCCGTCGTGCGTATCGCCGTGACTCTGATGAGGAGTACGTCTTTCTTAATGTTGATCCTTTTTTGCCTGCTGACTTCGAGTCTTTTCCCGCAGGGTAACACGTATTTCTGAGGTGTTTGAGCTGACGGCAGAGCGCAAATTGGTGCTTCCCGGATCGGGAAGCAAGAAGCGTCGCTGCACACCCATGGATGAAGTCCCGGCAGGGAAACGGCAGAGCAAGAGGGCGCGTGGGGCGGATACACCTGCGAAGGCTGCCGGGACGGTACCCGCTGCCTCTATCCCGCCCCTAGGTGCCATCACGGAGGACTGCGAGATGTCAGACTAGAAGGTTGCTACCTGTGCACGAGGGAGAGTATTTTGGATGGAATGCTAGAATTTGTCGGATAAGGCTGCTATCTGTATACTGCTTCATGTTTGAGTTGGATATCAATGTACTGTACAATGCTGTATTTTCTGTATCGACGATGCTTTGGGATCATCCTCGTACGTGCTTACAACGCCGCCGTAGCGCCTCGCAAGCCGAGCCCTTCGATCCATGCCTCCCATTCAGCGTTCAATCGCTCGGTCGCCTCAAACTGTACCCAGTGGCCCACGTCCAGTTCTACGATCTTCGCGCCCGGGACGTACTTCTCGACGTTCGGCCTGTTCGATGCGGCCGAGCCGGCTGCGTCGCGCAAAGCCGCGACCCACAGCGCGGGCTTGCGGATAGTATAGGCTTCCTCAGGGACCTCTAAATAGATTGAGCAGTGGTCAACGTGAGTAGGTGCAGCGAACGTATCGACGTTGAAACGCACTCTTGTCATCCGGAAGGTTCAAGTTGTTGACGGCCGCTTTGTAGAAGTTCATCAGCGATTGAAGCCCGCCGTCGGCCAGGGTCTTCCGTAGCACATCATATTCCTGCGCACGGCGTCAGCCAATGCTTCATGTTTTTTGTGTCTTACTGACCTGTTGCGTGAGCCATTTGGGGATTCCGGGGGTACGGTTCTCCTCAACCCATTGCTGGAGTTTACCAACCGGCGTGAGCCACTCGAGCCAGACCTCGGGGTGCGTCGGATACACGAGCTGCAAGAACGAGTCGATCTTGAGAGAACACATGTCAACCACGTCTTGTGTATCAGTATTCAGGAGGTGCTCACGTTACGCTCGCACACCACGTGTGCATCGCCCAAGTTGAAGAACTTCCAGTATCCGAAGTGTGGGTTCCCACTATGCGTGCGCAGGTGCTCTATAACTGTGTCGATGTCGAACGGATGCGGCCGCGGCGGCTGGTACCCAACGGCGTTCCACGCGTACGCGTAGAACCGCTCGTCGTACAGGTTCGCGAGACGGGACAGTACTGTCGAACCCCTATTCGCAAAGACGAGGGACAGACGGCGTCAGCATCTTTCGGGCCGCCAGGAGTATCAATCGGAGTAGTTACCAATCGTGTGCGATCCCGACGACTTTGTCGAGGCCCTCGGCGTCGAGGAGGTCGACAATGTCCCGCGCGATCAGAGCGAGGCGAAAGGCGTCCGGATCTTCTGGCTTGGATGTTCCGCCAGCCCCGATGAGGTCCGGAACGAGGAGGCCGTAACCCTTGGGCCGGAAGTACTCGACCTGTCTGTGCCAATCGAAGGAGCTTGAGGGAAAGCCATGTACGAGGAGCAGGGTGGGGTATCCCGACGTCGCGGGAGAGTAGAAGTAATGGTAACTGTACCCACGCGAGACTTTCGCGTCTTTGTAGAGCGTTGCATCCATCCTCACAGAGTTGTCTGAGTAGTAGAGTGCTCAAAGATGAAGGCGATCCACAAGAAGTGTCCCGTGCTGCACCTCGCCTTAAATGGGCCTCCGGTTTATCATCAGCCTTGGTCATTGAATGTCTCTGCTGATCAAGCCCTAATGACTGCGATCAGCAAACCTCATCCGCAAGCTCTCTTACGTTTGGAGGCGTAATAGATGCGACTCCGGATTCGGACTGCCAGCACCCAGTGCCCCTGAATTCCGGAACGCTGGCATTGGGATTCGGTGCTCGTGGGTAAAGTTGCAGATCTGTGCACCCTAATTGGCGCATGAATTGCAATCTAAATTGTATAGGTCTTCGAGGGGTCGGAGGGTACATAGTCATAGTAGTACAATGGTCACATGGGATACGCTGAGAAATATGATAACACGATGCCGTACGACGACTGAACAGTGATGACGACGAATATGAAAGGTCGACCCACGTATCCAGAACAGACGGCGTCTGAATCAGTCAGGCGCGAAAGGGACAGAGGATGGAAGGGCGGGGGAAGCTAGCTTGGAGACCAAATGAGCCAGACAAGACAAGTCAGACAAAACAAGACGATAGAAAAGGTGAAAACTCAACTGAAGAGCCCGCCCGGGCGGCCGTCCAGGAGCCCATTCCACATCGAGTTCATCATCTACTAGACGGTGTCATAGAGGCGGCTGCCAGGAAAGACCTTGATCTGCTCGTCGAGGCACCATTGGGGCGTGATGTAGATGATGTCGGTCTCAACAATCGCGCCGCCACCGCTGATGATCATGCCAACGATGCGACCACCTTTTTCGATGACGATGGCGCTAGAATCTCTGGTTACAGGGAAAACGTCCCGATTCCGTTCGCAAGACAGGACGGCTAGCTCGACGGACATCTCAGTTCCGTCTTCGGCGTAGATGCGAGTGAACGAGTCCAGTCCGTTGACGCGACCTACGGTAGTGCCCGTGGTCGCGCCGTTCTTCACCGCGCGGAGGCACTTGTAGCCGTTGACGTCCAACTGCTGGGGCGAGCGGATGTCGTCGTCCTTCACGATTCCAGTGACCTGGAGGAGACCGTGAAACGGGTATTTGTAGCCGGCCTGGTCCTCGATTCGGGGGAACATCATCGTGCGATAGTCGGACCACGAGAGGTTCCCGTCTGCAGGGATACATATAATAGTCAACTTAAATCGCGGGACGTTGCTGTGACTAGCGGTAAGGAAAACGTACCAATATAGACCAATGTAGACCTGGTTGCCTTTGAACGAGCCCCAGTTGATCTTGTCCTCGTAGAATTCGACCAGCGCTCAGTCGCGGGTGTATTTGTGGGGTCCGTCGCTGACGGCGATGGGTTCAGTGTGGGGGACGAAACCGATGGTGCGATGTACCGGGAGCGTCCTACACTTGGTGACGTTGCTGTGAAGTTTGTTTCTCTTCCCGATCTTCTTCTTCGCCTCGTCAACCAAACCTAGGTACTCCTGGCGCCTCTCGGTCGTCTCTTCGTTCGTCTCCTGGCCCCCGGCGGGCTCATGTAAACGAACAATATTGGCGTTCCACATCTGGATCGATTCAACAAGGTCGCTAATCGCTTTCAGCATACTCGTGATAGCTTTCCTGTACCCGTGCGATCTGGTAGCCGCCCCATGAGCTACTGACCATTCGACTTCGACAGTTTCGGGTCGTTGAGCATCTCTTTCTCCTCCCTGTCAGAATGAACGGGAGCAGGTATTCGGGCTGGTCAGGTGGGGCCTGAATGCGAGATGCGAGGCGTACCTTCACAGTAGTTGTTCCAATCGACTGTTCACACCGAATACGACACGCTGAACGACAATAACGGCCCAGTTGTGGCCCCGTTAAGTGCAGCGAAATGTTCGCCTCCAAAGTACGCTCGCTCTACAACGTAGAAATGAGCGAGGATGGACGTTATGACCGTTGAACCAGCCATCGATCGTATGTAGCTACAACCGAAACCTAATCGTTAGTTAAAAACGCACAAATCAGCGAACAATAGTGGAGCGCACTTACCACCCTTGATCTAATTGTACTCGGGCCGATTGGCGGCCTTGAAGGTGGACACAATGGCGAGTGGCACAGTGGCTAAAGCCAGCGCTAATGGCCTTGTCTCCCGGCCCGCGCGTATAACGACACAAGGCGCGCCCCCCGTTCAGCCACAACACCCATCTTTCCTCCGCTCGGCCACCACCCTCCTCTCCACGCCACTCCCTTCGAACCCAAAGACATATACTCCACTCACCTCACCCCTCCTGAAGACATGGACAAGGGTGCGTTGTTGAAGCTCAAGCGCGCAGATATACAGCAGCTAGCCAAGGTACGACAGTGTGGCTAGCCATTCGCGCCGCGTTGCCTAACATCGTGTCGTGTTCCGCTTCTACAGCGCGATGGCGTGAAGGCAAACGGCAAGACGGCCGATATCGTCGAGGAGCTGGTGAAGAAGCACCACCCACTGCTGGTCCCTGCGTACGTATTCCTTCTCCAATCCCCTTCGCGTGTCGCTGAGCGTCTTGTAGCATGGGTGCAAAGCCAGATACCCCAGTCATATCAAACAAGACGAAGGCAAAGGCCAGCGACAAGAAGCCTAAAGTCATGGTCGAGATCAGCACCAAGCCGCCCCCGAAGCAGGCTTCCGCAAAGCGAGCCCCCCCAGCAGCGCGAAGCCCAGCCAAATCGCCGACAGCCGTGCGCGCGAGCCCGAAGTGCGCAGACGCGAATGCGTCGGCATGTCCGCGCATTAGTCCTAAGGAAGCCTCAGGTACGTCGGCAGTGCTGCCGCCCGAAGCCCAGAGTCCTGACGTCTCGACGTCAGCACGCGCCATGCCGCCCCCTCCGCCACGAATCGTGTTGCCAAAACCGGCCAAGGACGCAGGGTCGCGCAGTCCCGCCCAGGTCTCGGAGACGGGCACCGAGCCGGCCTATGAAGCACCGCAACCCGCGCCGAGCGTGGAGGTCCTCTGCCCGACCATCACGGAACTCCGTACAGCGCTGCGGAATGTGAAGCCTCTTACAGAGCAGAATGGGGACGTGCGGAACCAGCTTCGTGAGCTCGGGATCCTTGTGGATGTCGTCGAGAAGCGCGAGGCGAGGGTCCGCGAGAAGGTCCAGCGTGTGCAGAAGATGCGGCTTGCGCTGGGCAAACACTTCTTCGCGATGATGAAGGAGGACCCTCGGCTGACGAATGGGACCTGGGAGAGGCCGGAGAGCAAGGAGAGCGAGGTGGCCGGGCAGCAGGAAGGCGACGAGAAACCTTCCGGTGAGGGACCGGGCGGCATGGAGCAATCTGGTGACGCACGGTATGTACGCACGGCCACCTATCAACGACATGCACTCACCTGTCATTCCTAGACCGGAGGCCCATCTTAAAAACGCACGAAGCCGTCCTGAGGATGTCAGCGACGAGCCCCCAACGAAGCGAGTGCGAAGGTGGAGGGCTTGAGCTTCAAGTCCAAGGGGTCGGAGGTGGACTATATCGTCTTCTGGAGCCTGTGAGTTCGCGGACTATACTTTGTTGTACTTGTACGTGTTTTAGATGCTTGGAGGACCGAAAGGTCCGCATGTAATCAGCTCTTGGCCGTGTCCGCCCAGTGGTGGAGTGTGCGTGGTAGCATCTTGTTCAGCTTTCAAAAAGACAGCATAAGGGCGTTGAGACAGTGCACTATCCAAGCATGACTCAGAGATAGCGTCTGTTGGTGGCCATGGTGACTATGCAGAACGTCGAGGAGGTCGTGCAGATCGACGTCAAGAGGCAAGGCTGATGGGCGCTTATACACGCGCTCTTCTTGTCGCAAACCATCATCGTACATATTCCTACGCTCTCGACCATCGTATCTCGCTCTCAGGGATGCTCATACCAAGCACATTAATGTTGTGGATCAACTAAGTTGCGATAATCCGCTACGATGCCCGACTGGGGGCCGATCTTCCAACCTTCGACTGTGCTGGGTCGGGGATGTCTCCAACGCACCCATATCGTCCCCGCGGCGTTTGAGTTCATCGTGGATGGGAAATCTACAGGTACAGGTAAGCATGTAAATCTAATGACCAGGAATTTGAAGGTACGTACGAAGGGTTGTCCTCTCTGCTGGACTCGTCTTCGCGCTCCGGCAAGTCAGACAGAAAGACCTCCCTGAACAAGGTCATTTTCTCTACCTCTGCAATACCTTCCTTGTCTGTGTCTTCAGGCAGGTCAGGCGGCGTCCAGGACCCGTTCACTAGCCTCGCGTCCGTCTTTATCCACGCGAAGAAGTACTCCTCTAACGCTATTTGCGCAGAAAGGGAGGTCCTTCACGAAGTGCCTCTCCCGCAAGTGCGTCTCCATCAACGCGCCCGTCTTCGCGATGTGCTCACATCCCCGCCATTGACAATGCCACCGCCTGGTCTTGCAACCTTGATGCTTCAACTTGTGCTCCATATCCATGTGGGCCTGCCACATCAACCGCTCGATGACCTCCCGCAGCAGCCCCGATTGCACCGCACGTTGTGTGGCTCTGGCTGCACCCTGAAGCTTGAAGAGGCGCTGCTCCACAGTGACGACGAGAGTGTCCATTTCCAGGACCTCCTGGGCGTGTGTACTCCCCTCCGTCAAGGGCTTCCTGCTGTTTCCGACGTCAGCCGGGATTCAAAGACGACGCAGATGGGCGACATACCAGTACTCGAACTCCGGAGGCTCGTGGGCGATGATTGGGGAGTATTGTCTCCAGTGAAATCTGCTCATGTACAGACCTTCGCGAGCTTTTCAGCCTTCTGTACGTTGACGCGCGTCAACTTTGATAGTGCGTTGCTGTCCATCGTGTCAGGTATGTGTTTGGATCTGGTTAATGGGTCTGACAATGCTTGTGGTCCATCGTGTAAGGTGTATACTCGCATGAGGCTGATGCGGGGGAGGAGAGGATGGGGACTTAGGCGAGACGTCGACGGAACGCGATGCCCTATATATCCTCGATCTAGCGCCCACTCAATGACCCTTCCGACGCGTCGTAGCTGAAAGTCATAATGGAGTTCATGGTGCGCTTTCGTCAGAGATACTTCATCCCCGGCGGTGCTGACCAACGCCTAGGATGCCGTTTTCAGGAGCATTCACGCGATTGTTTACAACTCAAACTACTTTCTCTTCGAGCGTAGTGATTAAGAACCTAGCTCAACGAATGTCGTGCACGAGGACTCTCTGGTCCTACTTCCATGTACCTTACCCAGCAAAGTAGGCGTTTCTCCGAGTCATCTTGATCTTGATTCGCGCGGGACAGTACTGATAGAGAACCTATTCGCCTTAATCAGACGCCGCACAAGCTTGCCGACCATGTTGACCAAGCGGGTGCGCCACTGGCAGCGGATTGCCTTCAGTGACTATTGTCCTAGGTGGGACAATCGGAAAGACGACTCTCTTAGCCATGATCTTCCGCGCGTGGCTAGTGCGTAGATCCTGGTTGACCTTGCGCAATTCGTGGCTTGAACCACCTTCGTCTCCCCTCTATCGACGTTCAGCCCTGCTTCCTCCTCTTACCCCTTTCCCATCTTCAACCGTGAAGGAAAGACGACATGCCCAGCGCCCACTATCAGCTCGAAGCGGCCGATTTCCTGCAGGAATGTTTTCCCCAGCCGGCGACGGAGTTTCGTCCGTTAAGAAACACCAAGCTGTGCGGGGAGCGTCGCCCCTCAACGGAATATGCTCGATACAAGGACATCGTAAGTGGATAGCCGCATCATGCACGCGTACTCATTCTCAGAGAGCCCACAGACCGACATGCTAAATCGTTCCGGACATTGCCACGGCTTCCGATTCGTCACAATATACGAGAAGGGTGCAGACGGCTCGAAGGACTGCGTATGGGCTGCGGCGTGGCCTAACAAGATGGGACCACCAAAAAAGTTTGTCACCTCGCGGCCCACCGAGCGTCGATTGGATCCTGTTCACCGGTACCCCATGGATATCCCAATCATCTGCTACCCCTCCGACGAGATAAATCACGATCCCTTCAACAGTCTCCATCATCGAACCGACTTGGACTCCGATGCTACCCGTGTATTGGGACAAGTGCTTGCGCAGGCGCAGAGCCTGTTTCGCTTTCAGCATCGAACATTCTGTTATGTGATCGTGTTTTTCGGTTGCTACGCTCGCATCGTCAGAGTCGACCGTGCCGGCACCACATTCTCGACATCCATCGACTGCACCTTGGATGCCACACACCTCATAAATTTCCTTCGTCATTTCTCTCAGGCGTCGCCCGCTGACCGGGGAATCGACCTTACGGCGGAACACGTCCCGCACGACTCTCTCCTAGGCAAAACGATGCAACGACGCGCCGAGCTCAACAAGCACCCCAACAGCCCCACCGACCACCCACGCCATCTCTTCGCACAGTCGCTCCAGGAGGACTGGCCATGGTTCAAGCTGTCCGTCGGCGAGGGCGCCTCCCGTCGCGAATTTCTTGTCGGACGCCCCCTATACGAGCGCTCCGGCGCTCTCCCAAACACCTGTTCGAGAGGGTATATTGCGCTGGACACGAACGACCCGGACCAACCCCTCGTTTTCCTAAAGGATATGTGGCGACTGAGCCGCGTCGGGTATCTCCCGGAGGGTGTGACCGTTGCACGGCTGAATGCCGCAGGCGTTCCCCACGTCCCTACTCTCGTGTGCCACGGCGTCGTCGATGGCCAGGTTACGCTCTCCGATCAGCTAACAGATCACGAGACATTCGCCAGTCGCGTGCACTATCGCATCGCAGTCAGCGAGGTCGGGAAGCCGCTTGACACGTTCAACCACAGCAAGGAGCTCCTTGATGCGTTGAAATGCTGTATAATCGGTGTGTATCCCGTCCTTCCGCCTTGTTGAGTGGCATCGCTGACAGAGCACATAGCCCATAGTCGAGCAATGGAGATTCCGATCTTGCATCGCGACATAAGTGATGGGAACATCCTCCTCGTCTGGAATCCAAGCCTCAACAAATGGGAAGGAATGCTCACGGATTGGGAGATTGCCACAGATTTCACCGAGGCATGCCATTACGACGGAGACCCAGTGCTGTGTTGTGTGAGTCCCGCGAGTCCTCATTGTGTCCAAGGAACGTGTCTCACAACTTCTTTCGAAACGTTCTCAGGGTACGCAGGTGTTTGCGGCGGTCCGCGTTCTGGAGGCGACCCGCGGCGCGCCAGAGCGAGAGGCCGAGGACGACCTGGAGGGCTTCCTCCACGTCCTCCTTTACTTGTGCTTGAGGTACCTCAGCAGCAACCTCCAGAACATCAGCGCGTTCCTCCAGCGCTACTTTCACGAAGACGGCTTTCTCGAGCTCAAACGCGGGTCCTTCCGTGCCCGCTGCGTCCAGGCAGGCAAGATCCCCATCTCCCAGTCCAGAAAAGGGCCTGCAATGGAACTCCGCTTCGCGCTCCCTAGCGACACAGGCGAACGCTCGATGCGCCGTCCGCTGTACACCCACCCGCTCAACGACGTCCTCCGTCAGCTTTTCGAGTGGCTGCGCGTACGATACGAGGTTTTGCCGAAGATGTCGCAGTACAGGCGGTATTGGACGCCTAAGGGATCGGACAGCAAGACGTTCACCGCGCAGCGGATAATTGACCTGCTCGACGCGGCGCTGCAGGACCCCCAGTGGCCGGTCGGGGACAAGCGTGAGGATCGCTGTCTGAAGGAATTCAAAAGTGTCAAGATCGAACGGACTGACACCCGCATGGTGCTCCCGGACGATGTCCCTATCCCGCGCCCTAAAGCGCACGAACGACCTGAAGTGGAGCTTCCGGCAGCCAAAAGGAGGCGACGCGCGTGAACGTATTCTATACCCGACTGTAAGTGTCTCCGTCCGTATACCACTTTCCTCCTCAAGCTCTTACACTTCTCCAATAGCTTTCCTGCCTGTGCGCGTCGATAGCTGGTCAATGCTAGTTATCTCCTTCCGGACCTTTGCATCTGTTTTATGTTTATCTCTTGCTCTACTTTATTGCACTCGTTTCATTTGTACTTCCACCTACAATCATCATCGCACGTTCAGTATTTGTCCTCCAAGCAGCAGGCGCGTTTTGTTACACCCATCCGATCAACGGCGTCATCCAGCAGATGCTGTCGTGGATTCGGGCTCGAGACGACGCGATGCCCAAGAGATGGGAGTACCGAGTCGAGTGCCCCGACAACGGCCACAAGACTTTCACTGGGCAGCAGGTGATTAACTTGCTCGACGCGGCGCTGCAGGACTCCCGGTGGCCGGCCGAAGACAAGTGCGACGACCGTTGGCCGGAGTACTGGTCCAAGCGCATTACACGCACCGAGGTCCGCAGGGTGCTGCCAGACGATGTGTGGCGTGAGCGACCAGATGTTGAGCTTCCGGCAGCGAAGCGGAGGCGGGTTGCGTGAGCATGTATTATACCTGCTAGTGAGTGTCTCTCTTTCGCGTAAAAGGCGCTTTCGTGTTGACCAAACTCTTATGATTCCCCTTTGTAGATGCGCGAAGAAATGGTTGTATCATACCAATAAGCCCAAGACGGTTTCTACTTAGACTCTTCTAGTCTTTTGGGGCTCTATCTTCTGTATTCGTCCGTGTATTGTATTCGACAATAACCTTGTGAGAACTTGAGTCTCTGCATGCAACCCGAGGCGGCCTGTGCAAGTAATCACCGAACCGTTTTTCGCAAGATCTGGCGACGGTGCCAAAGAGGTCAAAGTCCTTTCACTAACGATCGGAAATGCTTCTCAAAGCACGCTATAGGCATCACGAAGGTTGCTAGCAATTTCACTGGGCGTGTAAATGGATGTGTAGAGGCTGGACGATGGTGGCGGCGCAGGGGAGTCGGAGAAACGAATATAATGAAGTCCTCGTTTCTGGGCGCTTACTGCACCCTCCTCGTGGTTGTCTCTCGACTACTTACCGCCATGTCGCTCAACCCCAAACTTCGCTCCTCCGTTGCAACCGATGTCAAGAGCATTCGAAAAGCTTGAGAATGCGTCGAAAAACACACTTGAGGTCATCACGACAGAACTTCCAGTTCAGTTTGGTGTGCACACGGGAACACGGTGACACGTCGCGCTCAGTTTGTTCGGATTCATCGTTTTTTCTTGTAACAGATATACAACAAGCAACCATGTGTACTGGGAAGATTCTCTAGTCCGCATCCTTCGGCGACGCTTGCACCCACAACATCGTACATTCTACTCCCTCCATCGTCTCCAAGGTTCATCCGCCACCCATGCATCTGTCTTCGTCTTCGCGACCTCCTGCTTCTCCAGCACGTTGTGGCATGTTGTGAAGGGTGTCGCAAGGGAAAGGTCACCCAGGGGAGAGACGTCATGGAGGATGTGGGCGACGCAGCACGGCGGCGTCGACGACGTTGAGTGCTCGGGTCCTCTCCCTCGCGTGTACGTCTCGCCTGCAAGACGGACGACCTCCGCGAAGGCAGCCTATCGGTCCGCTATCGAAGGGACTTGCCCGTAGCTGGATATGCTGAGAGGTTTTGCACAGGCGTAGAGATAACTGCTGGTGAGTCTTGGTATCCTACATAGTAGACGGCCGGTTCCCGTGGGCGGCCAGGGTGGAGGATCAGACGGTGGTGCGTCTTCATTGATTCTTTCTGTGCGGAGTTTGCTGCCTTGAAGTTGCGCATGCCCGTCGTGGAGCGTCGCACCCCCTCCCCCCGCGGTGAGGGGTAGCGCTTGCGCGGGTGGTCAGCAGACTAGTGTCTCATTGACCGACGGACCTGGTACCCTCATGAGCGAGCCGTCCTTCGGGTCGCTGCGCAAAGGGACTTACCTCTGCCTTGAGCTCCTCCGAAAGGCCCCCGAATTGTGCCAAAGACGGTTGGGGTCCTGTACCACACACGCATTAGCGACTGATGTACTTTCAGCAGGTCGACAATGATGTTCGCACCGACTTGATAATCCCGGCCGCGAATCGACGGTGAGTATGGCTCGGGGCTCCCTGCAACCGCTGATATCAACAAAATATCCAAGACGAGCTGCAGGGGCGACATACCGGCGCTCGAACTGGGTAGGCTCGTGTCAAACCACCGGTCCATGTACTGCGACCACAGAGGATCGTCGACGATCTCACATTCTACTAGCGGCGATGCTTAGCATTGAGAACTTGTAGCGCAGACAGGATGCTCACCGTTCGTTTTCAGCTCGTTGAGTTCTCTGAACTCGCACTCTATGGCAGTGGGTACGGCCCAGGCGCCAAACGCGCTCATGTCGAACCAGCCGCTGAGCTCGGCGCAGGCCACAAAGTCTTCGGGCACGGACTCGAAGAGCAGGAAATACTCCCGCTCTTCTGCGGTATTGCCCTCGGAGTTGCTGGCGGTGTCCTGCGTTGACGAACCTGCGGAGCGCGTCGTGCGCGTGCTTGCCGCTTGGGTCGGGTCGTTCGCCGCCCTGCGTGCGCTCCGGCGTACGGCGATCGGCTCGCTCGCTAGATGCAGGCGTCCTTGTCGGCCGTGCACCCTTCTCGCGCTGGGAGGGGCTTGCTGCCCAGTTTCGGGCGGACTCGCCTCCAAGCTGCAGCGTGCCGCTGTTAGCCACACTGGTCACACCGTGAAGGGCTCGCGGACGTACGGTGGGACGGGGAACGGGTCGTGCTTCTCAATCAGTGCGTCGATCATCTTTTCCTTTGTTCCCTTCGCGTTTAGGTTGTCACGCTGGGCGCAGAGGGAAGACGCGAACTTCAGCCACAGGCGCGAGGGGGAACAAAGAGCCACAACGGACGTACCCTGGCAAGTTTCTGCAATTCGGCGCGCGTCAGGTTGGACAACTCCTCGCGATTCATCGTGTGGGATGTGGTTGAAGGATGTTTAGGAGGATATCTGGTGAGTTTGGAGGTGGGGGTGGTGGAAGGAGGATGGGATGGGTTTGCGAGTGGCGCTAACCTCTATATCCCGCAGTGCGGCAAGGTCGGGCCGGAATTTAGCCATCTGGCCACACTCCGAAGGTCTCTGGTGTGGCCCGGAGCTCTCCCTAGGTTCCGCATGGTGTCAGGTCCACATTACAATCGCCTGCAGAGGCCCGGACATTCGCTAAGAATATTGAAAGGGAAAATTGTGCGAGGTGCCGTGTTTTGCACTGTTCACGGTCGTTTATGGGAGCCTCACCGAGTCTGCCAATTCTCCCTTGCGCTTGTGAGTGATATTCGACTGGAGGACAGTATACACAAGTAATTGCTTCTAGATAGATATCGTACACGCCATTCTGGGGAATGTATCGACTTCCAGGTGCCCTTCGCGGTGACACAACACGCCTGCTTCGTCGAGGACGGATACTGACTAACGTATGATGTTGATTGCGGGTACAAATACAGAACCGAGTACTTCCAATGAAGCAGACCAAGAGATAAATATAAAACCGCTGCAAAGGTCCAGAAGAAGAGAATTGACGTTGACCAGCTATCGATGCGCGTGGGCAGGATGGCTACTACTGGAGGAGCAGTGTCGGAGCTTGGGTAGGAGAGCGGTATACGGACGGAGACACTTACAGTCAGCACGCCTCCCTTTCGAGACGTCGAAAGTAGGATTTACGACTTCTAGTGCCAGTGTCCACGAGTACCCGGCGCGTCGAAGACAGTGCCTTTTTGGTCAGAGTGCGGGGCGCCGACGAGGAACTCCCGCCTTGAGTGTCCCTCGCCCACCGGCAGCTTGAACCAGGGCCAGTCCTCCTTGAGCGACTTCTCGAACGACGCCCATGCGTAGTCTTCAAGGTTACCAGGGTCCTTGTCGAGCGCCGCTCGTCTTCGCATCAACTTGCTTAGCGCGGAGTTGTGCGGAATCCGTTTTGCAGTGGTGTCGATTCCTCGGTTCACGGGGGAGAGACGCGAGAAGATGTGCAGGAACTCCATGGAATAGTGCGCGTCTTTGGCACAGTCGATGTACGCGGTGAACACTACGTATACCCCGGCACGGTCGATACAGAGTATCCGGTGTTGACCGCTTCCAAACACCGGCATAAGGCGCTCGACAAACCTTTTCCACAAACGATCTCTCTCTTCCGGGACGGCTTCTGGGTGTGGTTCGGATCGATCGCAGATGTCGTAGAACAGATCGTGTACTATGTCGCCGGCGGGTTCGCAGATAATGGGGATATCCGCCATATGACGGTGCATGGGCCCTAATCGCAGCTCGGTGGCTTGGAATGAATCGGTAGCCTGGGCAGTGATGTGAATCGTTCAAGATGTCCGTCTGTGGCGTCTCGAGTCAGCTATATTCTATCAACGGAAGCGGACTCACAATATTCTTGTAGCGTTCGTATTCTCCTGCTGGGCATGGTTTCCCGGCGAATGTGGTTGTACGAGGGCGGCGGAAGCTGCCACAGGTGCTGGAAAATGTGCTTCTAAGAATCTTTCTACGTCGAGTTGAAGTAGGGCGCCGGATGCCATGGCTGGATACCGACGAATGGAGGGATATTGGGTGGGAGAGAACAGGCGAGTGACGAGGAGATACACGAGAGGGTAATTTTGAAGGTTTATGAAAAAGTTACCCATGAAAGGGCCACAGTCGGCGGAATGCGAATGTTGCGGCCAGGAGATTGCATTGTCCTTCAAGTTGGGCAGCCGAGCCGTTACGACAATAGGCCAAGACTTGGTTACAGATCGCCCTAATTGGAAAGGGTAGGAACGATGGTCGCCCTGTCTCCTAAACCTTTCTAAATACGCCGATCTCGCTGGCCCAGCGTGTATATCGTCGAGCTGAAAAGACATAGGATCAGGCAGGCCGCACGCACGCGCTTGATCATAGTAGACACTGAGAACATCAAATACTTCCTCGGTTCGTCTTCCAAAACGGGCGGGTCCATGGACATCGCGATGTTCTGGTAAGGGTCTTCCTGCTGACACATATTGCTACACTTCGTACAGAGCATACTGTAAATCGGGAAAGCGTCCCGGTCAGCATTCAGAACGGTTTGCCAGCCCTGATCGCCTTCGCTGCCTCGCTCTGTGCCTCGTTACGGAGGTATCGCGCGTATATCTGCGCGTAATGCTCTTTGTCCTAGATTCTCCATGAGTATCGTGGTTCGTGCCCTTGCTGAGCGGACTTACACTCTGGGTCCGGAGCACGCTCTCGCGCGTCTCGAGCGCCTTCGCGTACGCAACCCACGCACTCCCCGCCGCCTCCCTCTCGTACCCGCGGTTCTCCGCGAGGATGTAGTCGCGCAGCACCCACGGCGCGAGCGCGATGTCGACCAGGCTGAACTGCGCCCCGAGGAAGTACGGGCCCCTGACCTTGTCGGTCAGCGTGCGCAGGCCCTTGTAGAAGTCCGCGAGGTGCTCCTGTTGCTTCTCCGGCTCCTGCGCCAGGACGAGCCGCATGAACGTCGGCACGATCTGCTTCGAGACGTGGTCGACCCAGAGGCGCACGTACGCGCGGTCGAAGGGGTCGGTGGTGAGGAGGTGCGGGGTGTGTTCCGGGAAGGCGTCCTCGAAGAACTCGCAGAGGATGAGCGACTCGTACATGGCCTTGCCCTTGTACTCGATGGCGGGGACGAGGCCCTTGGGGTTGATGTCTGGCACACATGGGTTAGTGGTGTCCGCGGTGAGCGGTCTGGGGTCCAGACACACCAAGGAAGTGTTGCTCCTTCTTGTACGGGTTGACTTCCTTGTACTGGTACGGGATCCCCTTCTCCTCAAGGGATATCCAAGAGCGCTGCACGTATGGGCAGAACTGCAGGACACGGGGTTGGTGGCGCTAGAGTGCTATTTGACGGGTACCCACTCACCCATCCCGCGTATAAGACAAGATCCTGCGGAGCTTGGTGCTGCTCCACGGTCTTCGCCGCCAACCCGGTTGCATGGGAATGGATATAGTTTCCGTCGTTGCTCATGGTGCTTGTGCTTGAGTGACACTATGAAGATGACCTGACGCGCACAGAAGATTTGGGGGATCCTTGCTATATATGTGTTTGCTGAGTGAAGGAACCTGCACATGCGCCTGTGGAACGGGTTTCCACGGTCGAGGCTTGATGACGAAGCATAACAGTCAGCAGACGCAGGTGCAAGGATTTCGCCATCGGATTCAAGGGTAAATCACAGTGTACTCAGGAGACTCCGAGGATTCATGCAGGGGCTGCTTTGTGGGTTGGCGAGGTACGCAGTGACGCGTGGGTATAAGAACGGCTACAAATACAAACATCGTATGGGGTCGTAAATGGTCGTAAAGGATAACGATATTCGACACCTATAGATCTCAGTTAGCAATCGAACATGACTATATGCTGTCTCAAGACTCGCTTTGGGGTTCTCCAAGGTGCAATCAGGTACATGCAGACAGAACTCAACACTTCTCCTGGCCGTGATGATGGTGGTGTCGATGGTGCCTCCTCCCTACCCCGCAACACTCGCATACCACAACGCTCATGAGGATCATCCCAACGAAGCTCAGGACGACGCCCGCGAGCACCATCCACAACGCCGGTCCCCAGTTCGCGACATAGTTGAAGTCCGTCAAGGGTCCGATGCGCGACTTTCCGATGAGGATGAGCGCGAGGTCGACCCCGAAAACGACGAGGCCGACGATGAGCGTGAAGATGGTGGTGACGAGCGATACGATGCACAGGGCATGGGACTCGAGGAAGAGGGAGGTGAACATGCCGATGAACGCGAGCCCTGCGGCGACAAGGTGGAGGACGAGGAGCGCGGTGACACCTTTGCTGACGTCCTGAGTGATATCGGGCTCGCCGATGAGCGCGACCACCTCCGGGGGGATCGTATATCCGATCATGGGTCCGAAGCACTCGCCGCCGCCGGGCGGGTCGAGCGGGCTCATCGCGCAAAGGCCCCAAACGCCAAGGCGAAGCTGGTTCGCGACTGAGGTGACGGGTTGGTCCGGGTTCTGCGCGAAGGTGATCGTGAAGAGGTATATGCTCTTGATGATGGGGAGCGAGAGGCCAACGAGAAGGAAGAGGACGAACGAGGCGAGGAGAACGGCGCACGTTGCGAGCGAGATGCCTAGATGGCGCGCGAGCGGGCGTGGGTGTCGGCGCCGTTTGGTCCCATCCTGCGAGTCACTGTCGCGGCGGCGGAGGCAAAACAGGATGTTCGCCATCGCAGGGATGCTCGTAGTCCTGAAGAGCGGGGGCGTCGTCGAGCACGATGGGAGAGAACTCGCCAACGCTAGCGACCGCGAGATCCCCGCTTAAGCTTCTAGTTCTGCCGCACGTTCTTGGTGTCAGCAGGTCATTGGGCCATGCCGTCTCTTGATTTAGCTGCCTAATATGACTTCATGCATACTTTCGAAGACAGCGCGAGCACCGAGGGAGACCGTAGTGGTCGTGAGCAAACATTGCAGCGTGTCGCGGTGCACGACGTCGACGAGGCACAACGGCGACCGCAATTTGGGCGGCTAGCGCGCCAAGCCTACGCACGACCACTTGATTCCCGACTCCGAACTCGTCGAGCTCAACGTTTGGACTTGATGCCGACGCCGACGCATATCTGGTCTTCGAAGACGCGCGGCTTCTGAAGGCGTTCGGCTCCAGCGGCAATGCGGGGTCAATGTCGCTGACGACATTGAGCTAGACGTCCACTCCAGTGCCCACCGCGCGTGATACGACGGCCATCTCTTGGAACTACCACCACCATCTCTGCGCGTTTCGACTCTTTTAGGGGTCTTGCGACACCATGGTCAACTCGCTCACGCGCCAGGCGGGCTTCAAGCTCGGCCCTATCATCCTCGACGTGCTCATCAAGCATTACTTCGAACGCGTCTCGAAAGACAACGAGGAGAAGGACATGCCGAAGCTCCTGCAGGAGGAGCTGCTCTACGATGAGGCGTTCAACATTATCAAGGTGCGTCCGGGTCGGCTGAAGCCCCGGTTTACGATCTGACACCGCCTTAAGTCGTTTATGGAGGCTGCGACAAAGTGAGTGTGATATTAGCGAAATTGTGTGCCCTAATAGACGTACGAAGACATACAGTGGAGGAGTTGCAGGCGTTCTCGAATACGCGGACTCCGAGTCCTCCGTGGGTGCATGCAGTCCGACTGCTTGTTCCTATGTCATGCTGCGACGAAGCCGCGAAGTATTTGATCAAGGCCCTGGGCGGTGAAGAGTTCACCAAACGCGTTGTTGGTGGTACGAAGTGGTGGCAAGTCCGCGGCGTGAAGGGGTGTGTCCTGTTATACTTCTGCGTCGTTGATTTTCACTGAAATACAACACTCCTACAGCGTAGATGGTGAATGGATCGTGGCCAAGAAGGATTGGCAAGAAGCCAAACGGCGGCAGAAAGCACGAGAGTCGTCCACTGATGGCGGTCCGTCCCTGGATCAGCCTAGCCAAGAAACGCCCGCAACTTACGAACCGGAGATGGACGAAATGCGATGTATCTTGTATGCGCATGGAGGTGCGTGTGGGGGATCCCAACTGAGCACAGCGTCAGCTTACCTTTTATCCGTAGGCGGTTATTACTTCGGCAGCTTCGATCAGGAGAGGTGCGCCCGTGCGGTCTTATGGAAGTGGGCCTGAATTTTAATGCCGGGTCAGGTACTGCATACAACGGCTCGCACGAAAGATCAACGGGCGTGTTTTCGGTGAGCATATAGTCCAAATCCGGAGGTAGTTCGGCGATCTCAATGCGCATATAGCCGTCAACTACCGACTTGCTCCGCAGTATCCTTTCCCTTGTGCCATTCAGGACTTCATTGCTGCATGTAAGCTACGCTCTTCTTGATGTGGGGCAGGAGCTTCTGTACTGATAAGCCGTAGACTTGTACCTGATCAGACCGCCCCCTGGAGCCCTGCATACAGCCGTGTCGCCTTCCAACATTGTTGTAGGCGGGGATTCAGCTGGAGGCGGGCTGTGTATAGCCTTATTGCAGGTCATCCGAGATTCTGGGTTGCCCCCACCTGCTGGAGCCGTGCTCATCTCCCCGTGGTGTGACCTCACCCACTCTTTCCCGAGCATTCACCTCAACACTGCCACCGTGAGCTGCTCCGAATACGAAACGCATGCCGATATTGACACCTTCCGTAGGATATCATCCCGCAATACGGACTATCATTTCACAAACCAAGCACGCTCTGGCCACCGCCCCCGGACGAGCTGACGACCCAGGTCCGTCAAGGCTTGCGTTCGCGCATACGGGATGCCATCCGACACAAGCCCAAGGACGGTCAGAGCGTGAAGGAGCAAAGCGATATCATCGCAGCTGAGAAGCAGCCGTCCTCCCCCGAGGGCCTGCACCAACCTCGCTCCGCGACTCCCGACCACACCGTGACAATATCGGAGAACCATTCTAGGCGCTCATTGCATCTTGGGTCCGCGGTAGCCCTTCTGCTCCCGCTGGATGGCGGCGTGCGCAGCCAGCGGGTTTCGCTGAAGACATTAGCAGGGGAGACGCTCTCAATCGACGGGCAGATTCACATGTATGCACCAAACTTCCTGTTGACCCATCCGCTCGTAAGTCCTGTAGTGTCGTATCTGGGCGGACTGCCTCCTATGCTGGTGATTGCGAGCGACAAGGAGGTTCTGCGGGACGAGATCATCTACCTGTGAGTGACCTCCGTTACACCTGTGAGATAAAGGAGGACGCTAAGCTATCGCACAGAGCCCATAAAGCTGCTCATCCAGACAAATACCCTGTCAAGTCCGCGGCTAAGGACATATACCCTGCACTCAAGGGTATCGAAGAGCGCTACGGTCCGACAAAGATTCACCTGCAGAATTACGATGGTACGCTCCTTTTGCACACATCAAACGTACGGTAGCTTACCTTTCACAGATGCCGCGCACACCTTGCCTGTCCTTTTTGCGTTCACCACCCCTGGCAAGTTCTGCTTCCGCGCAATGGCTACATTCATCAAACACGTCAGTACTGGCAGGCAGCCCGCCCCGGCTGCAGATCTACCCACCGTCCTTGAGCACGGTGTCACTACCATGTCTCCGGTGACCTCGCGGAGCGATCTCTCCGGCCAAGTCGAAGAATGGGTCAGAATCCATTATTCGAATCCCGAGCTGGTATCGACCTTGGATGTTCCCCACTCGGAGCCCGCGCCGGAGACTGGGGACAGTAATGCAAACGGTGTCTCTGAATGCGTAGCCCCCGTCACTCAAGAGAACAGACTGTCGGTGAACGGTGCCCAGAGGCCATCGCACCCACCCGTTGCGGAGCAAAAGTCAGTACGGCGGGCGTTCAGCGCGAGAGTCTCGCGCGCCAGTGTGTTCCTACGCCGGAGTCACACTATTGCGTCGACTTCGGCCTCTGAGACAGGTCAGGTTAGGGAGTCTAGCGGCTCCTCGGACGTCGGTGGACCGCGTTTCCACGAGAAGTCGAAGGGCCCCGAGGGCGTGCGGTACGCGGGAGAGCCTTCTGTCTACGATAACGGCTTGGTGAGTAGTGTCCTTTCTTGCTGTTCAACGTCGAACTTGTGCTTACAGATGCTACAGGATACCATGATCCGCGAGCGTGTGTCGACGCGCGGGGTCATCCGCCCCCTCGAGCCCGAGGCAGAGCTGAGCGCTTTCATGCTGCCCCCGGAGCGTATCGGAGAGGTCTCCGAGCTCGCAGTCCGGCGATACATCGACGGCACCGCCAAGTTCGGCAAGAAGTTTGGCAAGACGACGAAGGCCGTGGAGAAGGCGCGCCGGCGGACGCTCGAGCGCGCGAAGCTGGACACGATGCGCAACATGGCGCAGCTGCAGACGTTCTTCAACGCGGACGGCGAACGCTCCACGCCCCCGCGCACATGGCAGGCCGAGGACGGCGAGGGCAGCTCCGCGCGTGCGGTGCGCAATGACACCGCGCAGGGCGTGAAGGAGGGCCTGGCTGCGTCGGGGAGCTGGGCGTGGGCTTGGGCGCTGGATGCGGACGAACACCCGCCGCCGAGCAGCATCGTTGCGCGGCGGGATACGGAGGAGGCGCGGCGGCTCGCGAAGATCGCCGACCAGGCCGTGTTGATGGACGACCAGGCCGTGAGCGGGAACAATCTGTGGTCGCTCATCGTCAACTTCCTCACCGTCACGCCCGAGCGGGATGCGCACAAGCATAAACATAAGCACGGACATGCGCACGGCAATGGCCATGTGGGGACACCACCGGTGGAAGCGAGCAAGAGCGACGGTAAGAAAGTGGACGCGGAAGGGGCGGGAGATGTCGCGGAGGATACGGAGAAGAAGTCGAAGAGGGAGAGGTTTGTTTCCAGGTTCGCGCGCCTCGTCACGGACCAGAGGAAATCCCGCGGAGCGAACGCCGCTGCAGCGAACGGCAAGGCGGAGCAATAACGCCAAGATGTGCATGAGGCTCCGGTGTCGTGTCTCATTACGATCCCCTTCCGAGTCGGATGGCAAGTTCTCTCGATTGTTTGTTGTATGTCTGGTACCTTGACGCATGTCATAGATATCTTAGAGCCCATTATAGTGTTCTGCGTAATGATATTACCTATGCCATAACTTGCCATGACTCGCCTGCAACGGCGGTATTCGGCCAGTACAGACCGCGCGTCGTCGGGACCCAAGCCTTGCCCGAGTAGAAACGAGTGCTCGAGGATTCGAGGATAGCAATCAACGCGCGAAGGTTCAACCTTCATCATGGAACGTGTATAGTGAACGACCCTAAGCATGCATTCTTACCGCGCTTGATGTTCAACGTTTATAAGGCGTCGCGCACAGGCCTACGAATGTTGATTGGGGATGTATTACGTCTCAATGAGATAGATATAGTATGAGATATCGACAGGATGAGATGGGAACAGGAGGGATGCGGGAGTAGCAGCAGAGTACAAACGTGTATGATACGGTAGAAACAAAGAAAACAGTCGTCATCAACTAAGCACGTCCTCGGGTGTCGACAGTGATGGGTAGATTCGAGAGGGACAATTTGGCGAGGACGCGGAAGCGGGGGGATGAACAACAGCAAGAGAACCGCATACGACGAGTGCTTGCGGACGCTCCGCCGGACGCCTTAAGCGACGGAGGCGGGCATGCTACGCGGCCTCTTGGATGCAGAGTCCGAAAACACATTTTCGGGTTGATCCTTGCGCTTAACCCCACTAGCCTTCTCCGAAGGGTCCTTATCTTCCTTATTCGGGTTGTAGTTCTCCGGGAGCTGGTCGTGCAGCCTGTCTCCTTCCAGTGGCCATGGCTTTTCGGGAGCAAGGATCTGGGCAAGCAGGAATTCCAGCATAGGTCTGTGGCTCTCGAGCCTCTTCGCGCGCGCCTCCAACGCTGCGCGGTCCTGCGGGGGCAATTGCTCGAGCGCTGTCTTCTTCGCCTGAGAGTCCTCGGCCACACGAAGCTGGAATTTCTCGAGGCGATCAGCGTCGTCATCATCGAGGGGTGTCTGCGTTGGCACTGCGGTCTGTTTCGTTTCCCGGAGGCTGGCAAGTCGATAGGATGCACTGAACCAGTCGAGTAATCCAGCGAACACCGCATCGATGGGGTGAAGGTCCTTTTCTGACCATTCGTAAGTGTCCGCTTCCGGAGGCGACCCTTTGCCCGGGCGAGAGGAGGAATCCCCTGACGTGGGTGGGTGAACAGAAAGGCCCTGAGTGGTTTGCTTCGGCAGAGGGCGACAGAAGAAATGCAACGGAGCGTTCGAGCTCGTGCGAAGCGTTGCGCCTTCCAGCGCTACCTGTTTCCTTGTGCCGCAGTAGTACTCCTTGCCGTTTTCGGTACACCCAGTGTCGAAGTACTCAAACATGAATGTGCCGACGTTGTCGGAGTTGTGGGGGAGCCATCGAATAGCGAACCAGAGCATGGAGTGGAAGAACGACTCGAGCTCATCTGGGATGGAGATAGGCTTGTGAGGATGATTCAAAGCGTTGACGGACATAAACTGCCAGGTCCCCTGTGGTGGTGTCAGCCGCCGATTCCGGATGCAATCGCTGTGGGACATACCGTTCGGTCAGGGTGACGAGGGCTTTCGCCTTCTTGCTCCACGCGCTTCGACAACTCCCAATCGGTGAGAAGCCCCCTATAGACGACCCGGCCACTCGGCAGCTTCGTCGGTAGCATGAGGAGATTACCAGAACTGATGTCTCGGTGAATTATCCCGGCCTTCAGGTAGGCGCTCTCATGAGCTGATTATCATGTCAGTGCAACGTTCAACAGGCACGGGATGCATGAATATGCTCACCTAGAACACAGTCATAGAAAATAGACACAAGTTGTTTGCCGTTCTCAAACCTGCGCAAAGGGATGCCAACCTCCTTCACTACAAGGCGGTAGTGCTTGTGATGTTTCATGCGACATGTTTCTTCTTCCTCATGCTTCGCCCTCCAGATATCCTGCGAGAACGTCTCTTGCTCGCCCACGTCGCCATCGCACAACCGACTTGGGATGCCCTGGACGCCACATTCGTTGAGATATGAGAGGATGGCGCCTTCCGTCTCCGATCTTTCGTGGAGCACTCGCCAGCAGTCCTTGAGAAACACGAAAGGATGATCCGGATTGTCCAGGTCAAGAGCCACATAGCCTCTGGTGCCCCTTCCGACAAGTCCAGAAGCGATGAAGGTAGGCCTTCCTACGAGAAAGACGCGAAGGCCGCTGGTGTCCTGAACTGTGATCCGCCACCAAGGCCAGTCTTTGGCGAGAGTTCCATTGAAGAGTTTCCGAGCGTAGTCGTTGGTGAGGCGAGGGGTTGAGGCACACTGCTCCATCAATGCGTAGTCGGGAGTCTTGGGGAGCACTCGAGTAGCGGTTGTGTCGTGGCCCCGTTGGACTGCTGAAAGACGTGAAAACCGCCAGAGGAACCTCGCCAGCTTGCCAGGCATTTTTCTGTAGTTGAACTTATCCGAAAATATCGCGCCGGCGCGATCCCATCGGATGATACGGGCGAACTCGCCGAAGACGATGATGGTGAAGTGGTGGGTACGATGTTGACGATCGAAGACAAGAACTCCGTAGGATAGAATCTGCCCGAGGACTGCCCTACGTTTGTCTGAAAATGGGTGGCCGTTCGGCATCGAGTCGTCGAATGGGTCATCCGTGTCGCCGGCCTTGCACTCAATGGAAAGTTCGATCGCGGACCAGTCTGTTCGGTTACTTGCCGTGGGTGCGGAGCCTGTGGGGTACATACCGCCATCGATCTTCTGTCTAGATTTGTCGGACGCGTCGGGGAGGGCTTCCGTAGCTACGACGGTGAAATCCTTCAGAATACCGGCATTGTTGATAGCATCGACCTTGATAGTAAAAAAAAAATGAAACTTGAACATCGAGCTGCATGGATGACTCGGAGAAGGCCAGACGTACCAAAGGACCATACATAGCAGCTTCCGTACTTTTGACAGGGACTTTATCGAACAGGCCAGAATACGATGCATCTTCAGGGTCCTCCCCGGGCACGAACAGGTCCAGAAACTCGTCGAAGCTGACCTTGACCAGTTTGTGCTGCATAGTTAAGCGAAGTTCGGCGCGAACGGTAGCAACGTAGGGGGCACGAGAAGCAGAGAAAGAGTTGATGATGGGGACGGTCTTGTGAGGCGTAGCCTGAATATTGGAGTCAGTCATCGCGTATTCGTGGAGATGCAAAGTGGCAGAGGAAGACAGTGAGATGAGCGAATACACACCGAGAGTCTGAGAGCCGACCCAGGATTTTATAAGTGTTGAACTTTAGCCACGGAGGCTGGTGCTATTGTGCGGCGGTTCAATTCCGATATGGGGGCAGGACAAAGGAGCAGGGCTCAAGTTCGTGTAACAAAGTGTGGCTGGGCACTGGGTGGCAGCTTTCCTGGCGCAACTGCGCAGATGGCTAGTCGAGGTAGTGGTTGAATGGCAAAGCAAGCGCCACGTCAGGCGCCGAGAACGCAGTTCTATCACGTTTGTTTTCCGCTTCTGGCCAATGATCGGCGTGCTGGCCGATTCTTCCAAGGCTCGCAGCTACGGGCTACAACCCGGACATATTATAAAATTCAATGTCAGCGGCAATCTTCATGCATGGCTAAACCGGGTACCTCCAACCTGAGCGACAGTTCTCTGAATAGCGGACAAAGCTCTTTACTTCAGTCGCGTGCTGACAGCCAAGGTCCGCGAGTCCCGTGGTTTCAGCCACCTGGAGAGGGTCTCTCGACCTGGGATGGATACTCAATATCAGGATGTACACGAATGCGGCCGCCAGCCTGAGTAACTTACGGTCAGAAAACCTGCCAGTGCAAGCCTTGCTTGAGGATTTGAATGCTTACAGGCTGCTAGATCCTTGAAAATGTATCGCGCTCCTTCCAAGAGTAATATCGCGACACCGAGACGTCCCTCGTACCAGCCTTGAGTCAGGGTAGGTCAGGGTACGATACCAGGGCGACCGTTCAATCGGCAGTACTATGCGTATTTACCAAGTTAGGAAGGCAGCGGCTTTAGATGCTAACAAAGCCAAACATTGAAACGCCACTAAACACCTTCGGAACTTCAAGAATTTCAAGTTGCTTGAACTTGCACTGGGGCGGGGCGGCGAAGGCAACCACTGAGCCTCAGGGTTATTACGAGTGCTGACCCAGATGGTTGCTGAGTGTTTGGGGTGCATCGTTGAAACAGGATGCATTCAGCACCCGCGCCATACCAGCAATGGCCGGTCACCGTATCGACCGTGTACTTGGCAGGATATTGTGCGAGTCAGATTGAAAGAAAGTTGCTGTTCAAAACGTCGCAATACCAATGCAAGTCATGTAGAGGATTTGGTACTACTTACCTGATGCCGAGAATGGAGCCCACGGGGTATGCCAGATGTTGGTACACACAATACAAGTGCGGCGCTCCGTAGTCTATGGTAAGGCCGATACTACGTGTACATTGCGCTCTGTCGCTACCTGTTCTACTACACTCCTTCCTCGTCCAACACGGGCTACGGCTGTCCACCCCATCGCACGTCTACGATTTCCACATCGTCGCCCTCTGGCACCTGTTCCAACTCCGCCGTGCCACCACCGGCCGGCGCCCTTGCCAGCTACACCATACTGCGCCTGTGAAGCACCTTCACGCGCGGCACGCGAACCAGACCGCACTAAATAAGGATGAGCGTACTGCGTGGCTTCTTGGGTGCGGAATCCAAAGATACCTCATGTAGGGCCCGTCACCCGCTTGTCCTCAGCGCCCTTAGTTCTTCGGGTTGAATTTCCTCGAGAGCTGGTCGGGCTGCCTGTCCCCTTGTGGCCACACGTCAGGAGCGAAGGCTCGGGCATAAAGGAACTTCAACATCGCTTTGTGGGTCTCGAGCTTCTTTGCGCGCTCCTCCAGCCCCGCACGGGTCTGCTGCAGTGTGGGATCACTGAGCGCCACGCCCAATGGCTGAGAGTCCTCCGCGAGAAGAAGCTGGAATCTCTTGAAGCGTGCAGCGTCAAGCCCTTCGAGGGGCTGCTGCGTTGGCACTGGGGTCGATCTCAGTTTCCGGTGGTTGGCGAGACGGTAGGCTGCCTGAAACCAGTCGAGTAGCTCAGCGAACACGTCATCGATGGGATGAAGGTCTGCTTCGGACCATTCGGGAGCTTTCACTGCAGAGGTCGACGGTTCGCTCGAGTCGGAGGGATCGCCTGACGTGAGTAGCTGAGCAGAAGGTCCTTGGGGGCCTTTCTTCGACAAGGGGCGACGGAAGAAATGCAACGAAGCATTCGTGGGCGTGATGAGATGTGCGCTGTTCATCGTGCTCTGCTTGACCGTGCCGCAAGTGTATTCCTTGCCGTTTTCGGTACGTCCGGTGTCGAAGTACTCGAACATGAACTTGTCGACATCGTTGCAGTTGTGAGGGAGCCACCGGATAGCGAACCAAAGCAGGGCATGGAAAAACGACTCGAGTTCGTCTGGAATTGAGATCTCCTTGTCGGGATTGTTCAACGCGTTGACGGACATGAACTGCCAAGTTCCCTGAAGACATGTGAGCAGGTAATCTTCGAGTGCAGAAACGACGGGACACACCGCTCGGCCGGAGAGGCGGGGGGCTTCGCCATCATACTCGATGCGCTTCGACAATTCCCAATCGGTAAGGAGCCCCCTGTAGACGGCCTTTCCATCGGCACCCGGAAGCTTCGTCGGTAACATGAGGAAGTTGCCAGAGCTGATGTCTCGGTGGATTACACCGGCTTTCAGATAGGCGGACTTATGAGCTGAATGCCGTGTTAGTGCAACGTTCGATAGGCATCCGGCACATCAACATACTCACCTTCGAGACAGTCGATGAACATGAACACCAGCTGTCGACCAGTCTCAAACTTGTACAGGGGAATGCCAACCTCCTTCACGGCAAGCCGGTAGTGCCTGTGATGCTTCATGCGGCATTCTTCTCCCACGTGTTTTGCCTTCCAGACGTCTTGCGAGACGGTCTCTTGCTCACCAACGTCGCCATCGCACAGCCGACTTGGAATGCCCTCCACGTCGCACTCGTTGAGGTACGAGAGGATGGCACCTTCTGTCTCCGATCGCTCATGGAGGACCCGCCAGCAGTCCTTGAGGAAAACGATGGGATGATCCGGATTGCACAGGTCAAGAGCGATGTAGCCTCTTGTGCCCCTGCCGACGAGTCCACATGCGACGAACGTAGGGCGTCCTACCAGAAAATCGCGAGGGCCGCCAGCGTCCTCCACCGTGATTCTCCACCAAGGCCATTCGTGGGCGAGAGACTCTTGGAAGAGTACGCGTGCATAGTCCCCAATGCCGGGGCGGGGAGTTGAGGCGCAAGCTATCATGAAATCGTGGTCGGGGCTTCCAGGAAAGACCTGGGTTGCAGTTGGATCGTGTCCCCTTTGTGTGGCTGAAAGACGCGAGAACCGCCAGAGGAACCTCGCGAGCTTCGCAGGCTCGTCCGTGTAGTCGAACTTCTCCGAAAAGATAGCGCCAGCACGATCCAGCCGGACGACGCGGGCCAAGGTACCGAAGGTGACGATGGTGTAGTGGTGGGTACGATGCTGACGATCGAAGACGAGAGTTCCGTGTGATAGGATTTGCTCGAGACATGGTATGCGTTCGTTTGATGGTGGTTGCTCGTCGTTTGCGTTGTCGTCAACTTTGCATAAGAACGACAGTTCTAACGTTGACCAGTCTGCTGATTTGTTGCGGGTAGTGGTGCACTCGTTCGTAGCATACATGCCACCGTCGATGGTCAGTTCAGTGTCGCCAGATGCGCTGTGGAGGGTTAAGATGTATCCCTGCAAAATATCACTCTTATTAATGACGTCGACCTTCAAACAAGTCTCAAATATTAGCGGGGTCCACTAGCAGAAGGACGATGAGCGTACCAGGGCGCCATACAAATTAGCTTCCTTTCCCTCGACCTGCGGAATGTCGTTGAATAGCTTTGCGAACGATGCATTACCAGGGTCCTCCCCGGGCAAAAACAAGTCTAGCATGTCATCGAAGCAGACCTCCACTGATTCTTCCAACATGATGGATCGAAAATAAGCACGGAAAATAGCGACTCAGAGTGAATGAGAGGAGGAGAACGGCTCGGGAAGGTTGAGGTGTAGGATCAAAAGGGCCGAACAAAGAGACGCCCTTGTGGCTAGGTCGATCCCGATTGTTCATCTGGTGGCTAGCTGGCGTACCTCGACGTCAGCGTACAGCGTGAAGTGTACCGCGCCGAGGACACGCATTGAAACACAACGTGAAGGTATGTAGCCCACGAGAACATGCCTCACCGATACTACCATCTCGCACATTCTTGAATAACTCCCATCACGCACGCACGACTTGCAGATATTACTTCCGGGATCCAACGATCCCAATTCCTCTGTCCGTCCGAGCGGTACTATATACGTATCACGACTAGGCAACTTCAGTACAAGGGTATAGGGGTAGCTGAGCAAGACGTACCAAAAACACCGGGTAGGGATGGAGATGCGTACCGCGCACGTTATGGCACGACCAACACGTATGCATCGTGCCCTTTCACTACCTGCACCTCTACTCCTTCCTCGTCCAACATCCGTTGCGGCCGTCCATCCCATCGCACATCCACGATCTCGACATCGTCTCCCTCCGCTTGTTCACCCTCTGCCGCGCCGCTGCCAGCCGACGCCCCTGCCAGCTGCACCGCGCTGCGTCTATCAAGGACCTTGACGCGAGGCACGCGAACCATGCCGCACTGAACGGGGATGAGGTTCCACGTGAGCGCATCCTCTTGCCCAGGCAGAAGCACGGGCATGCGGCCGTGGCGGAGCCCCGCAATGACGAACGCATCCATAGCGTCTGGTTCGATTTGCACTGTCGGGGTTGCGGTGCGCGTCGGATGCCGATTCCGGACAGTCAATCGGAGTGGGATCGGGACGTGCAGCCGCGCGGTCGTTGGCGCGTCGAGGAGCGCGATGAGGCCATCCGACGGCGGGAGGAGCTGCGGGAGCGGGAAACGTGTGGTTGAGAGCGAGCCATGGCTGCCGTCGTGAAGAAGCCTGTACGTCGATGGATCAATACACGCCAATAAATAAATGAGAGACAACGTACCTTCTCCATGTTATCTCGTACTCGCCAGGTCCAGGGATCGATGCATCCGGATGCTCCGAATCAGGAATGACGCTGATACGACATTTGTCATCGAACTTATCCCCAGCAAGCCATTCTGTGTCTCATCAGCATCGAGTCAGCATACGATGCAGGATTCACTTACCGCCGCTGAAGTCATCCTGGTCTACCGAGCAGTCCATCACCTCGGCGACCTCGGTGTTCTGCGACGACGTTCAGGGTGAGGTAACATCAATTTGAGTGGAGCACGTACCTTTCGATGCAAAACCACGCTTTCAACGACAAGGCCCGACGTCGCCACGACTGATACGATACTCGTAACTATCGCCTTCACTGCCACCGCTTCGTCCTTATGGCTACCTTCGAACGTCATCAAGTCCGCAAGGCCCGGCTGAGGCTTTGTCGGCCGCCTGTACGTCACCGTATGCTCGACCTCGACGGGCAGCACCGTCGGAACGGCTAGTGTGCGCAGGGTCTCGCTCCGATCAACAAGCGACGGAGCAGTCGCGCTCGCGGGAGTTGTGGGAGAGACAGGCGATGTAGGCGGCTGCGCGGTCGAGTGCGACTGCACTGAGATGTCGATGACACGCTCACCAGGGGCGCCCGTGTTCGCGAGGCAGAGCTTCTTCAGTACGCTCACCCCTGGCGCGAGGACACCGCACGCGACCGCCTTGAGCAAGCTTGTAGAGCGCTGGTCATCCATCGCGACATGATTAACTGCAAAGAACACGGAGTTAGTCTCGACGAGCCAGAGTATGAGAGTAGGAATGGCACCTACCTGCTTCGTCGATCTCCGTGGGCTGTAGGAGCACGTCGAGGACGACTTCCAGTTCCCGGTCATCCTGGTTCGTGATGTTGATCTCGATCGGGAACTCTTCCCCGATGTACGCAGGCCCCTCATGCGAGATCGCGACCTCCACTTGGTGAGGACGATGGCGAACCCGTACTGAAGAATGATCCTCGCGGCGTATGGGTATGAAGCGCGGAGGCTCAACCGAGCACAACCAGCGAGGAGCTACCAGTGCATTCTCGAGCCGCGTGGTCTCCGGAACGATAGGTACCTCGATCCACCAGGAGTTGACCTTAATGGTAAAGACTAGTTTGGTGACCTGGCGGTGTATGTGAGCGGCGCCATTCAGAGCTCTCATAGGGCACACATACCAAGATGTGCATTGGCAAAGCCGACGAGACACTTCCTGTAAACACGATCGTTGACCCGGCTCCCCACTGCAGCTCAGCCTCGATCTCGACAGGTTCTGTGGGTGCAGGAGCAACGACGACCTCGCCCAAGTCGAACCGTTGTACGGTAGGCACATCGACATCGGGATCGGGCTGGTGATGCTTGATGATTAGCGGAGGTGCATGCGTGCCGAAGTGGATGGCGAGCTGAGTGAACGGTATAGACGACAGGGACACGTCGGGCTGGGAGGAGAGGAGTATCTGGAACCGGGCCTGCTCGCCGACATCAATCTCGTGGTCCCAGAAGACCACCGATGCATCCACTGCACAAATTTGAATGAGCGTAACGCATTGGCGCGGGTAACGATGACTCACAAATTGACTTAGACTCGGAAAGATCGACTACGAGGGGTTCCTCCGTGATAGATGGCACCGTACTCTGTTCTTTGTGAGACATAGCAATGAGCCGGATGAGCATGTTCTGCTCACCTGAAGTACCGCAAGGAGGTCGTCCTGTAATACATCTGGATCATCCGCTGAAGCGGTTGCACCTTCATAAACGCTTGATCAATACCTTGACACTCAACAACCATGTTTCTGGCGCACCGTAAGCGAGCATCTCGATCAACAGCTTAACGCTAAGCTCCATATCGCCCAGCTGTTGAGCGCATGCATACCATTGAGAGAGCAACGGGTGCAGCAATGATTCCCAGCTCTCCCTTCGATATGTCTTCGCGATGCGCTCGAAGAATCTACACATTAATTAGCGTCAGTATGATGCTCATGGCGGCGACCATTGAGCGTACCTGACGGCCATGTCAAACTTGCCCGAGTCGTAGTACGTTTGAGCGATGCGGTACGCTATCCACAGCGTCAGACGTCCCGGATTCTGCGAGTTCTGCGGGCTCCATTTCTTGAATAGCTCATACGCGCGGGTATAGAGCTGAAGACAAGTTTAATCAGGTGTATACCGCAACCACGAGCTGAAGGCTACCCACCTCCAAGACGATGGCCAGATGGTCAACCTTCCTCTCATTCGCGAAACCGGGCGAGTTGGTCTGCTGGCCTTCTACCTGCACGACGCGTCAGGACGCCAACATCATAACAGCGGGCATCTTTATCACCTCCGTCTCGAGCACCGCCAGGAACCGCTCGCGCCGCCGCTCCGTACACCGCGCTGCCATATAGTAGTAGAAACCGGGGTGTTGGAGCGCCTGGTTGGGGTTCAGGCCGAGCACGCGCATCGCCTCCAGGCCGATCTGCGAGGCTTCGAGAGACTGCGCCGCGAGGACGGCAGCAGATGGCGTCGGGGTCGGATACGCAGTCGGGATCTTGAGGCTAGAACGTGTGCCCTGTTCAAGAAGTTCTGCAAACACGCGATGTCTATACGCGTCGTCAGCCCTCTGTCCGAATCAAGGCTTGAGGCGGGCTTACTGCCGTGCAAGCCAGCTCCAGAACTCAAACGTCTCCTCTCCGATACCCCAGCCGCGTGAGAAGTCGGCGAACTTGCGCATGTGGCTGTTTTGGTGTGACAATGCGAGAGAATGTTCGTTGTTGTATAGGTAGAGCTTTACGATCTATAAGGAGATGGGACGTCAGCTGTGAGTGTACGCTTACAGTAGGGAAATTTCATCGTACCTTAACATTAATGCAGTCTGCGAGCACCTTCGCCTCGGCCCAGCGCTTGGTGCGAGGAGGAAGGATTGCAGTAGAGCCGAACATGATAATGAGCGTTGAATACGCATCCTGGTAATGCCTGGATGCCGGTTGTTCATATATTGGCACTACTTGAGACTGCACTTGACGTACTTGAGCGCAACCTGGTCCTCTCCTCGGAATTCGGCGAAACACGCCATCTTATACTCGTACCTAACTGTCCATCCTTCCGGGCGAAGCGGTCGTGCAATACCTGCACTAGCCATCGGAGAGAGAGGCAGCTGGTATGAAGTGGCCTGCGAATGCCGATTCCGTTTCCGCCTCACGCGTTTCGAGTGATTGGTGTAATATTCCAGTGCGGGCTCCCATAGCGCATCTTGCAAGCTACTCTCCAGTATTTTACGAGCTGTTCAAAGGTTAAGATGGTATGGCGTACCTGCGCACGAAGTCCCCGATCTCCGTAGGTGAAACTGGACTCAGTACGAAGAGCGCCGCGCGGGGGTCCAGTCCACTCTGTCTCCGAATGTACGTGAGCCGTCCGTCCAAAGTAGGGTCATCTAGCGTTTTGTTAGTCATATGCTACCACTTACCCATACTCATTAACCTACCTAGCATCCTACGGCTGGCCATTAGCACGACGGTGAGCTTCAATCCGCGCTCATTCGTGGTCTTCTTCCGCTGCGCGATCTCAGCCGAGAGTTCAGTGTCCCGCCGCTTCTCTTCGACTTCGCGGTCGCGTTCTGTTTGTCCTGGTTGAAGCGGTGGTGACTCGTAGATGCGCGTGAACATCACAAACACCGAAGGTACGAGGGTCGTGTGCTTGCGGATCCATATAGGCGCAATGACACCGTCCGGGTATAGGGGGGATGTTGGGGTCAAAGGGGAGAGGGGGGAATGTGATGCGCTATATTGCGGGTCATCTGGACGGAGCATTTTGCGCGGCGGGAACGGGACGTCCTACGATGTTGTCACATACTGCTCTCAACCAGCAATTTGCGGGCGCACCTTATCCACAAGAACAACCTGGAACGTCTTGGACTTCTCCGGCTGCCAGATAGCAACTTTCCGCTGAGATACGAGCGCGTCTCTCAGCCTCATGCAGAGAAGCTGGAAAGCGTCTGGTCGGGGCGGTTGTTGAGTCGAGGGAGTCGAGGGAGTCGGAGGGGCGTTCGTCGGGGATTGCGGAGCCTGAGCATCCAGACCAGCCACGAACATGACTGGTGCTAGCTGCACAAGCAGTTCCGGAGGATACGAGTTCATCCTGAGGTGGTATTAAGGTTATGAGCGTGCTCTGGCTGGTGTAACTGTGTCGGTACCTGAAGATAGTCTATGTCTTCCAGAGTGTCTCTTGCTCACTGGTTGCTAGCACAATCAAACGTCAGGTTGCCGATGCAAGAGGGAAGTGCGGCAAAGCATTCATAGAGAAAGCAGGGTGCAAGATACAAGAGGTTTCAAGGAACAAGCTCAAGCTTCACGGTACGTTCGATCATTGTCTGATGGCTTCTGATATATACACATACGAGTTATTGTGAGCAAGTCCCTCTTAGCTCAGTTGGTAGAGCGCGTCACTAGTATTGTCACCTGATCGACGAGGTTAATGACGAGGTCAGTCGTTCAAATCGGCTAGCGGGAATTTTTTGCCTGCTTCTGGATTACCGTCCACTATTTGTGCACCGTCCTACCCTGGTCCATAGGGCTGTCTTTTTGACATGGTACTTCCATATCTCGCTCGGTAGTACCATATGTGCGCCATATATATTTACATCTCAATATTTGGATAGGCATCAATGACCTCTAGCATATGTACTCAAACCTGGCATACCGGCGTGGGCTCCTGCGCTTTCCGAGTTAAATTCGAAGCTAAGTCGTGTATTCTTGGCTCACGGACATCCAACAAGTTCAGCTGTTTGTGTCCTGCGCACGACTAGTACGAGTATGGAGTCGGATAAGGCATTCGAATGTATTCATCTCGTGAATGTCAAGTTACGATGCAAACACCCGCGACCCCGTCCCAACAGGGCTGATTATGCCCGCATCTTGCAGCGCGGCAAACAGGTTGAACAACATCAGGTCCTGAAAAGCGACCGAACTTAGCTTCAGGCCTTCGCATTACTCAAAATGTGACTTACGCATCCCTTGGCGGTGACAAAGCTCAGAGTGACTGGTAGGAACTCGGTCTTTCCTGTGATGGTAGAGTTAAAAGGTGCTTCACCGACTACGTGAAAGCAACTTGTAAGCAAGCAGTAACAACTCGAGTGTCATGACTATCGCTCACTTGGCACGACCATATCCGGGGTCTCGGCGTGAACGGAAAGCCGCCCAGAGGAAAAGCCGATAGGCGCAGTAGGAGAGCTACATTGACAGCGCGTCAACAAACAGGTCGAAACACGAAACCACCTTCAGACTAACCTGATGTACCGGTTCCGGTAGTTCGTGTTGCCCGAACTCTGCGGGTAGAGCAAGATGGAGTCTGCGCAGGTGTCCGGGTCGCCGGCTTTGAGGACCTCGTCCGCGACCCAATCCATGAAGATGGTCTTGTTCGTCAACGCCTCCTCCTTGCGCCCAGCAGGCAAGGCGCGGCCGTAGTTCCATCGTGCAAGCGGCGCGGGGTTGATGAAGGGCATGCGTCCGCCATTCGCCGCACCGAAGTCCGCAATGAACGGGTCGGCGACGAGGGCAATCTGGTCGAGCGTGATGATGTCCGCGTATGTGGTTGACAGCAACGTCTGTAGCGTCGGCGCGGTGGCGTTGGCGGGCTTAGTCGTGTTCCACAGGCCGGCGAACGAGACCTCGGTGCGCGTCGTGTTCAGGAAGTGCTCGAGCTTGCCGATGAACGTGTTGAACGTCGCGGCCGCCGTCCCTGCAGCGGGAGGCGTGCTAAGGAAGCTGCTGCCAAAGAAATCCACGGGGAAGATGACCTTCTTCGGGAACTTCGAGAACTGTGAGAACGCGTCAGTATCTCGTTCCACGATGTCACCGCAGTCTGCTCACCGAAGTGAAGTTCTGGTACCACCAGTGTCCTGCGGTAGCCCAGAGCTTCGCATCCCTGGCGAAGATGCCTGCCGTATCCAACTCCGGCGACAGCGGCATCACATCGTCCAAGGCAACAGCCCCGTGCGAGGGCCGATTGCCAAAGACACCGTTCGCGCCTGCCGGGCCTCGCATGGATCCACCGGTGTCGCTCCCGACCGCAAAGTCCAACCACGGGTACGCTGCGGTAGCCGTTCCGGGTCCTGTCGACGAGCTGCTCCCGTCCTGGTACCCGTCGCCACGGGGGTTGTACGGGGCATGAAGGTCGACCCAGTCGTCCGTCGCAGTCTCACCATTGGCGAACTGCGATGTCTTCGCCTTGCCGACAAGCACCATCCCGCCGTCGAGGAGGCGCTGGATGGCGGGCGCGGTGCGCTCCTTAGCCGGGTACAGCTGCCAGAAGGCGCGGTTGCCGCAGCCAGTCTGGAGGCCCTTGATGTCGTAGATGTCCTTCACCGCGAGGCGGAACCCGGCGAGAGGCTTCTCGGGGGTGGGCGTAAAGTACAGACGCGAGGGCACGCCGATGGTCTCTGTGGACGCTCCAGGGACGCGCGCAGACAGGATGTCGAAGCTGTCTTTGCCGTTCGGGATCGTTCCATACAGGAACGATTGGTTCTCGTCGTTGTACAAACGGTAGGCTGCATATATAGTCAGCTTCCGCAACGTGAACCCTGCAGTCAGATGAGCTCTGACCTTCGAAAATGTTCCCGGTTGCGGTTTCCAGGAAGTACGGGCCAGACGGCAGTGGGGTCTTCAAACTGACACCCCCAAGGAAGCTTTTAGATCGCAGCACGAAGTCGATTCCGAACTTCTTTTGGGCGCTCCCAAGCGACGCCACCGGAATGCCGCGTGTGCCGTTGAAGCTGAGGTAGACACCTTGCGGCACAGAGTCAATGCAAATAAAACGGCTATTGAAACCAGGGGCGTACCAGTGAGGAAAGCCTCGCTCCACACATCGTCCTTAGCAGACCACTGGGCTATGGTCGCCTCCAGAGCGTTTTGGTCGAACACCGTCTTCGAGGTGGGGATCACGGAGAACGGGATCAAGTCCCCGGACGCAGGCTTCACGAGGAATGCCGCATTGGGAAGCGACGAGACTGGCGAAGGAGGGACGAAGTACGAGACGTTCCCCAAGGTGAGCGTCCTCCCGGTATGCTGAACGCTGACCTGTACCGCTGCGACGCGGACGGTGGCGAGGCTAAACAGGAACCCGAAGACAGCGTTGAGGTGCATCCTTGAAGACGAACGCCTAGGCAAGGACGTGCCGTCCATGTCGACGCCCACCGCCTCCTTATAACCCACCCACCACCGCCGAACGGCATTGACGGACTTGGTGCCGAGGTCTTGAACCTGTGGCTGTTATCGATCCTACGGCATAACGGTCTCGAGGTTCGTCCTTCGTGCCTTCCTTGACTCCTGGACGTACACTCACCAATGCTGAGTGGCTGCTACAGTTCAAATTCGGAGACCGATGGAGATAAGGCCGCAAAGCCTGAGTAAGTCCGGCCTTATCGCGTATCGACCATGAGGACTGCTGCGATACGTCGAACGCGTCCACCGGCACGACGGACCTCTGCGACCGCGTTTGGCAACGTGACCGTGTACAGTCTCGTAAATAGGCCTGACTGAGTAATACTGTCTGTAGGTCCAGGTCCTGCAACACAAGCATTCGCTATTAAAATTCTGAGGGTAGCGAGTACCTCCCTCACCGCAGTGTGGGGTTCCTCGATAGGCTCAATAATCCACGGTGGCGAGATGTATGTCGGAAAGGCTTCCGATGGGGACGGCCCCCCCTGTACCACTGCCCAGAAAGCAATGATACGTACGCTGACTAGCGATCGAGCGGACAGTCTGGAGGTTATCTTTGAGTTGAGATAGGGCGCGAAGTCTCGACATGTAATAAGCATAAAGAATTAGGCGTACCGGCAGTTCCTGGGTCGCGGCAGGTTCTCCGGGGTACACGACAGGGGCAGTAGGCTGGGCAAAGAGGCGGTGACTCCTCGGACTTGACTCCGATATCCCCACAGAATTGACGCCCAATACCAATGCCGTATGTTTCGCGATTTCCTGCTCTCATACACAAAGGCCTATTGAAGACGTCAGTACGCGCAACGATACATGTGGATAACACGAGGCCGTACACATACGCTGCAGGCTACACGCCGATATCTAGCCAAAGCCTTTTGTTTCTTCGAGCAGTAGAAAATGGCGCAGTGCGAGGACGAACCTGGAACTCACCAACCCGTCTTGAAACCCTCTCGTCCTCTCTATAAATCAAGCACATACGAGGCATCTAAAATGATGGGTCTTTCCGAAATTATGAAGGCCGCCTTTGATTATGTGTTCGGCCTGCAACTCAAGACGCGTGAGTGGCATCGCTTTGTTCATATATTTGGCGCTGATGAGGCACGCTCAGAACCGCTTCAGGAAGACCATAGCGGGCACACGCCCACCCTGGGCGGCACGTCGCACGCTTTCGATGAGGAGTGGGAGACGTTCGCGTTGCCGCACCCATTCTTCTCGCTCACGGGTCAAGTCCCGACGCACATCATTTCGACATGGCGATGAGTCGAAGGGAGGGCATGGCAGAAGCTCGGGGCTCCGCATTCTTGTATATCTTCCTTGTTGTCAGATATGTTGTACGAACGCGAATGGAGAGCAGACTTACCGGCTGTGTACACAAAACTTGAACCTGAACGTAAACACCGGTTGTGCCTTGTTCTACTCTCCCAACCGCGATCGCGTCTCAAGATAGCATGTTCTCGTCCACAATTCGCTGCTCAGCAGCACGAGCAGAGAGCGAGCGGCGATGAATGAAAAATACAACAATGACATGGTGGTTGCGAGCAAGGAAGGACAAACGCCAAAGTAGATGTGCGTCTGCAAAACCCCCACACGTGGCCCCGCACTTTCTTCCGGATTTGGCACTCCCTTTCAAGTGGTCCCGCTAGGCTTAGCCGTCGTTGCTTGAGTTCCCTTCCCATCGCTTAAATACAAGGTAACGGACGAGAAGAGAGCTCTGGAATTGATAAAAGGCCTGGAAAGCGGACTGAGGATCCTCGTTCGTTGACCGACCTCTCTGTAGCCTCTCCCTGCTCTCAACGCCCGGCACTGTACCCTTACCATCCACGTCCATCCATATACCTCTCTCACCACGATACCAACCGACACCGATCTTATCACGCAAGTCATGATGTACGCACGCGCCATCCAGACCCTCACGCTCGTCTTTGCCGTCTCCTTCACTCTCGGTACGTCTCCGACGCACACGCATCTACTTGAGCAAGTCGTGCTCACCGGGAGTCTCGCAGTCTCCGCATCACCCGCGCCCATAGACCCCCAACAAGCAAATGTCATCGCCCAGAACAACAACATCGCATGTTCGGGCCCTGAGGGGTGCGCGGGGGTGCGTTGTTGTGCATCCTCTTCAGCCAAACATGAGACTGACCATCTTGACAGATCAACGGCACCATTGACGCGGCGTCCAACTCCGGAGCCTTGCCGGCTCTAGGATCGGCCTCCCAAGTTGTGGCGTTCAGCGCCGCGGCCGTGGGAGGTCTCTCGGCCCTCGGTCTCCTATAGTGAGCCTTGGACGGGACCAGCCTCTCCTGCCGGAGCAGGAAAACTATCTGTGATTGTCCATAGGGACTGCAGCTCGGACTGCCATTCGTTTAGCATATGTATTATTGGTAATTATGGAAGACTCGTAGATCTCACCTCGATATCCAGACATCATGTTGCTGCAAGCTACGAGAAGGAGCCATGTTGACAGTTTGAAAGCTCCTGACAGAGTTTCGCTTCAGATGCTGCTGCGCAAGATGCAGGTCGCAGTTTTCTATCCGGATATCTCGATAGAGTACCCGTCGAGATGTTCCTGGCGCTTTCGCGGGACGTACACCTGCTTCGAATCCATCTGCCGCCATCTGCTCGTTCGTGACGATAGCCGTTCTAGTGGACCGGGCAAGGCACCGGGGAAGTCGGAGGGCGATTATGGTTCGGATATCGAGAAAGTGTTGGCGTCATCGGCAGCATAAATTTGGAGCGGACAGATTAGAGAACAAGTATGCACATGAGAGAGATGCTGGTGGGCACTGTTAAACAAACAAGAAATCAGCAGCTGAATCGATCGGAAGGCCGCCGAGTCCCGCCGCCTCACCGAGTAGCACCGAGTAGGATGTGACTCGATCGTCACTCAGATCGGCCGTCGTTCCTTCCAGACAGTAACCTGCTACCAAGTACCTACCGCTCGTCGCCAACATAGCCAGAAACGTGAGTGTTTTGAGCATGACGGTGGAGGTCAAAGAGGCAGAAAGTTCATGCAAACGCCCATCCGCAGCATGTCCGCGTACGGCGCCATCTCCTCCCGCTCAACCTCCTCTCTTCCCTCCACAACATGGAAACTCGCCTCCAAACGCTCAGGTGCTCCCAAGCACCTCACTCTGCACCATGTCACCCTCGAAACCGCGCGAGCGCTCCCGGGGCTCGTCGACTACCTCCACCGTACGTTCGCGGATGAGCTCGCGGGCGGCCGCACCTATCCACAAGAGATTCTGCCCGGCGAAGTATACACACGCGAGCAATTCGACGCGTACTACTTCGCCGCAGACGTCCTCGTCGCGGTACTCGGACAGCCTACTTCCGAGAGCGCAGCCGACGCGCCGGACGGGAGCATCGTCTCGATCGGGTTCGCAGAGGCCGTGAGCGGCCGCGCTTGGGAAGAGTGCCTCGCCGGCTGCTACTACGTGAGTGCACTCCCGAAGAAGGGCGTTCACCGCGCGGGGGCTCGAGAGTAATAGACGCATCGAGCGCCGCCTGGGTGCGTCCTGATGAGTCGATGATCATTATCGCTGACCGCTTCCTCACCATGCAGGTGAAGCCGAATTACCCGGGACGGTCGTCGCATGTGAGTAATGGCCAAGTTGCGCTTCCGGCTGTCCTCGATTGTGCTTCTTCTCTCCTCGGCGATGAACGCGATCGGTAGTCCCGTCCCTGCGCTGTTGCGCTGAGACTGAACGCCGTTATGCCGAGATGGAAGCTCTGGGATTGAACGGCATCCTCAGAACTGGTAGCGCTATGCTTGCGAATACCTGCATGCGTTGCTCTGCTGTAATGGTCTGGAGACCTCCTCTACCAGGGCTCTTTCGTGGACGTCTGCCGCGTCCCATCTGATGCGAAGGGCCGCCGGGCTTCCCTGGACCGTTCCCCCGTCCCACAATGCTGCTGTTCGCGAGGAGGGCGGCTCGGAGCCGGGGCGCGGGCGGGCGGGTGCCTGGCCGGGGGAGAGGCTGGAGAAGTAATTCGTAAGTATGTGTGGGTCGTGGGCTATAGGTTGCAGGTTGTAGGTCGTGGGCTATAGGTTGCAGGTTGTAGGTCGTGGGCTATAGGTTGCAGGTTGTAGGTCGTGGGCTGTGGGTTGCGGGTCGTAGGTCGTGGGCTGCAGGTTATGGGTTGTAGATCGTGGGCCATAGGTTGCGGGTTGTAGGTCGTGGGCTGTGGGTTGCGGGTCGTAGGTCGTGGGCTGCAGGTTATGGGTTGTAGATCG
>NW_007360331.1:2155532-2166581 GCF_000271585.1 Trametes versicolor FP-101664 SS1 | reverse complement strand
TCCTCTACCAGGGCTCTTTCGTGGACGTCTGCCGCGTCCCATCTGATGCGAAGGGCCGCCGGGCTTCCCTGGACCGTTCCCCCCGTCCCACAATGCTGCTGTTCGCGAGGAGGGCGGCTCGGAGCCGGGGCGCGGGCGGGCGGGTGCCTGGCCGGGGGAGAGGCTGGAGAAGTAATTCGTAAGTATGTGTGGGTCGTGGGCTATAGGTTGCAGGTTGTAGGTCGTGGGCTATAGGTTGCAGGTTGTAGGTCGTGGGCTATAGGTTGCAGGTTGTAGGTCGTGGGCTGTGGGTTGCGGGTCGTAGGTCGTGGGCTGCAGGTTATGGGTTGTAGATCGTGGGCCATAGGTTGCGGGTTGTAGGTCGTGGGCTGTGGGTTGCGGGTCGTAGGTCGTGGGCTGCAGGTTATGGGTTGTAGATCGTGGATTGCGGGTTGTAGGCGGGTCGTGTACACAGAAAATATATTGTGTTCTGCCAGGACGATACAGACGAGACGAGAGCAGCCTGCTCAGAGACGGGGCAGGCAAAGGTCGCGGGTACAGGTACCTAGATATGCACAGGAAATATAGGCAACACTACAGATGAGATGGCCTACATAGATGCATGCAGTGCACACTCTTCGTCCGTACACGTCCGAGAGCAGCCGTGCAGCCGCGCGCAGGGTGCGTACCGAGTTTCGAGCGTATTCCAAGTGCGTCCAGCCGCACACTTGGCAGCGTACAAGCAAAACGAAAAACAGGATACGGCCGTTCGGATCAACGCAGCCGTATTAGCCACACCCGGAGCGTCGCAACACACCTGCGCCTGCACGCTGTCTGCACGGCCGATCGCACGACGGGACACGCCGAATGCGCGATTGGCCCTCGCCGCCGCGTGCACCACTCCTACGCACGGCACCGCACGAATCTGCCTTCCATCGTGTCAGCAAACTTCGGGTCGCCGTATGTACATCGGCGGGACTTACAGGAGAGGGCCAACTCATCGAGTACGCGCACTTCGTCCGTAGCAGCTGTCCGGAACGGGGAGAAGTCGTGCGCCGGCCGATGTGAGCGTCCGCGGCACGTTCGGGCGCGCTTCAAGCATGGCCGATCGCGCACGGTCACCGAACAGGACGGCGCCGCTGCCACAACCGAGTAATGTCAGTAAGGTCTGACGCATGCGGGAGTCGGGACGTCACGACATACCGTGGATGTTCTGCACACCCGTGAGCTACTTTGCGGCGGCGCACACTTCTTGCGAAGAACGCTGGACGCGCCGAGATGACTCGGATGTAGCATCCGTGCCTTGCCGCCACGCAGAACGTGTCCCCAACGCCGCCGCCGGCTCGTTCGAGCCTGCCTGCCGTATATCGTATCAGCCAACTTTGGAACAATGCATAAAGAAGTGGCGGACGTACACGAATTCCCAGCTCTCGGACGAGTCCCCAAAAGTCAAAGACCTGCCCGCCGTGACTTTTCGGAACCGTGCGCGGACACATTCTTACGGGAGCGAGGTCCCGCCCACACACCTCCCGAAGGCTGCGTAGCACTCGGCATGTCTGACTCGGTCTCACGGGACCTCGTGTCCGTGTACGGACATCCCCAAGGTCATGGGGAACGGCCCCTTGACCAAACTGAGCCGTCATCGGCTGGCTCTCGAGTGTGGACAACACATCGGGCTCATCAGCACAGTCGGCCCGGGGCACCTTCGAGTCGCGAGCCCGTCATATTCCACGCACACAGCGCACGCGATACGACAAATCAGCACTCGGGCCCTCTCCCCGTCCTCGGACGCGCTGCTCGCAGAACGCGACCCAGTACGCCGGTGCAACGGGCTGCATAAACAAAAAAGATTGTAATGGCTTACCTCAAGTCTTCCGCTGGTTTATGACGTGTCGCGGACGTTCTTGTCGACGTGTGTGATTGGGTCGATGAGCAGTGGGTCGTCTGGGGCTTTCCGGGACCGTACACAAGCGGAGGGAAGCGGAGGAGGAAGAGGGGTTGAGAGCAGCGGGGAGCGGGGAGCGAAGGCAGACAGCGTGTGCAGAGCGGACGCGGGGCAAATAGCCGCAAACGACTCGAGGGGGACGGAGTCTCCGCCTGCAGTCTCTTTAAGGAGCCGAGAACGGCGTTCGCCTGGCGCTCGCGCTGCCCGCAGCCCTGTACATCAACGGACAATTCCTGCGATCGGGCAGCAGTCAGCCTAATCCGAGCATCGATATCAGCCCTGTACCGACCCTCTCCACACGCGTGCAGAATACAGTCACCGTGGGCACACACGTCACAGACGTCCCTGACCGCGAAGACGTGCTAAAATCACACGCGAGGCATGCCGCACTAAGAAGAGAGCGTAGCCAGGGTGCTCCTTCCATGGCGGGAGAATCCCGACTTCCCCGAGTTCATTGACACAGGTGTGCGCTTCGCGAGGAACATAAACGGCTCTCACGTACCAGATCGAGTCAATGGCCGCGTCTTCAGGGCCGCACGGGGCTCAGACTCGGAGGCACGCAGCGCCGTCGACATTCCAGCCGACAACTCTTGCTATTTTGGCCATCAGCGAGTCATATTGTGAAGGCAACGAGGATTACGAAACAGACGTGCGAGTGTGCGACCAAGGATGTCGGCCGGGCCAGAGCGACATGGTGGCAGGAGGCAAGGAAGCGTCGCATGCAGACGCCGAGTGAGCGATTCGATCTACCAAAACAGGCAGGCGGTGTCGTTCGAAGCGCCGTCCGCGCTTTCGTCTCGACCACCACCCTGGGCCCGAGCGCCGACCGACAGAGGACCTCCCGGCGACTCAGATCAAGAAACGGCTTTGCTATATCAAGGTGCGCAATATGCACGTCGCACGAGAACATCCAAACCTGCTACAATGCATCCTCCGGCCCCTAGCTCCCACGCTTTCTCGCTGGCCGCTTCCACCGATCTCCTCGCCGATCTCCGTTGTATCCACCACGGCTCCTGTCACAGCGAGGCTGCACGCCGCAAATTGGGTGTAAGGTGAGCGCAGAAGCTCGGTGCATCAGCGGTCGCTGCCGGCAGAAACTCACACTCACGCTTGGAGATAGGCTCACCACGAGCTCGTTCCTTCCGACCCCTGCTGCGTCCTCCTCGGCACGCCCCGTGTCGTCCGAGTCCAGAGCGTGCAGCTTGCGCTTTACCTCGGCTTGCGGAAGTAGGTGGCTCTCCAAGCTCTTCGGGTTGGGAAGGCAGGGCATCCCGCAGTGGCTGGGGACCGGCGCGTCCGATGCTTTGAGAGCCAATGAGCCCTCCTGCACGAAGCGTTAGCAGCTGCACATGAGACACTACACGGAAAAGTGACTGACGAATATGTAGCGCAAGATGCATGTGGAGGCGGAGCCGGAGGACTTCTCGGATGGACACGGGACCGTCTGATGCGAAACGGGTACTAACTTCGATATTGCATAAGACGTCACTGGGAGGTTCGTGTGCAGGCGTGCGCGAGAAACGGGATGGAGAGATATCGTCGAGCGCGGGAGAGCGTCGCATGGTGTCGCCGAGGGTTGTTGACGAGGCAGGCGGCTTATGAGATGGCGGACAACCGCTGGGAGCGAACGGTGAGCATTTCAGTCACTGGATTTCCTCCGAGTCCGGGGATATTTGTCAACCAATGCTGATTTCTTCGCGCAGGATACCGCCATAAATGGTAGTACCCATGCCGACGCGGCGCGGCTTGCATTGGTAGAGTTTTGACTGGTCTGCCCGAGCCATTCGATCCCGATACACCATCGTCGCACCGCAAAATAGGTTAGTGTGCACACCGGGAGACTCCTCTTGGAGCAGACAGACCGGGGCCGTTTGCCCTCCATGCACACGCCCTGTGTAGTCTGAAGATACGCTGGTACGCCCATGCATTGCTGTCTTTTCCCAAAGCGGCTGACATGCTCTCGTGCCTCAATTTAGAGTTGGGCAAGGATCGCGAGGATCTCAAGCCCGTAGAACATGGCGCTCTGCGCGCTCGAAGACGGCGCTCACGCTCGGTCTGGTACATCAAATTCCATGTGCAGTTGACCACGCCCCACGCGGCATCAAGCGGAGCGCCCCCATAGCGAGCAGAAGCACATCCCGCGAGTAGGTACGCATTCTTCCGCACGCACGTCCTTGTCTGCACGTCCCGCGCAGCCGTACTGATCACAAGAATATAGTGCAGTTTGCGAGCTACGCAGGAGCTTGCGCTGTTGGCCTGAAAGGGCTCGGACACGGCGATGAGCTTCTCGTGCCTGCGCAACGGTACTATGATTCGCACAGCTCGGTTCGCTATGCACACGAAGCAAGCTTCTTCGACATCGAGAATTGAATGCCTCGCGCCCGGCCGCGGCGACGCATCACTCGAGCTCATCGCGCCGAATAGCCCCCTTCAAGCTCGTATCGTACAGTCTGCAGTGCGCGACGCAGATGTCCTCGCATCCGCGGGTGTGCAACACGGAAACACGTCAGTATTTGCTACACTTCTCCATCCTTGCCAGACCGACTGACATGCTTCTGTGCTTCGACATCGGCTGCTAGTGGGGTTCGCGATCAGGTTCGTCCAGTCCTTTTTCCCATACCGGCGCCCTCACATTCCTCATGTACAGATGCACACCGCCGGCCGAATAGGACGCACGAGGCGAGGATCGCGAGCGTGCAGCACATGGCTCGGTGTGCGCTTGAACAAGGCATCGGCATTCCCAGTAGGCACAGAAGGCCCATTTCCATGCGCGGTTGACCACGTTTTGCACCGCGCCAGGGACGAAGCGGAGCGCCCTTTTTCGAATGTCGGGTGAGTAGGTACGAGTCCGACTCGCGCTGCGCGTTCTCTGCGCCGCGGCGTCGCATTGCACCTGACGATGCCATGAGGACTTGATGAGCTATGTAGGAGCTCGTTTCGTCGATGGGCTGACTGCGCACTCAGGCTGCCGCATGCCGCCATTGTCTGGCTCGTCCCACGTCATGCAACTCGGCTCGCTACGCACGCGAAATCACCACCCGCGCTCGACATCGCGGACTCGGTGGTGCGCACGCAGCACAACCCTCAGCGCAATCAAATCACTCCCTCCATGTCGTACCACACAACATCTCCGCGATGCTAGAGCCCCCGCTGCCCCGCCGCCCCGCCAGACACCCGCAGACCAGCGGTCAACGCAATCTCCCTCCACGGCCGCCCGTCGTCGACGGAGATCCCGGACGACGATCTGCTCGGGGAGGCACGAGCCCACCCGGTCGGAACCACGTCTGCGGGCGGCAGCGTGCGCGCACGCTGCTCGGGACCGCCCGCGGGTCGTCGTTATCGCGCCGGTATGTCACTCAAGCTGTCCTTCCCCGCCCACGGATCAATCCTGCTCACCGCCGTCACGTAGATCCCCGCGTCGGCATGGCGGACGCGCCTGGCGCCGGTGCCCGTCTTCTGTGCAGCGGACACGGCGGATGCGAACGACGGTGACGAACGTGCCAGGTCCTCGGTGCGCGCCGGGGCTGGAACAGGCACGCCTCGTGCGTCTGTGCGGCGACGTCCAGGACGTGCAAGCGGGGCGCCGTCACTTGTGGGTCCGCGCAGCGCGCCACGGACTCGGACACCGTCGCAGAGGAGATGGACGGCCCCCTCCGCCCAGTCCCCGCACGCACGCCAGACGGAATGCGGAATGTGCGCGCACGCGGGACGCGTCAGACCGCGACGGCTCGTACGCAGCTCAAGGCGGGCTGATGGACGCAGGGCCGTCGTGTCGAGGCCTCTGCGCCGGCGCACTTCGCGTCCGAACGGCGAGCGGAAAGTTTTTGGCTTTTGACGGCGGTAGGCCAGCCTTCCCCGCCATGATGCGCCCGTGCTCACCAACGTCGCCGTCGTGTTTCCTCTTTTGCAGACTAGCGGGCTGCGCATACCTCCGCCGACGTCCGTGTGCGCGTGGACGCGAAGGCGAGTTGCCTCTTGCGACATGGCATGTCCGGCGGAGATGCGTGCAGCCGACGATCCACGGACTGCGTTCTGCCCTGCGCAGACTGCATAGCGCAGACGTCGCACACTGCGGGACGAGTGCGGGCTGGAACTGTATGTTGTTTTACCGCGCCAGATACACACATTGTGCGACCGCCTTCCTGAACCCGTGCGCCCTGTGCCCTCAAACCCGGGCCCTCGTACGCGCGCCCGATACACTGTTCTGCCATCTGTCTTCGCGTGCGGATTCGCCGCCGTCCCACACTAACTCTGTGCATCTCGGACGCGAAGCGAGGGCGCACGCCGTGCGCGAGAACACCGTCTCCGCCGCCCGACACCGTCGCGTGCTACCCTCCGCCGAGCATCGCGAAATTGGATGCTCCATGCCCGGTGCACAGGCCGTCTCGTTCCGCACACGTACATGTCGCAGACGCAGAATCCAAATATATTTTGTAATACACAACGCAAAGTGCATGCATCGACGCCGGCTGCCTAGCGAACACGCCCAATTTCGACGTGCACGCCCGTGTGCGTTCTCGCACGACCTCCCGAAACAGCATCCACCATGCTCCATTTGCATGCCCGCCGTCTCCGTCTACGGGCGATCGCGCCCCGCCGTCCCACACTACTGCACGTCTGCGGACGCGAGCCGCCTCCGAGGCCGCGCACGACGCCGTCCTACCCCGTGTCGCTGTCGTCGCGCGCACAATGCTGGACCACAGACAGAATGCGCCTCTCGGGCCGTCGTGTGGTGCAGCATCCGCCCCGAGCGAGGCGTGCCGGTGCTGTCGAGGAGGACGGCGGGAGTGCACGCACGGACGCGCCCTCCGCCGCGGGCGCGAGCGCGACGTGATGCACGCGCCGGCGGAGCGCGCGTGCGGGGACACGGCGGCGAGCCAGGAGCCGAACATGGCGCGCCGGCGACGTGCGTGGGAGGTGTCTGGGCACGCAACCCTTATGAGCTGGGGCTGGGGGTGGACGGCGAGGGCATGTCTCCGCGTGCGCGCATGCTCCCCACCCTGCCTCCTCTGCCCCGTCCTCCAGCCTGGCGAAGGCGACCGAGCCTGTGTCCGTGTGCGCTGTCTTGCCCCGTACGTCGTCCACCTGTGTCGTCTTGTGCTCACTTCTCTGCCCGCGCAGTCTCTGCGCTCTGCCGCCGTCCTGTGAACACGCGGTCATCTCGAAGAAACGTGGGTACGCGCCGCTATCATGTCGTGAGCCGACTCACAGACTCGTCACCGGCCAAGTACTCACCTCGCTTACAGGGCCGCTCGACGTTGCTTGTACGTCCGTGGCGCCGTCGCCGTGTGCGCACGCAGAGGTGCCTTTGGGAGGTAAGTACGAGCTCGCCCTCGTGTGTGCGCTTTGACTCACCTGCCCTCTCCGTAGACGACACCATGGGGAGGGAAAGGGTTGCCCATGCGGGGGGCGTCGTCTAGCCGTACATACTGCTGCTGTATGATTCGTACATTGAGGATGGAGGACGGCGGCGTAGTGTGAGACAAAGGCGGCGGAAGCGCGCAGCAAGAGGGCTGCGAGCATCTGCAGCGACGTAAGTATGTACATAGTAGACAAGCACGACGCGAACTCACCTGCGCCTGCCACGGCCACCTCGCTGCATGGTGTCGCCAACGTCGCGGGACGTGTATCCCGCGTGCGGCGTCCTCGGCCGCAGCATGGAATCGGACGGGCGGGCGCGGTCGACGTGGAAGGCGACCTTGCCCGCGCCCGTGTCCATCCGCCTTTCTTGCTGGTACGTCGTTCACTTGTGCCGCTACGTGCTCACTGCTTTGCCCGCGCAGCCGTCGCACCCCGGCGCCGTCGCGCGAACGCGGGGCCGTCCTGAGGAAATGGGCCGCCGAAGCGACGTGAGCACACACGCAGAGGGGGGGAATACTTACCACTACAGCGTTCACGGCGTCGCGCAGTGTGCCTAAGCGCCGTTTTCCGCTCTCGTATGCATGTTGGTACTCACCTGGACGTCGCATTGCGGACGCTGGGGACAGCGACGGCGTGGGTGGGGGGGATGGGATGGGATAGCTCAGGCGGGGGGCTTCATGTAGCTATATACGCACCGGAGACGAGGCAGAAGGCGGGCACGTAGGGCGCTTGTTTGTATGGTAGCGTGGCGATGGAGGAATGAATGACTAGATACTGAAAGCAGTAGCAAAGCAGTAGACAGCGCAGGCGCCGTTGTAATGCAGCACACGGAGTTCTGGTCCGTACCTGGCGAGAGCGGTGTCGTTCGAAAGCCAGAGGCGAGCCGGGCGAGCGTATGCGATAGCGAGGGAGCAGGACGTCGGGCGCGGCGGCGAGCGAGGGCGCAAGGCGTCGGGCACAATGGCGGGCGAGGGCGCAAGACGTCGGGAGGGTCGAGTGAGCTTGGATCGAGCGAGGCCAGTCGATGCTCGTCGTCCTCTGCCAGGATGCGTGGACGCGCGCCTAAGAGGGACGCGATCGGACGAGAATAGGTGTGGCGTACGCGCGTCGCCGCGATGACGTCGCGCGACACAGCGCTGACCTGCCGCACTCGAGAGAGAGGCTGGCGAGAGCAAGCGGGGATGAATGAACAGTGCGTGGTGGCGAGCAAGCACCAAAGCAGATGGGCGTCTGCAGAACCCCACACGTGGCCCCGCACTTTCTTCCGGACTTGGCACTCCCTGTCAAGTGGTCCCGCTGGCCGTCGTTGCTTGAGTTCCCTTCCCATCGCTTAAATACAAGGTAACGGACGAGAAGAGAGCTCTGGAATTGATAAAAAGCCTGGAAAGCGGACTGAGGATCCTCGTTCGTTGACCGGCCTCTCTGTAGCCTCTCCCTGCTCTCAACGCCCGGCACTGTCCCCTTACCATCCACATCCATCCATATACCTCTCTCACCACGATACCAACCGACACCAATCTTATCACGCAAGTCATGATGTACGCACGCGCCATCCAGACCCTCACGCTCATTCTTGCCGTCTCCTTCACTCTCGGTACGACTCCGACGCACACGCATCTACTTGAGCAAGTCGTGCTCACCGGGAGTCTCGCAGTCTCCGCATCACCCGCGCCCATAGACCCCAAACAAGCAAACGTCATTGCCCAAAACAACAACATCGCATGTTCGGGCCCTGAGGGGTGCGCAGGGGTGAGTCTCGTTGTTATGCATCCTCTTCGCCCAAACATGACACTGACCATCATGACAGATCAACGGCACCATTGACGCGGTGTCCAACTCCGGAGCCTTGCCGGCTCTAGGAGCGGCCTCCCAAGTTGTGGCGTTCAGCGCCGCGGCCGTGGGAGGTCTCTCGGCCCTCGGTCTCCTATAGTGAGCCTTGGACGGGACCAGCCTCTCCTACCGGAGCAGGAAATCTATCTGTGATTGTCCATAGGGACTGCAGCTCGGACTGCCATTCGTTTAGCATATGTATTATTGGTAATTATGGAAGACTCGTAGATCTCACCTCGATATCCAGATATTATGTTGTTGCAAGCTACGAGAACGAGCTATGTTGACAGTTTGAAAGCTCTTGACAGAGTTTTGCTTCAGATGCTGCTGCGCAAGATGCAGGTCGCAGTTTTTTATCCGGATATCTCGATAGAGCACTCGTCGAGATGTTCCTGGCGCTTTCGAGGGACGTACACCTGCTTCGAACCCATCTGCCGCCATCTGCTCGTTCGTGACGATATCCGTTCTAGTGGACCGGGCAAGGCACCGGGGAAGTCGGAGGGCGATTATGGTTCGGATATCGAGAAAGTGTTGGCGTCATCGGCAGCATAAATTTGGAGCGGACAGAGTAGAGAACAAGTATGCGCATGAGAGAGAGATGCTGGCAGGCACTGTCAAACAAACAAGAAATTAGCAGCTGAATCGATCGGAAGGCCGCCGAGTCCCGCCGCCTCACCGAGTAGGGTGTGACTCGATCGTCACTCAGATCGGCCGTCGTTCCTTCCAGACAGTAACCTGCTACCAAGTACCTACCGCTCGTCGCCAACATAGCCAGAAACGTGAGTGTTTTGAGCATGACGGTGGAGGTCAAAGAGGCAGAAAGTTCATGCAAACGCCCATCCGCAGCATGTCCGCTTACGGCGTCATCTCCTCCCGCTCTCTTTCCTCTCTCCCCTCCACAACATGGAAACTCGCTTCCAAACGCTCAGGTGCTCCCAAGCACCTCACTCTGCACCATGTCACCCTCGAAACCGCACGAGCGCTCCCGGGACTCGTCGACTACCTACACCGTACGTTCGCGGATGAGCTCGCGGGCGGCCGCACCTATCCACAAGAGATTCTGCCCGGCGAAGTATACACACGCGAGCAATTCGACGCGTATTACTTCGCTGCAGACGTCCTCGTCGCAGTACTCGGACAGCCTGCTTCCGATTCAGTGAGCGCGGCCGACGCGCCGGACGGCAGCATCGTCTCGATCGGGTTCGCAGAGGCCGTGAGCGGCCGCGCTTGGGAAGAGTGCCTCGCCGGCTGCTACTACGTGAGTGCACTCCCGAAGAAGGGCGTTCACCCCGCGGGGGCTCGAGAGTAATAGACGCATCGAGCGCCGCCTGGGTGCGTCCTGATGAGTCGATGATCATTATCGCTGACCGCTTCCTCACCATACAGGTGAAGCCGAATTACCCGGGTCGGTCGTCGCATGTGAGTAATGGCCGAATTGCGCTTCCTGCTGTCCTCGATTGTGCTTCTTCTCTCCTCGGCGATGAACGCGATCGGTAGTCCCGTCCCTGCGCCGTTGCGCTGAGACTGTGCGCTGTGATGCCGAGATGGAAGTTCTGGGATTGAACGGCATCCTCAGAACTGGTAGCGCTATGCTTGCGGATACCTGCATGCGTTGCTCTGCTGTAATGGTCTGGAGACGTCCTCTACCAGGGCTCTTTCGTGGACGTCTGCCGCGTCCCATCTGATGCGAAGGGCCGCCGGGCTTCCCTGGACCGTTCCCCCCGTCCCACAATGCTGCTGTTCGCGAGGAGGGCGGCTCGGAGCCGGGGGGCGGGCGGGCGGGTGCCTGGCGGGGGGAGAGGCTGGAGAAGTAATTCGTAAGTATGTGTGGGTCGTGGGCTATAGGTTGCAGGTTGTAGGTCGTGGGCTATAGGTTGCAGGTTGTAGGTCGTGGGCTATAGGGTTGCGAGGTTGTAGGTCGTGGGCTGTGGGTT
>NW_007360331.1:1988908-2155116 GCF_000271585.1 Trametes versicolor FP-101664 SS1 | reverse complement strand
GGGCTGTGGGTTGCGGGTCGTAGGTCGTGGGCTGCAGGTTATGGGTTGTAGATCGTGGGCTATAGGTTGCAGGTTGTAGGTCGTGGGCTGTGGGTTGCGGGTCGTAGGTCGTGGGCTGCAGGTTATGGGTTGTAGATCGTGGATTGCGGGTTGTAGGCGGGTCGTGTATACAGCATATATATTGTGTTCTGCCAGGACGATACAGACGAGACGAGAGCAGCCTGCTCAGAGACGGGGCGGGCAAACGTCGCGGGTACAGGTACCTAGATATGCACAGGAAATATAGGCAACACTACAGATGAGATGGCCTACATAGACGCATGCAGCGCACACTCTTCGTCTGCACACGTCCGAGAGCAGCCGTGCAGCCGCGCGCAGGGTGCGTACCGAGTTTCGAGCGTATTCCAAGTGCGTCCAGCCGCACACTTGGCATCGTACAAGCAAAAAGAAAAACAGGATACGGCCGTTACAGATCAGCGCAGCCGTATTAACCACACCCAGAGCGTCGCAACGCACCTGCACGCCGCCTGCACGGCCGATCGCGCGACGGGACACGCCGAGTGCGCGATTGGCCCTCGCCGCCGCGTGCACCACTCCCACCCTGGAACGCACACAAATCTGCCTTCTATCGTGTCAGCAAACTTCCGGTCGCCATATGTACATCGGCAGGACTTACAGAAGAGGGCCAACTCATCGAGTACGCGCACTTCGTCCGTAGCAGCTGTCCGGAGCGGGGAGAAGTCGTGCGCCGGCCGATGTGAGTGTCCGCGGCACGTTCGGGCGCGCTTCAAGCATGGCCGATCGCGCACGGTCACCGAACAGGACGGCGCTGCTGCCACAACCGAGTAATGTCAGTAAGGTCTGACGCATGCGGGAGTCGGGACGTCACGACATACCGTGGATGTTCTGCACACCCGTGAGCTACTTTGCGGCGGCGCACACTTCTTGCGAAGAACGCTGGACGCGCCGAGATGACTCGGATGTAGCATCCGTGCCTTGCCGCCACGCAGAACGTGTCCCCAACGCCGCCGCCGGCTCGTTCGAGCCTGCCCGCGATATATTGTATCAGCCAACTTAGGAAGAATGCATAAAGAAGTGGTGGACGTACACAAATTCCCAGCTCTCGGACGAGTCCCCAAAAGTCAAAGACCTGCCCGCCGTGACTTTTCGGAACCGTGCGCGGACACATTTTTACGGGAGCGAGGTCCCGCCCACACACCTCCCGAAGGATGCGTAGCACTCGGCATGTCTGACTCGGTCTCACGGGACCTCGTGTCCGTGTACGGACATCCCCAGGGTCATGGGGAACGGCCCCTTGACCAAACTGAGCCGTCATCGGCTGGCTCTCGAGTGTGGACAACACATCGGGCTCATCAGCACAGTCGGGCACCTTCGAGTCGCGAGCCCGTCATATTCCACGCACACAGCGCACGCGATACAACAAATCAGCACTCGGACCCTCTCCCCGTCCTCGGGCGCGCTGCTCGCAGAACGCGACCTGGCATCACGTCCGCACTCGCCACCGTGCGTGTGCTATGCGAGCGCCCCAGTACGCCGGTGCAACGGGCTGCATAAACAAAAAAGATTGTAATGGCTTACCTCAAGTCTTCCGCTGGTTTATGACGTGTCGCGGACGTTCTTGTCGACGTGTGTGATTGGGTCGATGAGCAGTGGGTCGTCTGGGGCTTTCCGGGACCGTACACAAGCGGAGGGAAGCGGAGGAGGAAGAGGGGTTGAGGGCAGCGGGGAGCGGGGAGCGAAGGCAGACAGCGTGTGCAGAGCGGACGCGGGGCAAATAGCCGCAAACGACTCGAGGGGGACGGAGTCTCCGCCTGCAGTACTTCTCTTTAAGGAGCCGAGAACGGCGTTCGCCTGGCGCTCGCGCAGCCCGCAGCCCTGTACATCAACGGACAATTCCTGCGATCGGGCAGCAGTCAGCCTAATCCGAGCATCGATATCAGCCCTGTACCGACCCTCTCCACACGCGTGCAGAATACAGTCACCGTGGGCACACACGTCACAGGCGTCCCTGACCGCGAAGACATGCTAAAATCACACGCGAGGCGTAGCACACTAAGAGAGCGTAGCCAGGGTGCTCCTTCCATGGCGGGAGAATCCCGATTCCGAGTTTATTGGCGCAGATGTGCGCTTCGCGAGGAATTTAAACGGTTCTCACGTACCAGATCGGGTCAATGCCTGCGTCTTCAGGGCCGCACGGGGCTCAGACTCGGAGGCACGCAGCGCCGTTGACATTCCAGCCGACAACTGTTGCTATTTCGGCCATCAGCGAGTCATAGTCTGAAGGAGACGAGGATTACAAAACAGACGTGCGAGTCTGCGACCAGGGATGTCGACCGGGCTAGAGCGACATGGTGGCAGGAGGCAAGGAAGCGTCGCATGCAGACGCCGAGTGAGCGATTCGATCTACCAAAACAGGCAGGCGGTGTCGTTCGAAGCGCCGTCCGCGCTTTCGTCTCGACCACCACCCTGGGCCCGAGCGCCGACCGACAGAGGACCTCCCGGCGACTCAGATCAAGAAACGGCTTTGCTGTATCTAGGTACGCGATATGCATGTCGCACAAGAACATCCAGACCTGCTACACCGCGTCCTCCGGCCCCTAGCTCCCACGCTTTCTCGCTGGCCGCCTCCACCGATCTCCTCGCCGATCTCCGTTGTATCCACCACGGCTCCTGTCACAGCGAGGCTGCACGCCGCAAATTGGGTGTAAGGTGAGCGCAGAAGCTCGGTGCATCAGCCGTCATTGCCGGCAGGAACTCACACTCACGCTCGGAGATAGGCTCACCACGAGCTCGTTCCTTCCGACCCCTGCTGCGTCCTCCTCGGCGCCCCCCGTGTCGTCCGAGTCCAGAGCGTGCAGCTTGCGCTTTACCTCGCCTTGCGGAAGTGGGTGGCGCTCCAAGCTCTTCGCGTTGGGAAGGCAGGGCATCTTCGACATGCGTCGCATGTGCCCGCAGTGGCTGGGAGCCGCGTCCGATGCTTTGAGAACCGATGAGCTCTCCTGCGCGTAGCGTTAGCAGCTGCACATGGGACACTACACGGACAAATTACTGACGAATATGTAGCGCAAGATGCATGTGGAGGCGGAGCCGGAGGACTTCTCGGATGGATACGGGATCGTCTGATGCGAAACAGGTAGTACTAACTTCGATATTGCATAAGACGTCACTGGGAGGTTCGTGTGCAGGCGTGCGCGAGAAATGGGATGGAGAGATATCGTCGAGCACGGGAGAGGGTCGCATGGTGTCGCCAAGGGTTGTTGACGAGGCAGACGGCTTATGAGATGGCGGACAACCGCTGGGAGCGAACGGTGAGCATTTCAGTTACTGGGTTTCCTCCGAGTCCGCGGATATTTGTCAACCAATGCTGATTTCTTCGCGCAGGATACCGCCATAAATGGTAGTACCCATGCCGACGCGGCGCGGCTTGCATTGGTAGAGTTTTGACTGGTCCGCCCGAGCCATTCGATCCCGATACACCATCGCCGCCCCGCAAAATAGGTTAGTGTGCACACCGGGAGGGACTCCTCTTGGAGCACACAGGCTGGGGCCGTTTGCCCTCCTTGCGTGCGCCCTGTGTATTCTGAAGGTACGCTGGTACGCCCATGCATTGCTGTCTTTTCCCAAAGCGGCTGACATGCTCTCGTGCCTCAATTCAGAGTTAGGCAAGGATCGCGAGGATCTCAAGCTCGTAGAACATGGCTCTCTGCGCGCTCGAAGACGGCGCTCACGCTCGGTCTGGTACATCAAATTCCATGTGCAGTTGACCACACCCCACGCGGCATCAAGCGGAGCGCCCCCATAGCGAGCAGAAGCACATCCCGCGAGTAGGTACGCATTCTTCCGCACGCACGTCCTTGTCTGCACGTCCCGCGCAGCCGTACTGATCACAAGAATATAGTGCAGTTTGCGAGCTACGCAGGAGCTCGCGCTGCTGACCTGAAAGGGCTCGGACACGGCGATAAGCTTCTCGTGCCGGCGCAACGGTACTATGATTCGCACAGCTCGGTTCGCTATTTCTTCGACATCGTGAACTGAACGGCTCGCGCCCGGCCGCGGCGACGCATCACTCGAGCTCATCGCGCAGAATAACCCCTCTCAAGCTCGTATCGTACAGTCTGCAGTGCGCGACGCAAATGTCCACTCCTCCGCCGGCGGGCTACGGCACGTGCTGCCCCGCCTTTCGTTTTCGCATCCGCGGGTGTGCAACACGGAAACACGTCAATATTTGCTACGCTTTTCCATCCTTGCCAGACCGGCTAACATGCTTCTGTGCTTCGACATCGGCTGCTAGTGGGGTTCGCGGTCAGGTTCGTCCAGTCCTTTTTCCCATATCGGCGCCCTCACATTCCTGATGTACAGATGCACACCGCCGGCCGAATAGGGCGCACGAGGCGAGGATCGCGAGCGTGCAGCACATGGCTCGGTGTGCGCTTGAACACGGCATTCTCAGTAGGCACAGAAGGCTTATTTCTAAGCGCGGTTGACCACGTTCTGCACCGCGCCAGGGACGAAGCGGAGCGCCCTTTTTCGAATGTCGGGTGAGTAGGTACGAGTGCGACTTCCGCCGCGCGTTCTCATACGTACACTCTGCGCAGCGCCGGCGCATTGCACCTGACGATGCCATGAAGACTTGACGAGCTATGCTGGAGCTCGCGTCGTCGACAAGCTGACTCCGCGCTCAGGCTGCTGCATGCCGCCATCGCCTCGCTCGTCCCACGTCATGCAACTCGGCTCGCTACGCACGCGAAATTACCACCCACGCTCGACATCGCGGACTCGGTGGTGCGCATGCAGCACAACCCTCAGGGCAATCGAAGTGTTTCCTCCATGTCGTACCGCACAACATCTCCGCGATGCAAAAGCCCCCGCCGCCCCGCAAGACACCCGCAGACCGGCGGTCAACGCAATCTCCCTCCACGGCCGCCCCGTCGACGACGGAGATCCCGGACGACGATCTGCTCGGGGAGGCACGAGCCCACCCGGTCGGAACCACGTCTGCGAGCGGCAGCGTGCGCGCACGCTGCTCGGGACCGCCCGCAGGCCGTCGTCATCGCGCCGGTATGTCACTCAAGCTGTCCTTCCCCGCACACGGATCAATCCTGCTCACCGCCGTCACGTAGATCCCCGCGTCGGCATGGCGGACGCGCCTGGCGCCGGTGCCCGTCTTCTGTGCAGCGGACACGGCGGATGCGAACGACGGCGACGAACGTGCCAGGTCCTCGGTGCGCGCCGGGGCTGGAACAGGCACGCCTCGTGCGTCTGTGCGGCGACGTTCAGGACGTGCAAGCGGGGCGCCGTCACTTGTGGGTCCGCGCAGCGAGCCACGGACTCGGACACCGTCGCAGAGGAGATGGACGTCCCCCTCCGCCCAGTCCACGCACGCACGCCAGACGGAATGCGGAATGTGCGCGCACGCGGGACGCGTCAGACCGCGACGGCTCGTACGCAACTCAAGGCGGGCTGATGGACGCAGGGCCGTCGTGTCGAGGCCTCTGCGCCGGTGCACTTCGCGTCCGAACGGCGAGCGGAAAGTTTTTGGCTTTTGACGGCGGTAGGCCAGCCTTCCCCGCCGTGATGCGCCCGTGCTCACCGACGTCGCCGTCGTGTTTCCTCTTTTGCAGACTAGCCGGCTGCGCATACCTCCGCCGACGTCGGTGTGCGCGTGGACGCGAAGGCGAGTTGCCTCTTGCGACATGGCATGTCCGGCGGAGATGCGTGCAGCAGACGATCCACGGACTGCGTTCTGCCCTGCGCAGACTGCATAGCGCAGACGTCGCACACCGCGGGACGAGTGCGGGCTGGAACTGTATGTTGTTTTACCGCGCCAGATACACACATTGTGCGACCGCCTTCCTGAACCCGCGCGCCCTGTGCCCTCAAACCCGGGCCCTCGTACGCGCGCCCGATACACTGTTCTGCCATCTGTCTTCGCGTGCGGATTCGCCGCCGTCCCACACTAACTCTGTGCATCTCGGACGCGAAGCGAGGGCGCACGCCGTGCGCGAGAACACCGTCTCCGCCGCCCGACACCTTGGTGTGCTACCCTCCGCCGAGCATCGCGAAATTGGATACTCCATGCACAGGCCGTCTCGTTCCGCACACGTACATGTCGCAGACACGGGAGCCAAATATATTTTGTAATACACAATGCAGAGTGCGTGCATCGACGCCGGCTGCCTAGCGAACACGCCCAGCCTCGACGTGTGCGCGCGTGTGCGTTCTCGCACGACCTCCCGAAACAGCATCTACCATGCTCCGTTTGCATGCCCGCCGTCTCCGTCTACGAGCGATCGCGCCCCGCCGTCCCACACTACTGCACGTCTGCGGACGCGAGCCGCCTCCGAGGCCGCGCACGACGCCGTCCTACCCCGTGTCGCTGTCGTCGCGCGCACAATGCTGGACCACAGACAGAATGCGCCTCTGGGGCCGTCGTGTGGTGCAGCATCCGCCCCGAGCGCGGCGTGCCGGTGCTGTCGAGGAGGACGGCGGGAGTGCGCGCACGGACGCGCCCTCCGCCGCGGGCGCGAGCGCGACGTGATGCACGCGCCGGCGGAGCGCGCGTGCGGGGACACGGCGGCGAGCCAGGAGCCGAACATGGCGCGCCGGCGACGTGCGTGGGAGGTGTCTGGGCGCGCAACCCTTATGAGCTGGGGCTGGGGGTGGACGGGCGAGGGCGTGTCTCCGAGTGCGCGCATGCTCCCCACCCTGCCTCCTCTGGCCCGTCCTCCAGCCTGGCGAAGGCGACCGAGCCCGTGTCCGTGTCCGCTGTCTTGCCCCGTACGTCGTCCACCTGTGTCGTCTTGTGCTCACTTCTCTGCCCGCGCAGTCTCTGCGCTCTGCCGCCGTCCTGCGCACACGCGGTCGTCTCGAAGACACGTGGGTACGCGCCGCTGTCATGTCGTGAGCCGACTCAGACTCGTCACCGGCCAAGTACTCACCTCGCTTTCAGGGCCGCTCGACGTTGCTTGTACGTCCGCGGCGCCGTCGCCGTGTGCGCACGCAGAGGTGCCTTTGGGAGGTAAGTACGAGCTCTGCCCTCGTATGTGCGCTATGACTCACCTGCCCTCTCCGTAGACGACACCATGGGGAGGGAAAGGGTTGCCCATGCGGGGGGCGTCGTCTAGCCGTACATACTGCTGCTGTATGATTTGTACATTGAGGACGGAGGGCGGCGGCGTAGTGTGAGACAAAGGCGGCGGAAGCGCGCAGCAGAGGGCTGCGAGCATCTGCGGCGACGTAAGTATAGACATATTAGACAAGCACGACGCGAACTCACCTGCGCCTGCCACGGCCACCTCGCTGCATGGTGTCGCCAACGTCGCGGGACGTGTATCCCGCGTGCGGCGTCCTCGGCCGCAGCATGGCATTGGACGGGCGGGCGCGGTCGACGTGGAAGGCGACCTTGCCCGCGCCCGTGTCCATCCGCCTTTCTTGCTGGTACGTCGTTCACGTGTGCCGCTATGTGCTCACTGCTTTGCCCGCGCAGCCGTCGCACCCGGCGCCGTCGCGCGAACACGGGGCCCTCCTGAGGAAATGGGCCGCCGAAGGGACGTGAGCACGCACGCAGAGGGGGGGAATACTTACCACTGCAGCGTGGCTTGACGTCGTGCGGGCGTTCACGGCGTCGCGCAGTGTGCCGTTGTGAGGTAAGCACCGTTTTCCGCTCTCGTGTGCATGTTGGTACTCACCTGGACGTCGCATTGCGGACGTTGGGGACAACGACGGCGTGGGCGGGGGGAACGGGATGGGATGGCTCAGGGGGGGGGCTGCATGTAGCTATATACGCACCGGAGACGAGGCAGAAGGCGGGCACGTTGGGCGCTTGTTTGCATGGTAGCGTGGCGATGGAGGTATGAATGACAAGATACTGAAAGCAATAGCAAAGCATTAGATCTGCATTAGACAGCGCAGGCGCCGTTGTAATGCAGCACACGGAGTTCTGGTCCATACCTGGCGAGAGCGGTGTCGTTCGAAAGCCAGAGGCGAGCCGGGCGAGCGTATGCGACAGCGAGGGAGCAGGACGTCGGGCGCGGCGGCGAGCGAGGGCGCAAGGCGTCGGGCACAATGGCGGGCGAGGGCGCAAGACGTCGGGGAGGGTCGAGTGAGCTTGGATCGAGCGAGGTCAGTCGATGCTCGTCGTCCTCTGCCAGGATGCGTGGACGCGCGCCTAAGAGGGACGCGATCAGACGAGAATAGGTGTGGCGTCGCCGCGTCGCCGCGATGACGTCGCGCGACGCAGCGCTGACCTGCCGCACTCGAGAGAGAGGCGTACCGGCCGTTCCTGGGTCGCGGCAGGTTCTCCGGGGTACATGACAGGGGCAGTGGGCTGGGCAAAGAAGCGGTGACTCCTCGGACTTGACTCCGATATCCCCACTAAATTGACGCCCAGGACCAATGCCGTATGTTTCGCGATTTCCTCCTCGTCATACACAAAGGCCTGTTGAGAAGTCAGTACCCGCACCAATGCATGCGGATAACGCGAGGCCGTACACAAACGCTGCAGGCTACACGCCGATATCTAGCCAAAGGCTTTTGTTTCTTCGAGCAGTAGAAAATCGCGCAGTGCGAGGACGAAGCTTGGACTCACCAACCTACCTTGAAATCCTCTCGTCCTCTCTGAAGCAATACGCTACATACGAAGCATCTCAAATGATGGGTCTTTCCGAGATTATGAAAGCCGCCTTCGACTACATGTTCGGGCTGCAACTCAAGACGCGTGAGTGGCATCGCTTCTTTCATACAGTATATACGGAGCTGACGAGACACACGCAGAACCACTTGAAGAAGACCATGGAGGGCACACGCCCACCCTAGGTGGCATATCGCACGCTTTCGATGAGGAATGGGAAACGATGGCGCTCCCGCATCCCTTCTTCTCGCTCACGGGCCAAGTCCCGGCGCACATCATTTCGACATGGCGATGAGTCGAAGGAAGGGAAGGGCAGATACTCGGGGCTCCGCATTCTTGTATATCTTCCTTGTTGTCAGATATGTTGTAAAAACACGAATGGAGGGCAGACTTACCGGTTGTGTACACAGCACTTGAGCCTGAGCGTATGCACCGGCCGTGCCTTCAAGTTCTAAGCTCCCAACCGTGATCGCCTCTCAAGATGGTATGTTCTCGCCTTCAATTCGCTATTTATCGGGACGAGCAGAGAGCCAGTGGCGATGAATGAACAGTGCGTGGTGGCGAGCAAGGACGGACAAACGCCAAAGCAGATGGGCGTCACACGTGGCCCCGCACTTTCTTCCGGACTTGGCACTCCCTGTCAAGTGGTCCCGCTGGCCGTCGTTGCTTGAGTTCCCTTCCCATCGCTTAAATACAAGGTAACGGACGAGAAGAGAGCTCTGGAATTGATAAAAAGCCTGGAAAGCGGCTTAAGGATCCTCGTTTGTTGACCGACCTCTCTGTAGCCTCTCCCTGCTCTCAACGCCCGGCACTGTACCCTTACCATCCACGTCCATCCATATACCTCTCTCACCACGATACCAACCGACACCTGTCTTATCACGCAAGTCATGATGTACGCACGCGCCATCCAGACCCTCACGCTCGTTTTTGCTGTCTCCTTCACTCTTGGTACGTCTCCGACGCACACGCATCTACTTGAGCAAGTCGTGCTCACCGGGAGTCTCGCAGTCTCCGCATCACCCGCGCCCATAGACCCCCAACAAGCGAACGTCATTGCCCAAAACAACAATATCGCATGTTCGGGCCCTGAGGGGTGCGCAGGGGTGAGTCTCGTTTTATGCATCCTCTTCGCCCAAACATACACTGACCATCATGACAGATCAACGGCACCATTGACGCGGTGTCCAACTCCGGAGCCTTGCCGGCTCTAGGAGCGGCCTCCCAAGTTGTGGCGTTCAGCGCCGCGGCCGTGGGAGGTCTCTCGGCCCTCGGTCTCCTATAGTGAGCCTCGGACGGGACCAGCCTCTCCTGCCGAAGCAGGAAAACTATCTGTGATTGTCCATAGGGACTGCAGCTCGGACTGCCATTCGTTTAGCATATGTATTATTGTTAATTATGGAAGACCCGTAGATCTCACCTCGATATCCAGATATCTTGTCACAACAAGCCATGAGAAGTGCACGACGTCTTGGACGTCTCTGACAAGGTTCCGCTTCGGACGCTGCGCAGGAAGCGTGTCGTAGCTTTCTATCCGGATATCTCGATAGAACGCTCGTTAGGCCGTACCTGACGTCTTCACTGCTGTACGGCTGCTTCGAGTCCAGCTGTCGTTTCACGAAGTGAGTTCAAACTTTTAGTGCGCCGGTCGATTGCGGATTACCGGAGACGTCGGAGGTCAACCACACTGAGGAACCATGGTCCGACTATCGACCGAATATTGGCGTCATCTGTAGAGTGAACTTGCAGTGATCTAGTCTTATACCAAGACCGTTCACGTGTCTCACGTGTTCGGGGTTTGTGTCGAACCTAGCAGTGATCAAGCAAGATGATTGGTATAGATGTCAGAACATTGCTGGGACACTGGTGGGGCAGCGCAGAGGATTAACAACTGGATCGATCGGAAGGCCGCCGAGTCCCGCCGCCTCATCGAGCAGGATGTGACTCGATCGTCACTCAGATCAGCCGTCGTTCCTTCCGAGCAGTAACCTGCTACCAAGTACCTACCGCTCGTCGCCAACATAGCCAGAAACGTGAGTGTTTTGAGCATGACGGTGGAGGTCAAAGAGGCAGAAAGTTCATGCAAACGCCCATCCGCAGCATGTCCGCGTACGGCGCCATCTCCTCCCGCTCAACCTCCTCTCTTCCCTCCACAACATGGAAACTCGCCTCCAAACGCTCAGGTGCTCCCAAGCACCTCACTCTGCACCATGTCACCCTCGAAACCGCGCGAGCGCTCCCGGGGCTCGTCGACTACCTACACCGTACGTTCGCGGATGAGCTCGCGGGCGGCCGCACCTATCCACAAGAGATTCTGCCCGGCGAAGTATACACACGCGAGCAATTCGACGCGTACTACTTCGCCGCAGACGTCCTCGTCGCGGTACTCGGACAGCCCACTTTCGAGAGCGCGGCCGACGCGCCGGACGGCAGCATCGTCTCGATCGGGTTCGCAGAGGCCGTGAGCGGCCGCGCTTGGGAAGAGTGCCTCGCCGGCTGCTACTACGTGAGTGCACTCCCGAAGAAGGGCGTTCACCGCGCGGGGGCTCGAGAGTAATAGACGCATCGAGCGCCGCCTGGGTGCGTCCTGATGAGTCGATGATCATTATCGCTGACCGCTTCCTCACCATGCAGGTGAAGCCGAATTACCCGGGACGGTCGTCGCATGTGAGTAATAGCCAAATTGCGCTTCCGGCTGTCCTCGATTGTGCTTCTTCTCTCCTCGGCGATGAACGCGATCGGTAGTCCCGTCCCTGCGCTGTTGCGCTGAGACTGAACGCCGTTATGCCGAGATGGAAGCTCTGGGATTGAACGGCATCCTCAGAGCTGGTAGCGCTATGCTTGCGAATACTTGCATGCGTTGCTCTGCTGTAATGGTCCGGAGACGTCCTCGGTGTATTCTTGCAGTTTCTCGGGATGGTCGACTAGGGCGTTTTGGTGGACGTCGCGACGCCGTCCCATCAAGGAGATGACGATGACGCCGGCGGATGCTTCACACTTACCGCCCGGACCTCCTATACGATTAAGGTAATGCAATGACGGTGGGGGGAGGACCATCTCCAGCTCCGTCACGGTCAAGCCGTAGTGTATATGGGTCTCATGAACGCTGTGATGCTCTCGAGCGCTCGAGGTGATTCTTATACTACCAGCAGTAAAGTGCTCACATATGTCTTTGCTCCTAGATTTGCAATGCCGGCTTCCTAGTACCTCCCTCGCAACGAGGTCACGGCATTGGGACTGTCCTCGCACGATCCTACCTCCATTATGGCCCTAGATTGGGGTATGAGGCCAGTGTCTTCAACCTCGTATACGTGAACAACGTCGCCAGCGTAAAGTTCGTACACCATATCCACTTCCAGGATTCCTTGCTCACGTTTCGCGGCCCTTGCAGACTGTGGGAGGCGCTCGACTTCGAGAAGGCTGGTCGCATTCCTCGCGCGGGACGCCTAAGGACAGCAGACGGCGACGGCGAAGAGTACGTGGATGCATGGGTATTTTACCGTCGCTTCGACCCCCCAGGCCTATAGGTTCCGTCTCTCGTCTTATCGCGCACTTGTCGGCGGATATACGTCCAGTGAACACCTTGACACTCTAGAACCCGCGCTACCTCCGAGCGGTACACCGACCGGCTCCGTTCACGGCACCAGTACCACCCCGCCCGCTCTCTCTGCGTCGTGTTATCGCTGCTGGGCACGAAGCACCCCATTCCTATGATATCGGAGCACCTCTCCTCGCCCCAACCATTCCTGGCTTCCCGTTAAAGCTCGTTCTGTGTGGACGTCCACAGCGCCATCGGAAACAAACCACACAGTCTGATGGCGCCGTGTGTCTTGTCTAGTGCTTATGTCCAGCGTCGGCGGCGCAGCCACATCATGGGTCCCAGCGCACGCTCCTTTTGTCCGCCCATTGCGATCCTCATGCGCGTGCCGAGTCATAGCCTCCCGCACTTCCTCCCTACACCCCCTCCATTCCAGGCTTAGTCTGTGTGCAGCGACCACTCGAAAGGCATGACGTGCCCGCCGCCGCGTCCCATCTGATGCGAAGGGCCGCCGGGCTTCCCTGGACCGTTCCCCCCGTCCCACAATGCTGCTGCCCTCGCCCACGCGCGCGCACGGAGGCTGTCCGCCCGCTCGCGGCTCGACCGCCGGCCGTGCACGTTGTGGCTTCGCGACGCGCGCTCACGTAACGCCGCTGCGCATGCACTTATGCCGCACGAGCACGTCCGATGCTTGTTCCCGGGGCGCAGGAGCCTTCTGTTAGCAGCCGCATATGCATCATCGTGATGGCACTACGTGACCGACTGACATATCAGAAGCGGTACGCACTGTGCTGCGCAGGCGCGTCGGCGGCGCGAGGCTGTCCAGCCTGCGCTGCAGGGTTGGAGATGCATGGGCACCGAAGACCTTGGGCGGCGGTCTCTGCACGGTCTTCGCGGGGTGCGTGCCCTTGCATGTTTCCGGGATAGTCCCGTCGCGTGTGCGTCCACTGCATTCTTGTCTTAGTTGCTACAGCTTGATACCTGCCATCAAGCGACCTCACAATTGGCATAGCGGAAGCAAGTATGTAACCGGATCTGTAAGGTGTTAAAGCCACTGCCTCCTGAGATGCCACCACTGCGTCAGCCTCTTCCGTCGCCGGTTCAGGCCGGCACTCCGACACCTTAGAATGCATCCACAGCGCCCTCTGTCCGATCGAACACGGAAACGAGGTGCCTCGCGTCGTCCGAAATACGAACGCGGGCGGGTCAGCTAGGAGTATGCAATACGTTCGGAGGGTGCCGTGCACGGTCCATGGACCACAAATTAGGATTCTAACCACAGCGCGGGAACGCAGACAGACCGGAGATGGCGACGTCAGCGGAAACGCAAGCAATGCCAGGCATGTCGTAAAGGCCCGCGGGGTAAGTCCCTGACTATACTGCATCTAGATATCGCAGACCCTAGCCAGTCGATCATTAACTCTGATCGACGCAGGCCCTCCTGCTCGTCCACAAGCAGCACACCAACTGACGACGACGCCTCGGCCCACGTACGTGCAGCCTGCACGCTCGCGCACCTCGCACTCCTCGCATGGACGCAGACCGGGCCCGAGCACCGAGCCGAGCAGCCCAAGACGTCAACAGCATGCAGCATCGAAGCACTCCCCCGCGCGCGCAAGGCTATCGATGCACCCACGGGCGGCGGCTACGTCCACACAGACACACCGCGCGCTCTCCGCGACCTTCTCGACGGCGCCGGGCACGCGGTGGCTGGCAGCCCGTCGCGGGAGAGGGGCACGCGCACCGGCCGCCCTCCCGTGATGTGCAGTGCCACTTATGCCAGTGGTGGCCCGCCGTACGTCTTTCTCCCACACACGAGGCGGAAGGCTGAAGCGTATCGTGCACGTCGCCGTCCCGCGTCGCGCGAGGGGGTCACCGGCGAGTTCCCTGGGATCCCGCGCAGCCGCAATAGAGGACGGGACGTAAACGAACGCACCTCAGGGGGATGGGCACAGGCGGGTCTTCCCTCGTTACGCCCATGAATGATGATGCATGCGGGGTATGCCGGTATAATTGGGCGCTGACGCCGAAGGTTTGCTTTCAGAAGCTTCAGGCCATGGGTCTCTCGCTTGTAAGATGACTCGTATGATTTTGCAAATAGGCACCTCAGGTCGCGCAGAGGGCAAAGGTGCACGCGAGACCTGCAAACGTGTTCAGATGGCGGTGCTACAAGACAAGGTATGTGGGCACACCACCAGCACGGTACCAGTGGCTCACCTAGTACTCGGACCTAGGTCAAAGGAGATTGTGCGGTTCAGAAGGGCTTCGCTGCCAAATAACCGCGCCTCAAGGCAAAGAAAGAAGAAACCGGGTGCCACTCGCAGGAAACGCAGCTAGCCTGACTGCTCAACGCCGCACCGTGAGTAGCAGGGAACCTTACGCTCCGGCATCCTATCTTGCCAAACTAGGTTCGGTGCCGTTACTGCAGCATGCATGCTGAGATGGCCACCACGAGGCGTCTCTGAGCCTTCAGGTCGAAGCTTTGTGGACAGGAGTTGACGAAAGAGTGGTTGTTGGGTGATGTGTTGCGGGACATGCCTATGTGGTCTGAGAGGCGTGTTTCATACTGTAGAGTTTTAGTAGGGCTATGAAAAACCGTGAGGGCGAGTTCATAACGGACCTAAGCTGTGGGATCGCCCCTGTGTGCCCAAGTTGACTGCTATAGGAGCGGAGGCCTCCTACCACACTATGCTCAAGATACCGCTCCCAAGATGCACTTCGCGAACAGCAACGGCAAAGCGAGCGCGATTCCGTGCACAATACACGCCCGATCCAGCACCCATCCTTCCACCCGTCTCCTCAAAACGCCAGCAGTAGGCAGATACATATCCCAAAGCGCCAGTGCCGTATGGTATCAGCGCAAGATGAACGCCAACTCAATGTTCTTGACGCCGCGTCTGTCACCCCGTCATCTTCAACATTTAGACAACACGAGGGTCAGACGTCCAAACGTTCCAGAAGCGTTCCACCCGCCCTCGAGGTGGCCGTGCGGCAAAACCACGCGAGCCACGATCACGGCGCGAAGCCTCTTCGCTCTCTCGATCGACGACATATTGCCTGGAAGCCGGATGTGCGCCCCGCCCCGCACGGCGCCCACAAATCGCGTGTATCAGAACATTGTCGACGCGTACTCGCCCTTCTCCTCCGCACTGCGTCCACGCCAGAATGGCGGCGGCGGCTGCGGTGCTAATGGTATCTCGGCTGCAATCTGTGGGTCTCGCGCTCTCTTGCCAAGCTTTATACGTCCCATAGGTAGTCAATAGCGTACCACTTCAAGGCGACAATGACCCGCTCTCGTCTGCTTGCGCCGCCGCCGCCAGTGTCAGAGAAGGCACAAGCTCGGCAGCGACGCACGGACGAGGCAGTGCAGCCGCATACCACATATCGCAGAATGGAGGACTCGACGGCGTATGACCGCAACGTGCGCCCGCCCATTCAGGCAAACACAAGTGCATCGCCCACTTCGGGGCAAGCGTCCTCCCAGGCCCAGCGGGGAGCAAAAGGAAGGACGGCCTCGTGGCCGCGCAGGTGCGACATTGTTCCCGCCAGAAGAGCGGCGTGTGCGCGCACGCAATGTCCGCGCGCGCTGCCCCCAGCGAAGGCCCGGACCGGCGCGCATTGGACGATATCGTCTGCCAGCGCCGCGGAGTATAAGGTGTCCCCTGGGCCTTGAGGCGTGGGCCGTCCTGAGGTGTTCTCTTGTCATAAGGCCCCTGCGGACATCATACGGCCTCCCAGGACAGTGTGCCCGCGTCCCCTTGTGTCTTCGCGAATCGCGAGCGCGGCGCGACCCCAGCCGTTCTGCACTCTGCAGTGCGAATGAGGGACCGGGCGGCGGAGCCGGAGCGGCGCGCCGGCCGGACTCGGTGCGGCGTGCGGCGTGCAATTCAGTTTCCGTCCCGGCGCTGGCAGGAAACAATGTCCGCGACGGGGAGCGCCCGGCCGGCGTGCAAAGGCATCGCCTGCGGCGCCGGAGCGCCGGCCGAGGGGACCTACATCTGTCCTCGACCCTGGGCCTTCGCCTTGAGGCGGGAGCGATGGCGGCATGCGAAGGCGCAGGATCAGCGCCGCGATCCCAGTCTGTCAATGTCACCGCGGCGGCACACCTCTATCATCCGTTCAGCCTGGCGCGCGCTCGCCCTGGCGCTTCCTGGGCGTCTGCTGCACGCTCGGTATGTGTGGACGCTGGTGGAGGCATCAGACGTCGCAGTGATGAACATTCGCCGCCTGTGGTGAGGATGCGATGGTCAGAACGTCGCATCATGTCGTGCAATGGTGTCGGGACGGGCGTACCGTGCTCGTGCAGGACTGCCGCTGCGCGAACCGACGGCAGGAAGGCGCAGGCACGATATCGGGAGAAGTGAAGCGCGATAGCTATACGTGCGTGGTTCCTGCGCGCATCAGCGCGTCCGTAGCGAGTTGGACACTCCGGGACTGCGTCCCGGTGCTTCACGTACTTCACGATCTACGCGCGGAATGTTGAATGTGCAGCTGAGCAGCCGCCGGCTCGTGTTCCGCGAGCGCGAATATCCAGCCCGCGGCGGCTTGTTTCCGGGCCCTCGAAGGCTAACCACACCGTATGCGCCCCGCTATTCATTTCGGGGGCCCTGGCGAAGCTGATTGCATGTGCCGGGCCTGATCTAAATCAGAGAGAACAGAATCAGTCTTGCCCATGTATGACGCCCTCCACGGGACGCGGGGGGCTTCCTCACCTCCGCTCCGCCGACTTCTGGTTTCCGACAGAAGGCACGCGGCGTCTAGAAGGGCGTGCCTGTGGGAGCCGTTCAATTGTAGAGTTGCGGGCGTGTAAACCTGGGAGAATTCGGCTAGACAGTGCGCGGATGCCACACTGAACGGTCCCTTTGCGTCAGCGCGGTTTGTATCGGGTGGAACCGCGAAAGCGAGCGGCCGTGGTGTTCCAGGACAATCTCCGACCTCTTCGCAATGCATCTGAAGTCGTTAGAGTTGGGGGGACTTGGTTTGGAGGCGCTTTGTCATGAGTACACTTGCTAAGCTCTAGGCCACAACGGTACAACATCCGGATACCAGCGGCTGATAACAGCCGTGTCGTCTGCCATGGCGCAGTGCACTTCGCGAAGAATAACGTACTCACTAGATGCTCGGTGCTGACGGTCGGAGTGCAAACGACTCGTCCGGCAGGCTACGCGACAGTGAACATATGATGCCTGCCTCGGGAGACCCGTCATCAGATCCCGTTGACAGCGCAGGTGTCGAGTCGTGTTGAGGCTGCGCACGTACGAAGAACGACGTATGTCGGGGCGCGTGAAGGACCGACGTTGAGACGCAGAGCCCATCATCAGATGGATGATCCCGGCGGTAACTGGTGAACCGTCGTCTTCGACGGTGGCCGGAAGAGTGAATAGCTGAGAGGGCTGATCTTGCAAAGCGCTCAGCGAGCGTCCTCGCGACATATTCGTCGCTCAGCCTCCCAATTGCTCGTAGAACGACCATCTATCGTCCTGTCGACCTCAGAACGAGCAGACATCGGTCGATCGGAGCAGATGCAGATGCAGATGGACTGTATACCTCCTAGTCTAATTCCACGTGTATGTGGTTGAGAAGCAGGCCGCAGACGCCCGTGTCACCACGCAACGGACGTCGGACTCAGCGACGACGACGACCTCAAATCCGAAAAAGCGGTGCTCGTCAATTAACCCGGGGCCACCCTCGTCTCTCCCCATCTCCTCGCCGCCGCGCCTCGCGATCGCAACCCCCGCGCGCCGTTCCTCGACCGTTCCATGCACACTTCATTGCATCTGGTGGCGGCGGCCCTGGGCGCCTGCCATCTGGGGCGACGGTGCCCATCTGTCTGATACTGCACGTTGTCGGCCGGTCTCAGAGCCTCGTGCTACACACCGCGCGCGCCAGGCAGACAAGCACGCCCCAGCCAGCCTAATGTGGCCGCCGCCCCGGGACATCTGACCGCCACGAGGCTCGCGGATGGCGCAATGGGCGATGGAGGTTCTGATCCTGCCAAGCTGGCCCCGCACCCAATTGGGCGCTCGTCTGGATCCCAGTGCGCGCGACACATGGACGCGCCGACCTCGGGACGACGCGGCGGTCGCTCGAGACGGCTAGCTGGCGGTGGTGCGGAGATACCTCGTGAGCCGTCGGTCCTGAGTCGCTGTCGAACGTTCCGCCCGTCCTGGATCCTGATACATTCAATTGGAACTGACCTGCGCTATATTGATCCATTGACTTAGCTCGAGGCTCGCCGAAGCCGGAACCCTCGAAGAACCTGATCGGAGGCACAAGCATTGAAGCTCTAAGGACGATATCGGCCACAGGTACTAACCTTTAGGACGATCTCGGAAGCCGGCCTCGGAAGGGGGACAGCACCAGTCGCGCCCCCGGCCCCGCGTTGCGCGATAGCACGAACGCGGCTCTCATTAGCCACACACCCTCGTCGTGGGCCCGTGGCCGCCCCAAAGTCCAGGCTGCGCTGAGGCCAAGTGGACGTGCAGACGACCCGGCTCGGAATCTCGCCCAGCCGTCCGAATTTGAATACACAACGCAACGCAACGCCATGGCCACCCGCGGCCCGCGGCCGTCCTTACTCAGAGCCACCTTCAAGTTCACGCCTCGTTCAGCTGAGCCTCGGCCACCGCAACGATAGCGGCCAGCACGCCCCCGAACGTGCGTGCTGCTATCAAGCTACCCCGCACCCACCCCCGCACGCGCGTGCCGCAGCGGCTCGCGGCGGGGGCGGCTGAACCGTCGGCGCGCCGCCCCCAATCTGCCGCTCCCGGAAATCCCGACTCCCGACTCCCGAGGGCGCACGCCACGACTGCACTGCGCAATTGCAACGCCCCCTCGTCCTTCCGATTCGCGAAAGAACGATTTGTCCACACCCGAGGCTGAGGCAAATCCCGAGTGGCCAAATCTTCCTCGCCACAAGTGCTTGGTGCGCTGCCCCCTCTTTTCTCTTTTGAATTGCACGCAATTTTCGCGATTATTTTCACCTGCGGCGCCCTTAGCGCCAGGTCACGACGCCGACGTACGACGCGCGTCGCACGACATACAGCGCACGTTCCGGCGGTGGCGGCCCCGCCCGCCCGCCACCCCGCCGCGCAAGGTAGCCAAGGATTTATCGGATGGTCGGATGGTGGCGGCGCCGTCCGGGCGTGCTTCGACCCGCGCCCCGGGCCCGAGTTCCGCGCCTCCGTTCCTAACCACCACCGTCGGGCATGTACAAGGATCACGCACAAGTCTCGATAGAGTGCTGGATATACGGTCTTGATATCGGGGGCGTCGTCTTGACTCCTGAGTTCTTAGAGTGAGGCCTGATATCTGCCAAGGCGTTCAGTAGCGGTTACTTGTACGAGGGCGCCGAACAAATTCTTTCTGGCCAAGATGTGGTCTTAAGCTGGAGTCTGCATATACAGTTATGCGCATAGGAGTGCTGCGGGATATACTACTATGCGGATAGCTAGAGTGTAGCACGTCAGTCCGAACTCATCAGTAATGACCCGTACAATCACTGTAACAGCACCGGCATAGACGTCTATCCTTGACACACACTTGTGTTATGAGCATTGAAACGAGTATGTCCCCTCGGATGCAATCGTGCATCTCCCCCCAAACTCCGTTAACCACTGGACCCTCAACTCTCGCCCAAAAACTTAGCACAGAGATCCACTCCCAAAGACCGAGATACACGGACGCGGAAGCACCTCCCCTCTCCTTTCCTCAGGCCCCCGCGCGCGGGCCCGCCTCGTCCCGCCATAGTCTCGTTCCCATCCCTTTCGGCGCTAAGAGAGCTTGCGCCAGAAGGTCTGGGGACTTTCGGGCCAGGAACGGCCACTCGTGACGACAGGTCACTGGCGGGCGCTTGTGTCATTAACTGCTAGTCATCGTATCACAAATCGTCATGAGTCATCTCCTATCCCACTGCAAGCTACGCTGCTGCCAGTGTGGTGTACTTCACTTTCGGGATTATTTGCTCTGAATCTTTATGCTCTTCATGCGCATGCTCGCGTTTTTGATTGGCCCGCCTGGTATCCCCTTTCGCGAGAGTTGTGTCGTTGTCCGCGCCTGCGATATCGCGGTCTTCTCGATATTGCCGCGCATACGGTGCGTGGCTTGAAGAGCTGAGAGAAAGAAGAACACTAAGCAATTATGCGCTGCAGGCCCGCGCCATCGAAGCCTCAGTCAGATACCGCCCAGCGTATGAGGTTTAAAAACTATTGAACCACCAATGTTGTAATGCGATGGGGAATTACGGCAAGTATTACATACTACCGGAGCTTTTGTAGGCTGACAGTGCAACTGGGTCGTTGCGGTCGTTTTAGTATAAAGGAGACCTTGTTGAAGGCTCAGAAACAAGGCCATCTGCCATCTCACGTCACATGCATGTTCTGTGTTCCACCTAAAGCTATAAATCTTCGCAAAACGCACGTTTCATCCAAACAAACGTATGAGGGGCGTGTAATGGTACATGTTTCGATCTCCGCTGTGGCGAGTGTCTGGTGACCGTAGCGAAACAGCTTTGAGCCCGGCGTGAGTGTCCTGTTAGAAGGTCTGGAGCCGAGACTAGTCCCGCCAGTCCCCAGCCAGCACGACGGAAGCAAATCCCCACCCCAACCGCCCGTCTCGCCCCGTCCCATCCCAAACCCAACCGCGGCGCGCCTGTCTCGCCCTGATCGCAGTACCAGTAGCGCCCAGCCTAGCGCGAAACGGGACGCGATCGCCGCTAGTAGCGCCCGACCGCTGCGGGCGCGAAGAACACGGCATCCTGGGAGAGTGCTTCCGCGTTCGTGCAGGGCGCCGCGGCACCCGCCTTCCTATCCGACTACGGTTGCCGAGGGGAATCAGGTCCATTCCCGAGACGAGCGACGAAGTCCCAAATGATTTTGCCCTCCGTTTGATTAGCGCCCATCCAGATATTCTAATATTCCGGTTTAGGCGCCCATATAGTCCAGGCAGAGACATGAATGATGTCATTTTACCGATGAGCTGCTCATCGGGGGCGCCCTCCTGCTCACTGTGCTCAACGGCGAGAAGGGCTACAGCATGTTTGCGGGCATATTGCGTCTCCAAATTTTTAGATGTGGTTCATAACCTCCATATCAATCATTAAAAGCAATCATATTGAGCTCAGATGGACTCAAACGATCGTGAAAGCTTTATACACCAGCAGTATCTCGAGGCGTTATAACCTCTGTAGATTATCACAAGAGCACTATCGGGGCCCGAATATAGGGCGAGATGTATCTATGTATGTGTTATCACAGAGCGGCCTAATTACGAGCTCAAAGGTAAGAGGGAGGGGCGCAATATACCTCCTCAGCGTCGGGAATGGCGAGCGGCAAGGTGCACGCAACGAGGGCGCGGCCGCCATCAGTGCCCACGACCCGACATAGCTGCCCAAAATGGGCATTCGGGTAAAGGGGGCGCCCAAATCCGAGGGAAGAACTAATTAGGCGGGGCCAGGACGAGCCAAGGGCAAGTACAAAATCGATGGATTTCGTCGTTCGTCTCGGGAATGGACCTGATTCCCCTCGGCAACCGTACCGACGCGGCAGGCAGGCGGCGGGCAGAGGCTTGAGGCCTGGAGGCGAGGCGGTCTCCAGGGCAGCGCGGGTGCGGGTTCAGCGCGGGCTGATGGAAGCCTTGCAGTGATTCTTGAACACTGCTCGCTACGCTAGCGGTCGAAATATGGCAACGTCGCGCCCTGAAGGGCAAAGCTCGGCTGTTTGGAGGACGTACGAGATCCACCGCGGACGAAATAACCTCACTCGGAAGTCGAATGTGCACGCTCGCATCCAAACTTCAAACTCAAGCTTCAAGTCCAAGCTCACAAACTTCCCACTTCAGACTAGGCACGCACACACAAAGAAAGGACGAGATCTCTCGAGGGCGTTGCGTTGCGTTCTTCATGTCATTATTACTTCTCCTACGTATACGTATATAATCTCTCCACGCTCCCCGGCGCGCGATCATAAGTATGCCTGAGAGATAGATATCAATGCGAGTGGCCTGCAATGGCCTGTAGCGGTGGTCCATGCTTGTCTGTGTCTGTGCTTGTCTGTCTGTGTGGATGCGGGTACTATACAACATGTGGTGGTTCGGAGCGAGCATTGTGCGATGGTGGTATGGGGCCCATGGGCATAAGAACGAGCGAGAGTGAGAGTGAGGAAGGAAAGAGCAATAAGTAGCGTGCGTGCGTGGACTGTAGTGTTGCGTGCGTGCGAGTGGGCGGGCGGGGGCGGGGCCATGCAATGTGTCCGGGGTCAGGCCGGGACGGGACGAGGGGGAAAGCCAGAAAAGTATAGGAGGCGGAGGCGGAGCAGAGACGGCGGCGCGAGACGAGATGAGACGAGGCAACAGACTGAGACGAGAGACGAGACGGCGAGCGAGCGAACCCCCGGTCCCGGATGACGGCATGCGGTTGAGCGGGCGGGCGAAGAATGTGCGTGGGGAGGCGGGACGCGGGGTATAATGATATAGGGCACATGGTCCAGGCGGGCAGGCGGCCTGGGTAGGTTGCGGGGGACACACCGGTCTCGTCGTCGCAGCGAGAGACCAGGGCCCGGAGTCCCGTCGCGACGGCGGGGCGCGCTGTATGTGGCCAAAGCCAGGACGCGCATGCGCCGCGGCGCGCGCTTGCCCTCGCCTGAGCCACGGGCAGCAGCGATCTTCAAGTCGGCGCCGACTTCACAGCGTTCTACCAAACGGCAGGCGACGCCCTCGCAAAAATATCCCCACACTTGCGCGAGATGTGCTCGTACCTCGAGTGGCAGCTCAACATCGACCCGAGCGCGCTCACCGAGTTCGAGCAGAAGGTCCGCCGCGACTTCAAGGGCTCCGGCCCGTACCCGACGTACATCCTCGCGTCGCCCGCGCCGTCCCCCGTGCCGAGCACGACGCCCTATACGCCCGCGAACGCGAGCGCGCCCCCGCCCAGCTTCACGACGCGCGTCACCAACGCGCCCTCGACGTCCCCGCCCAAGCCCATACCGCCCCCCGTGCCCGTGCACGCGGGCAACCCGTACGGCCACGGCCACGGGCACCACGCGCCGCACCCCCCAGCACGCGCGTCCGCGCCGAACACCCCGGACACCCCCGAGTCGAGCATGTCGACGAGCACGAGCCCCGCGAGCAGCGCGCCGCCGTCGACGCCGCTGGGGTACGAGGACCACAACGTGCGCGTGGTGGGCTCGGGCACGATTGGCACGCCGATCAATATCAACTCGAGCAGTCCGGGCGCGAGGACGAGCAGCTCGGGCTCGAGTTCGGGTGGGGCAACGGCGTTTGCGAGGGCTCCTGCGGCGGCTGCGTCGGCTGCGGCAGGGACGGCGGGGAAGCCGAAGCCGTCCATCTGGTTGATCTCGCGCAGCGCGAACATGCCCTGGCCGACGATCGACCACGACTTGTTCGAGTACGTGTCGTCGCAGATGACCTTGCTCGCGATCATGAACGCGCTGATGAAGAGGCGGTGGCCGGAGCTCCCGCGCGCGGCGGGGAAGCGCGCTTTTAGGCGCTGCAGCAGGTACAGCGCCGCGAACGTCACGGACGTGTGCAGGCGCGTGCGGTGCAGCGCGTACGCGATGAAGTTGCCGAGCGCGGGCGACGGCGCGGGCGGGATGGACGTCGACAGCGGGGGCAGGTCCGGACATGTGAACAGGTGCGTCACGAAGCGGGAGCACAGCTTCGCGGTCTCTTCGTGTCCATAGTACGGGTCGGTCTGGCGGACACAGACGGAGAAGGAAAGAAAGGAATGGGGGTGAGGGTGTGTTCGGATTAGGAAAGTAGAGGGCGCCTGGTGCTCACCACTGCAGCATGTGCGCCTGGGGGCCGGGCGGTGATCTTGTTCTGCCTCCGGAACGGGGACGCGCCGTGGCGGCCGTTGTTGGAAGGACCTGAGCCGGAAGCCATGGGACGACGAGGGGGCGGGGCGGGGCGGGGGAGCGGGGGCGGGCGGGGGAGCGGACGGGCGGGCGGGAGGGGCTGGGGGGTGTGGGGTCAGGCCGAGTGCTGGGAGGGAGGGAGCTATAAGCACAAGGCCAGCGCGTCGAAAAGGGGAAGGTGCGAGGCAGGACTCGGGGACTGGACGAGGGTGCAGGAGAGCTTGCGCTGTGGGATGGGCACCGGCACGATATCCCCAACACGCGCAGGCGTCATGATAAATCCGCCGTGCCCACGGCCCATCACGCCGGAATATCGCCCGATATTCTCTCGGCGCCTCCCATTCTGAGTGTCAACTCGACGTCCTTCTGATCCGGACCCCGGGAGGCACGCCCCTTCCCGCAGAATATTCGAGCAGAGACTCACCGTGCGAACCAGGAGCAACGAGGCAGCAAAACGAGGCGCGGGTGTGGCGGACGTTGAAGTTCGCGGGGGACCTCGAGGCAAACGAGGCGGGCGACAGGTGCTCAAGCAGAGGCGCGTGGGTGGTCGGCCGGGGGTAGCAGGAAAAGCAGAGAGGGCACGGAGGAGGGCGAGGGCGGCAGACGGCGGGAGGAGGACGCGAGGAGAAAAGAGGTCGGTGGCGGGAGGTGGCCTGCGATATATATCCTCTGCCAGCAAGCGTGCAAGCGGGCGGCGCGGACAGCCAACGGCCAGGTACCCAGATCGCGATTGTCCAGCGCTTAGACCGCCCAAATGCAGCGAAGGCATAGACCAGGCTCGTTCCCACGGGCGCCCCGGCGGAGCCACCCGCGCGCACAGCCCTTTCTCCATTCACCTACTGAACGCCTGCACCCTGACCACAATCTGACCCTATGCAGCATACACACAATCCGACTACAACAACCAGCAGCAGTCGCTTTGCGACCACTATCTGCATAAAGGGTCGCATTGTCGACTGTGCCCCGCCACGGCTCACAGCCCACCCGCAAATTTCGCCATGGGTGCAGACACAACCGCCGCACAGCACTGGGCCCGTCCCCGACCGTCTACGCTCCACCCCCGCTGCCAAGTTCTCAGCATCCTCCGACCCGCCCCTGTCGGCCCCCCCGAGGCGCCGCCCCCCTGCGAGCGATCTTCCTCGAACGTGCAATCACCCAGTCAGCGTGAAGCATGTTTGCGCTTGCTCGCCCCGACGCGCGCTTCGCGTGATCCGGCCTCCAGTCATCCCGTCGCCCTGTCCGAACGCTGGAACTCTGCGCGCGGCGCTGTCCCGATCCGCGTCGGTGACTCGGGACTCGGCACGCATGGTGGTGCACGCCCACCGCCACCGCTGCCATCCGCTCATCCAGGGCCACGCCGCCGTGCACGGGAAGATCGCAGGCGACAGTCATCCGTGGTCAGCTCGCCCGATTTGTGCGTGCCCATTCCCGATGCGGTCCTCTGCGGTCCTCCATATCAGTCGCGCTGCCGTGCTAGGCTCTAACGCTGGCACGCTGCATCGGCGTCCCATCCATCGACGTGCAATCAGCACCCTGAACGAGCCTGGACAGGGTGCCGGAGTCTGCATTTGAGTTGCTCTCCACAGCAGCTGCCCGGTACTCCATGGTGGCGCTCAAGTGCTGATCAGCACCACACCACATCCGATTCGAGTTGTCCGCATACATACCACAGCCGCCTACAACGCACGCCGCACCACCATCGCGTCCGAGCGCGCGTCCGTCCGCATTCCATAATACACAACCATATCCATGACCACCGTGCGCGTCTGTGATCTTTGGCCGCATGCATATGGAAGTGCGTTTGCGTTTGCGTTTGCGTTTGCGTTTGGGCGTTCGCATTGCGGACCCGGCCCCATGCACAATGCGCGTCGCCGCCTTCCTACGGCCGTGTTGTGCCGTCACCTTCTTCGTGTTCTTTGCATGCCGGGCGAGGTTCGCGTCCCCACAATGCGCGTGCATAGTCACCACAATGCGCTGAGCGACGGACGTGTGCACAATCACGGTGAGTACATAGGGCCCCTCTTTCTTTCATCCGCATTAACCGCCAGGTGACTCCAGCTCTCATGGATATCGGCGAGGGGAGGAGGCCGATGGGTCGCGCCTTACGTAGAACAACAGCATCCATCTTACTATTGACCCACCCTTACCTTGCCTATACCCCGTAACGGCAACCCTACGAATACGTACGTCCCATCTTTCATCGATTAAAGCAGATGTGCATAGACCCCCTTAATCCGAAATCCGAATTCGCAGCACAATAATCAGTCCGCCACTTCGCCGCCACCATCCATAGGCGCCCGTGGGTGGACTGCGTTGCAACGCGAGACGCGAACGCGCGTTTCGTCTCACTCTCCGAAACGCCCCCGCATCACGTCCTCTGTGCGCCTCACGCCGAGCGACAGATCGTGCGTCAAGCTGAATCACCTCCTAGTATAGCTATGCAATGGCCACTCCTATGAATATAACGCCCACCCCTAGCGACACAACGCCCGCGCACGCACGTACAAGATGCGCTCGCGCCTCGGGCGACCGGGCCTGTCCACGCCTCCAAGACACCGTTCCGCCTCGCAAACCTCAGACCTCAGACCGCTGCGGCTCGAAACCGAAGACCCCGTGCTTCAGCTGACGCCGCCTCGCCCACCCGCGCTGGAGGCGTCTCAGATGTCGCAAGCCTCCACCTCGTATCGTGCCGCCGCAGCTTCCCATCCACAGTGAGTAACACCCTCGCTTCTTCTCAAACAGCAATTGTAAAGGGTGGACGAGTGGGCGTGCCTGCCACCCTACAACGGCGTCCTTGGCGGCGTACGAACTCGGTAGTCGCTCGTTCGAGTATACCGCGCTTCGAACTTCGCCGCACGGCCACCCCGGCGCACGCGACACGCGAAACGGAGGACGGAGAACGGAAGACGGAAAGCGGAAGACGGGAGACGGAGCGGGCCCGCAGCGGCGTGGCCCCAGTCCCCCCTTCTCCTCGCTCGGGTACGTATACGCGTAATTGAAGAAGTCTGACGCCCGCATATGCCCGTCTGTCCCCGTCTGCGCCATTTCGCTACACCAGATGGTCGCCGGCCTGGCGTGGTCTTCCCGGGGGCTCGATCGGTACGTGAATGTACTGGGTACTTTGGGGCTGATATGGCGCAGCGACCCTACCACGCCCCAGAACCGAAGTGGCGAGGGAAGAGCGAACGGGCGTATACCACGCATCAATATCAATGAACGAGCGTATACCGCGCATACGTGCAACGTGAAGTTGACAACTTCCAACCCTCACAGCTCGGCGATCGCCCTCTCGCCTCTCGTGCAGTGCGCACGATGGTGATGCTGATATCTACGCGACGCATACACATGAACAGAACGCGTGGTCCGGGGCCCCAGCTTGCCCGCCTGCGATGTGTCATTTGTACGTGTACGGCCAGCCCGCACTCGCACGCCTGATCGCGTCTGTATGTATCCACGCCGACGTGTCAGCTCTTCATCTCGTCTGGCTCGTCTGGCACTGACATGTGCCAATACGGCGGTGGTTCTCTGGCCTCGGGGAGAGCGGCTGGCGAGTCGGGCCGTGCGGCTCGCGGTATTACCCAACGATTGACGAGTCGATTGCTCTTCCACAGCTCATGCTCGCTGGCATTCACAACCGACGACGGACGACGGACCACGCCGGCACCCGCGAACGTTGATGATAGGCACCGCGGCACGGCCCCGCCTAGCGAAGGTGCCCTCATACTCTCCTCTCCCTTCGGCAGCCCTAATACCGTACTCAAATTCGTCATAGGGCGCTGCTGACCAATTCGGCGCGAACTTCACGAACCTCAAGAAGTCGCATATTCGGCGACTGCAGGCGGCCGCCCCCCTGTGATCGCACCGTTTCGCACAGGTGATTCGCCAAATCTTACGGCTGAACTGGGGGCTGCGGGTGCACTGCTGGCTGCGCTGTAAGTAGGTAGCCTATGCCACGCTATTCGCAGCGCGACCCTCTCCGTGGCCATATTGCCGCATCGCGCAGGAGGCTGTGCAGCGTACTTGCGAGGACCGGCCAGGGACCTACCGCACTTCGCAGTCCGTGCTCAGGCTCAGGAAGTGAGTCCGCGGCCGGCTGCACTGGGGGCTTCTCAATCCGCCGGGGTACAGGTATGGCCCGTGGATCTGCTGTCGCACGAAGGCGGAGGTCCGTGTATGGAGCTCGGTGAGCCTGAGCTTGCCCTCTGCCTCTAGCTCCGCACCGTCACTGCGCTTCTGCCGTGCCGTACGAAGCAGCTCTCCACCGCCCGGTGCGCTTCCAGTAAGTACGATGCTCACTCGTCATCGCACGCCCCGTGCAACTGCAATGCACTCCGCCCATCCATATGTGCGCCACGTACTGACAGGACTCTGAGTGCATTGTACAGATCGCAGTACGTAGTGCGCCGATAGACCCGACGCGTCACTTTGGATCAAGCCCAAGGCCCACTCTGGCTCTGGTGCGTCCCAGCCTTGCGCTTCTCCGAATCGCACGCACTCGCTATGACGTCATTGTACCTCGCCCATGTGCGCCCAGGGCCTTCGCTCGTCCCGACTCGCCCAGCATTGACTCGCAACTGTCAAACACAGTCCGGCGAGGTGACGTGTTCACCACAGTGGCCAGTGTTTGCTCGTACATTCGCTCGCCCGCACCGCCATCGGACCCACAGGATGACGCAGACACACGCAACTCGAATGCATCCGAGTTAATCTCAAGTCCGCGCTGTGTCTGTTACAAGTTCCACCCGCCTTAGAATGTAATCACGGACGCCGCCGCATCTCGCTGCAGGACACGCCCGAGCCCCACCTCCGTCGTCCGCCCGGAACTCGAAAACACCATATCGGCGCTCCGGCGTAGCATCTGCCAGCGACAAATCCTCGAGCTCCGCGCCGTATTCAAGTGCGCGCTTGCGTTCGCCCGCCCACCACCGGCCGCCACACACCCCCGGAGGGCACTGCTCGTTGGAGACGGTCCCCCAGCGTTTCCTCGGGGCTCTCGCGGAGACCGCACCGCGGTACACACAGTCACTGGGGACGTCCCGGACGCTTCGGCGTTTGCGGGCTGCGCTTCTGCGACATCTCGCCGCCCGTGCGAGCGGGCAGCGTGGCGGCGTGCGCACCGTGGCCGTATATCTGTCTATCTCGCTGTTCGAATGACCTGCGCTCTCTCTGCTCTCTGTCTCTTTGACTGACCTGGATACGCTGTCGACGTCGACTAGGTGCCGTCTGTCTTGGGGTCGTGCCACGTCTCTTCCGGAACAGATGCCTACTGGCACTGGGGCTGTCCGCGGTCGCATCTGGAGACGCATCTGGCGTGCACCGACACACGCCCCGGGGTCTATGTCTATCCCGCAGCCGACGCCGCGCTGTACCCTGAGCCTGTCGCGCAACCGCCGTCCCACGCGCGCGTCCCGCGTCGAGGTTCGCGCTCCCACGTGCCTGCCACGGTCCTCGCGCCGCGCCGCCACACCGACGCCGATCCATTCACCCTGCACCGCCCAGTGCGCACCTCGTACGACCCCCCTCTCGTCCGCAGTTCCTGTGTTTTCACCCGGCCTTCACTCGCCACGGGCGTTCTTCCGCTGCTCCCAGCCTCTCACAGTCTGCACTCCGCTCGCACTTCACAGGCAACGGCGTCCTAGGCCGCTGCGGTCAAACGCACGACGCTTCGCCCTGCCCATTCCAGGATCACACGACCCCCAGTAGCCGTCTACCTCTGCATCGCTTGGCGGGCCCGCGTCCAACCACAGCTTGGGTCTCGGGGGCTGCGTCGGAAACGTGGATATCGCGCTGCGCGGTTCCGGCGGCAGATGATCTGCTTGGGGGCCCCAGGTGACGGGGTGCGGGTGCATCTGACCATATACACTCACATTCTCCAGGTCTTGCTGCAGAGGGCCTCGAGCGCGCGCTACAGGGTCCCAGGTGCGAGGTGGGGCGTGATGCTTCCGCGCTGCAGGGTCTGCCATGTCTTTCGGGGGTTAACGGACACGCTCGTCTTGGGCCATCGCCTCGAATCTCGGGGAGTGCTGCAGGACTGAATGGCCCATTATCGCACTGTATAGGGCGTCCGTGGTCGTGGACAAGCGGCTTGTGCTTTCTAGACTTTTGTGGTTTGAATGCGACCTCTATTGGTTATTCTGCTAACGTTTATCGTGCACTGCAGCGTCAATCGTCCAAAGCGCCAGGTTCGTGGCGCGGCGCGTCTCGTATTCACGACGCTACTGGCACTCCCTTTGAAGTCACTGCGCATTTGAATTCCTCCCAACCCTCGACCCCTCACCGTCACTCTCGCGATCATCGTACACGCAGCACACACACGAACAGGCCCTCCATCGCAACTGCAGCCTGCGCGCCAGTGTACACACCCCACATCGTGCAACCTCCGGCGTCTTCACCCTCGAGCGGGCATTCCATCAGAACCGTCCCTCCCTCCAGTCCCCCCACGCAAAACAGTCCCCGAGCGACGCCTGAGCACCCGGGCTATCGAGTTTCGCATCGCACTTCTACACTTCTGCGCTTCCCTTCCCCATCCGCTGCCACCTGTTCCTTGCCGCCGGCATGGTGGCTCGAACACCTCCCCTGGCTGCTTCGGAGTTCGAGCCTAAGCACGGCTGCACGTCAATCTTCCCAGCATCCAGCATTCTACGCCACGATGCCCCTTCCGTCCGATAACGTACATCGTACACCAGGGCCTAGCGTGGTGGCCAGTGCGTGGTGGTCCGTGGATGCGGGCGAGCCGCAAACCCCGCAAGGGCCGTGATGGGTGGGGGCTCGGTGTTCATGCGGCCGTCCGGGCGGGATCTCCACAGGCGTACGTGGCGTGAGGCTCGTTGACTTCTGTTGACTGGGGGGACGTGCATTCAGTTGCAGTGCCAGTGTCAGTGCTGGTCGACGTGCACAGCCGTGTCATGTAGACTATGGCAAATTTGGACACTATTCGGGCTTCGTGACTCGCTTGCTATCCGACTGACTGACCGGCGGGCGATACTGACAGTACATACTAGTGCCTGCAGATACTTGCTGGCACGTCTGCGCTTGTTGGGCGGACAGTTATTGTGGTTCGTGGCGTGATCTTCAACGTACACCTTTAGCGTGGGCGCGACGCGTCTCGTACACAGTCCCGCGTTCGACCGAACAAGGCAAAACCTTGGGTAGCGCCGCGGTCCCGAGCTCTTAGAGCACTATATTTGATGCCTGATTGCGTTCTGCCTATCCTTGCTACGCCGTTCAATACGAGGACGACGCACAATACGGAGGAGTCGTACAGCATGCACGTACGTACGTCCCCGTAGGCCGTCTCTACATTCTTCGCTTACCGCTATTGTCCCCGAGTCATTATTGTGCCTTTGTTTGTTTGCCGTCGCCGCATGTCCAACGCAACCCTTGTCCTTGGCCAACACAGTAAACTTAAGCTAAAGATGGAGACAAAGGCGCGCCGCCGGAGGGCGGCTATAGAGCGGCGGGCGCACTCTCTGCCGCCTCGGACGATGTACCGGCGTCGTGTTTGTCTAGTTCGCAGTTCTATCCAGGACCCATCAGGTTCGCGCGTCGGCGCCGACCACGGCACAGAACGGCGAGGGGCTCATCTAAATCTGCTTCCGCTGCCACGATGCAGTTGTCAGCAGTGGCTCAAGGGGCATATGTATGTGGTTGGTATGTGGGTCACTCACTTACTGTAGCGGGTGTCTCCCAGCCCTGGGCGCGAACCGAGCATCGACGCATAAGTAACCGCACGCGCATCTGTCAGTGTCAGAGCGACGCCGTCCCTCAAATCCTTCACCCGTGCGCACGAGGCGGGCAGAACCACGCAGGCCCGACCTGCGATCACAATATACGGGCTTCGCTCGTGCACGTTTCAACGCGACAGACTTTCCGCGCGTCCATCTGATCTCCACGTACGGGTGATCCCAGTCTAGCTGCACCACGATGCGTCAACTCCAACGAAGCAGTAGTCCTGCGTCGACAAGGGGGCTGAGATCACGCCGCTGCCGCGTGTGGACCCACATGTATCCATCAGGTGTCCGCACGCGTGTGCTGCCCTGGTCACCGGTCACTTGCAGGGGTGGTGCATGTAGGGTTTCCGAGGATGCACTGCGGTGCTGCGAGTGCATAGCAGTACTGTGGATACCTGCGACGAGTCATACGTGGCGAGTAGTGGGTTGCGTGTGCTCCTACTGTACGTACAAGTTAATTTTCTGGGCAGGCGGTGAATGGGTATGTGGCACCGCACTGGTCTTGATTTTTGAACTGATACATTAGGTATACGCTATGGTGGCGTACTATGTTTTCCCAGCGTTATTTTCCTGTAAAACGGTGTGTCGGTGGCATGGGAGAATTCCCGAGTCATCGGAGTATAGCATAGACAGTTTTCCGAGTTTGGATCGCGAGCGTTGAGTATGTCCAGCCGGTCCAGACTGGGGCCCAGTTTCCCAGCGGTTCGACGGCAGCGGCCCTAGTTCGAGCTCCGCCGAAAAGCCCCGGTGGCAGTCAGCGTCTCCGGTGATCACGGACCTCGAACTTTCGACGAGCGCTCCAGTTCCGCTGACAATATTGCTTCCGCCAATTCATCCTGCTCCTAGGCTCCCGACGTGCTCGCAGTTTGCGTGAAGATTGCAAAGTGCGATGGTTCGCCCGATACCGGACCATCGCCCGCCTCAAAGGCTATCAGCATGCTCCGAGGGCTGCTCCCCGCCGATGGTGTCTGTTGGACACACAATTTTTAGGCCCAGCCACAGCTGACCACAGCGTCCTCACGGGGAAGTATCTCTATCGGTCCTGTAAGTGAATGCACGGGGCGCCTGGGTCATTGGCTTTCGAATGCTTTCATCTCGGATCTTGTTATACTTCGACTTCGACGAGCATGAGGCCGCACGGCCGTCTCCAGTAAGTACACCGCGCGGCGTCCGCAATCGCGCACATAGCAAAATTCAAGTCGCGGAACGGGTGCCGTTCCTGCTCCGGTTCTCGTGAGCACTTTTTTCGTCGGTCTACGCATTACCGGGGCGTGCTGACACCCTCTGACAGATCTTTCGCAGAGCGGCGAAGATTTGGGTGCGCTAGAGGCGTGCGCCGCTGCGCGGGCTATATAGCACTCCGGAAGGCTGTGCGATACCTTCGAGGGCGATCAAGGTTCGACGAGGTACAGGGTCAGCGGTGCTCCCTTTGACTCCACTGTTCGAAAAAGGGAGACGCGTAAGCGGCATCTTGTTGCATGCGGCAAGACCTGCCTACCGCGGCCGCAAATTGTCGTACGGTGCGGCGTCTTCGCTTTTCTGACTTTGTGCTCGATTTGACTGTGTGTTTGACTGTAGCTGACTCGCACCACGTACACACGCAGCTCAGTTCTGGGATGGCTGTTCAACCGAAATTTTTATGCCGCTTAGTGAATATCTGCAGTTGATAGGGCATATGCGGCTTCCTGTCGTCCGCTACGGAATCCAATCGGTGAGGGATTGGGACCGGTCTGTCTGGACTGGAGGCGGTTTTATTGACTCTAGCCTCATTCCCCCCACAGCGCCTCATCTTCTCCAGGTTCCCCCTTCCATTGGTCACCTATTCAGACAAATTGCCGCACCTTGGCTCCCAACTTCCCGGTACGCAGTCAATGGACCCTGTCCAGCGCCTGCCCAGCACCTTCGCTCTATTCAAGAGCGCCTATACAGGCGCCTACGGCGGTACCAAACGCCTACAAGCGCCAATCGGGATTTGGGCGCTACCCAAGCATTCGTGTTTTGAACATATGGACCTGGTGGTCTCACGCAGATCAGCGTCGTTCCTTGGATGACCCTACGGTGAGCGCTCAGTTCAACTCTCCTACCCCATCCCAAACCGCCACTGATTGTATTTCTCCATGTATCAGATAGCCTCCGCAGTGCGCCGACACAGTGCTCGGCGAGCTTCCCACGCCGTGCGCTCTCGGCACGCTCGCTGCTGCGATGAGCCTGAGGTCGTGACCACCCCGGCCCGACTCGCGCGAGCTAGTACGCTTCGCGTCGCACCACCCCCAGGGCGAGTGCCAGGGCCGCGCTGCCCTGTGTGGACGTCCGTGCTCGCTATCGTCGACGTGAGGCATGCAGCGGCTTCCACACGCCCGACGCCATCAATCAGAACGCGTCCATTCGCGCTGCAGCCCTGTGTATAATGTGCACAACGTCCAGACTCCGAGGTTGGCGCGCTCGCCCGAGTGCAGCTTCGGGTTCTCAACGTCATCGTTACGAAATTGCACGCCCTGGGGGCGGCATCCGTCTTTGGCCACCTCAGGCTCCCGAGTCCCAGGCAAGTGAACAAGCACCCACCATAGGAGAAGCCCGTTCCCGCCGGCGCAGTCGAATGGAAAGGATGACGCCATGATTGCTACGACGACTGTCTTCGCGCCGCCTCTACGGCCGGGTCTCCGCGGTGTCCGTGAACAGCCTCCAAGATCCCCCACATCCGCACAACATAACGCTCGGGCACGTCTTTCCCGATTGACGTCACAGCGAGGCATCGATGCAGTGGCGGAGCACGTATGGTACCTATCGCGCGTGAGTATCGCATCCTACGGACCTGCCTCTTTGGGCCTTGTCCGCCCGCGTGCGGCGCTGATCCTCCCCCACCGCCAGCGCCGATGAATGGGCCCACCCACCCCGCACGGCCGTGGAAGATCATCGGTCCCGTCTAGAACCTGAGCGGGCGCAGCGCGATTGGACGGTAGGGGGCCACCCATAGGGCGCAGAGGGCGCCGATGATGTCGAAGGCCTTCATCTCCCGGCGTCCTTTGTCACTTGGTCTTGGTCTGGGGTCTGCCACTCTGCCACTCGGAGGAACTTCTGACGAGGTGCGTGCCAGCATCATTCCAAGTACGACCTCAGACCTAGAACCAGATGCAGAACCAGAACCACATTGAGTGGTCGACATGTCGGAGTTGCGTGTATGTCTAAGCCTGCCCTGGGTGGCTCAGCTCGGATGCATGGACGAGCTTCCCATGCCACCCTTTCATCATTGCAGTGGCACACGCTGCTACGTCTGCGGGTGCCCCAGCGATGATGCTCGGATGCGCCGACATATACGGTTGTGCGCCACTGGCCACTGCATGCAGCAGTACGCTTGTGGTGTACTCGTCCTCCAAGATCCGATGCACCAGGATCGCAACCGACGATCCGCATTAAACTCCCGGGCTGCACAGCTCCCGCCCTCCAGCGCTGTCCCGATCGTGCTTGTGGCGGCTGCCCGATGCGCCATGACGTCGCCCAGTCCTCGGACTGCGCGGTGGCGTTGCGCGTCCTGCCCTGCAAGGCAGGTCTTACTCCTCCCCTGCCGCACTGAGATCTCGATATCAGTAAGTCAGAACGTGTTCCCTCCGACGACTGTACGAGACTTGCCATCTCGAGCCTTCGTTTGTTCCTACCTCCTTCCCCAGATCTCGAATGACACATCCACATATCCCCTTGATATTCGGGTTCGGAGACGAGGAGCCCCGCTCGCCGCCGCCGCTGCTCGCTGATGCATCTTGACAGATATTCCAGTGCGAAACTCCTACGGTCCTACCCCCACCTTCCTCGAAGCGTTAGCATCATCAGGGTCCGCGCGGTGACTGATATTTGGATTTCGAAGTCTCAGACCCAGGCCCGCTTCAGACCCTCACATTGCGCGCCCGCGACGCAGCAGCACATCTCGTGGTGATAGCATATGTGGATTCTTGTGTGGGCGTGCCGCGGGAGAAGCGCTGGGGTGTACTCGGAGTGGCGTACCCTCTCGCGGGAGTGGCTCTTCTTGTTGAACCACATCATGCACGCGGCACGAGAATCCAGGCACGGCGGGATAGCGTGTGCGGCCGACGGAACTTCTGAGTCTTGGAAGACCTGGAAGATAACATACGAGTTATGTGGAAATAGAAGTGCCGCGCGCAGCAAGACGATTCTTGTGCTTGTGCGCGCGTTCTTGTGCTGTATTTGGCTTAGAGGCGGCCTCCGCCCGCCTCATGGCGCGCCGAGGTGTTTATGGAAACGCAGCCCTTGATATATGTGCGCTGATTAAGAGCCGTTCTGGACGCTGGAAGGGGCGCGAGAAGGGTGACGGTCGTTTCCGCCGACATACGCCTGTGGTCGAGCGGTGTTCTTGAAGCCTGTGGTGCTGGGCAACGGGATAGATGCAGTTGCGGCGGCGCATAGGAATACGATCCTAGACAGATGTGATCTCTCTGAAGTCCAGTAAGATCGCTGCTCTAACTGCCTTCTCTGATAGGGCGCAAATGAATCGCTATACCACCAGCACCAGCATTCGACATATCGGCAACGGTCCACCAGCGGGACCGCGGGCGTTTGCGACACGCCCGGCGAGACCGCCCGGCCCACACAACTCCGCGAACATCGCAGCAGGCCGTCTCCTCCAGGCTCCCAGACGATACACAACGCGAAGCACAGTGCGGAGTGCGATATCCACGGGAATGCCGACATGGCAGATGCACGGACTGCATACAGAATCCAGATGCTGCAGATAGCCCTCCGGAAGGCCACGACACGCTCGTCTGCGGACGCGCGGAACTGAACTCAGAACTGCCCTTCGCGCCCTGGCCTGGGCAGCTGCCCCGTCCCATGATCTGCGCCGCCGCCGATAGGAGGGCCGGGGAGCCATATCTGGCGGCTCGACACCGCGGAGCTACGGGCCCTCGATGGTGCAAACGGGTGCCACACCATACGCAATCACACCCGGAGCCAAGCTGTGGCAGCGCCGAGTTGCTTCCAGGCTTTGCAACAGAGCTGCGGCCTGCCCTGGTTTTGCCTGAGAGCACGCCCAGAGACGCGGCGCGTTTGGGACGAGCAGAAGCTGGCGCTGCGGTATCGTGCGGTCGACGTTCCGTGCTGCTATGAGTGATCGACCACGTAGTGGACGGCAGAACTCGCACGTACTCTTCCTAAAGCTTGTAGCCGGCGACCGTGCTGCAGGCTGCGAGGACACTCGGGGAGCTCATCTCGGGCGATGCCACGTCGGTACAAAGAAGGACGGCCTTCTCGAGCCTGCGTTTGTGCATCTCGTCGCCCTCGAAGGCATCTTCGTGCCGGGACCGGGCCACCAGCTGGCCACCCGTAGCTCCGCGCGCGTCCGCGTCCGTGTCGACGTAACTCACAAAGTGCGCACCCTCGAACCCAGGGCACAAACGCACACCTATCGCTGATCGCGGGCGGCGTTCGTCGGAGTGTAGTCCGGACGCTTCTGTTCTGCGCGGGGCAATTCGCCGGGGGATGAGCCTGAGGTGCGCGTCCGGTACGTTGCTCCTTTGCTTCCATGAAATAGCCACCGAGTGGCATGTATGGAGATGAGCATGCGTGGCTTTGAGTTGTCCGGGTGACCGAGCGGGAGTGGCAAGCCTATCAGGCCCAGCCGGCGCATCCTCCGCATCCAGCCTAGAACGTGGTGCATTCTCACTAGGGTCGAGTTAGTAAATGACCACTTTCAACGTGCTATCGTGCTCCGAGAATCCCGGTACAGTCGAAGCCCGGCAGACTATACCGGGTTTCGCCCGCACGGCCCGTGCAATAGCATCGAAGGGGCATAGAAGTGTCGACGTCGCCCCGAGGAGTGCTCGAACGTGCTAGTGGACACCGATGGGAGTTCTCCCGCGTGCGTTCACAGCACGAAGCACGCCCTTGATGCGCGATGGGTGGACGCCATTGGACGGGGGCGCGGCGGCCAGGCCCAGCGGATCGACGGAGATCTGGCATGGGAACGACCCTCTTTCTCTCTCCGCTGGGGTCCCCCTCTTGCGCGTACGTGGCATCTGGACCTCGGAACATTGTGCGCACGTTAGACGTGGGCTCCGCGAGCGCCGCCGTGCTTCATTTCGCGCGGACGCGAGGCTAGCAGGGCGAAAGAACATTGTGCGTGTGCGTGTGGGCGTGGTGCTAAAACATGGAACGAGGAAGGAATGTGATGTGCGTGCGGTGCTATACTATACCACGCGTGCGCCGCCTTTGTCGACTGTGAGCCGGATGCGATCGCCTGCGTCGACATCTTTAAACTGCAAATGGCGTATCAGTATGTGCGAGCCTGGCCGCGAAGGGCTGGAAGACACGAGGTGTGGCGCGGAAGCACGTACGGTGAGCTCCCGAGTGCGGTGGAGACTTTCAATCTCGTCTACTCTGCCCCGGACGCTATCGAGCAGGTCGTCGAACCCTTCTTCACCCACCACCTCCTCGGCGGCGTGAAGGATGAGCCAGGAGTCGGGCGTAACATCGTGGTTGATCTGCACGGCGGAAAGTGAGCAGCGAGGCGTTGTGATTCAGGTGAAGGACACTCACGTCAATCGCGATTATGTTCTTGCGGTCCAGGTCTACATTTCACGAAATTTAGAAACGTGTACTAGCAGGCACAGGCAGGGACGCACCATCCATGAAGTCCGGCCGCGTCATGATCTGCCGGCATTCGTACTGCGAGCATGTGAGTCCGTCGAACAAAGTTTGAGAACAATGTACAACGCACGTAGGGGATGCGAGGCAGCGGGATCCCTTCCAGCTCCTCGGCTTTTGCCTCACCACGCTCGACCGCCTCCCGGATTCGCTCGACTTCCTTCTCGTGCCGGTGCACAAACTCGCGCAGAAGGAGCCACGAACACGAGCTCCACTTCTGCTCGTCCATCACGTCGTCGTCGCAGTCCGGGATCAGCCCGATCTGGCTCAGCAGCCACGCCTTCTCGACCGCGAGCATGTGCTTCGCGTACTCGACCATGTTCGGCGCCTTCGTTGCCTTGCCGAGGTACGTGAGACGGCCGCCGACGATCTTCACCATCTCGGTGAGCACTTCCGGCGACTCCTTCTGCTGGCGCGCATTCATGCGCATGCGGCGTGCCGCGGTCTGTGCGTCTTGGGCGGACAGGTCATACACGGAGACGACCTGAAATGAGGTTAGTAACGTGTTCTTCGGCGGGTGGGCTGCTTCTTACATGCATCCTGCTAGCGTTCTTGCCTGCGACCAGTGTCAGACTATGTGAACTACACATGAAGGCAGGGGCTTACGCATGACGAAGAATGGCCACGAGTCATCCCTGCAGATCGATGAGTTGCCGTGCCGACGTATAGGAGGAGAATGTGCTTACGAGCTGAACACCATTGTCAGGATCCCTATCGAAGTGTTCAGCTATGAGTCCAGAAAGGAGGTCAGAACACATACCACTGGCTGCCCACCCCTCAGCCCGTTGCTGGAACTGCAGCAACATGTTGCGGCCGTCATCATCGTGGTTGAAGTAGTGGACGTTGTTGAGAATGAGGATGAGCGGCTTGCCGGCCGTCTTCGCGTGCCTCAGAGCCACCTTCTCGAGCTTGTTCAACGCTGTGCTCGAACGCCTCGTCAATCTCGCGTCTGCATTCACTGCGCCTGCGCACATCGCTTACCCCGCTCGATGTCCAACGCCGGTCCACCTGCATAGATCAGGGTATCAGAGTTAGGGTTGCGGGATCTCCCCCAGGGAACTGACCTTCGCGCGGATCCCTCCGCTGGAAGAGGCCCGTCTGCGTGTCCTCGTTGTACTCATAGTTCAACGCCTTGCCGAGGCGCAGGCGGAAGACTTCGAGGTCGGGATGCGCGTCGCACATCGCGACGCCCTCGGCCTGCACCGCCTGCATCGCGTCGAGGATCATCGTCGTCTTCCCCGTACCCTGTGGACCCGAACCGTCACAGGAGACAATGATCAACGGCAGCCCACTGCGCGTAGGGCGGAGACAGTACGCACCTTAGGTCCGAGCAAGATGAAGTAGTGCCCGACTTCTTGACCCTTGATGATGCGGTCGATGAGGTCTTGCTCTGAGCGCCGCAGGTGCTGCGTCCACGGCCCCTCGAGGTCCCATTCGAGCTCTTCGCCTGCGACTACCGCTACCGCCTCATTGGGCCTCTTGATGGCGTTTTTCGCGAGTTCGAGTGCCGGGTCATATCCTGCTGCGAAGGCTTTCTCGATCTATACGGAGGGTAGAAATGGGCAAGTTGGCCATGCAAGAGATTCTCATACCTTCCAAAGGACGTTCTCCTTGTACCAAGACATGTACACGACACCGCCTGTGAACACTTTCGAAAAGGTTAGCAGCTGTTTTGAGTGCTACAATCACGGCCCTCAAGAAAACAAATTGACGAAATGCAGAGTACAAGACACATTAGGTGCATATAGTCAGACCGTGTCCGTCTCGCGGTCTGCGAACGTCCCGTACTTCTCTCTCCAGGTGCCAACGACAACTGTCAGTAACCCTGATCTGCTTATCCTCGCTCAGCAGCTTGACACAGCTCTCTGTCTGCTGAGCGACGAAACTGGGAGGTCGTCGTGAGGCTCAGCTTCATCTTGGAGACTAAAAAGAGTGCGACTAAGGCAAGGTATCACCATTGACCTGGCGGATGTTGGGCAGAATGGGGCTTGCCTTTCCGGCGACTCTGTAGTTTCTGCAAAATCTCGCACAGACAGCGCACGCCATATCAATTGGACTCGCGCGGCGAGCGACAGACGCTCCGTAATAAAGTGGAAGTTTCTCCTTTACCAACGCTTCATGTCTGGTGCCGTCCCGAGTATGCTGGACAGAAGAGTGACGTTATAGACTCACAAGGCACCACTCGGGCACCTCGTTGAAGCTTGTATGCGTCAGAGTCCCGACGTATTCAGCAGAATGAAGGAATCATCCGGCCATTGAAAACCCATCTCAAAGGCGCAAGGTGGGATGAATTAATAGGCGTGAGGTGTGTTGTTTGAGCGTGAGCTACGCACAAACAACACGTCGACCTGAACATGCGGATTTCTTCAGACACCCGACAGAATGTCTGAAGACAGCCGCCATAAACATACAGCTCGAAACAAATAAGATTTATTCATCATATAAAATACAACACTCACAGACTATAACGCCAAAGATAGTCGTCAACACAGCGTCACGAGCGCCGTTGGCTGCTCCGCCTCCAGACCCCCCGAAGCCGGTCGGGGATCCGGAAGGCGTAGACGGAAGTTCGCCAGATACAGCCTCGACTTGTATCTTTGCACGAGTGAGTTCGTCAGGGCGCCGCAGTACACGGCGGGTATATGTGCTCCGAGACCGACTGCCACCGGCGGTGAAATTCGAACTCGAAGCTGAAGGCCGCGCGCCAGTTTTTGACGATGTCACCGTCGAGCGCGCAGACGTTCTGGAGCTCGAGGCGAGAAGTCGGAGCATAGGGGTTACGCTCATCTGTTCAGAAGGTTATACAGATCTTCACAAGTACAAGAGAGAGATGTCAGGTGGCGAAAGACAAGAACGAGTTGGCATGTTGCACGCTGGTTGCCAGTGGGGAGATGTACAGCCGCGCTCCGCGCGCCAAGAGGCACTGCGGCGTCCGCGCCTCGCTGAGTTGAACGGACACTGCCACCCCAGCTGAACCCCTTGATCGAATAGCCGAGTTGAATGCTCTGGGATAGCTACGCCACCTGTAGGCGGGATTGCGGTCGTAGTGGGAGGTGTTCATGGGGACGTACAGTTGGGAGGTCGAAAGGATGGAAATCTTTTCTGTGTGCGGAGCGACCGACTTTCAGATTTCTACACACATTAAGTAGGATCAGTCTGACGGTTTCTGATATTGTTCCAGTCACACGTACTTTTATGAGCGCACATTCGGCCTGATAGGTCTCGAGGTTCTCGCGGATGCGAGATGGTAGAGGGACAGTACTTATGAGTAGTACGTAGCAGATGAGGAGTACAAGCAAGTAGGGTGCGGTGAATCAGGACTCCATTAAGTCTAATCCCCCCGACTAATTAGCTATCATTTCAGAGCTTAGAGGCTTATCCGAGTGTTGAATTCAGGCATTATACTCAACCCTGCTTATCATATGTCGGGCTTCCAAAATACAACTCATCTGACCTGTTATTAGGCGCTTAAATGTAAGCTCCGATGGAAGGGTAACCTTTGTTGGTAATCTAAGCCATATGCACGCAACGACGTTGTGGCCAAATCACCCACCTTGCCTCCTAACCACCATCCCCCTCCTCTCTTGCTATGGCGTTTGGGCTCACTATCGGCACGGAGCGTGCAACTGCGCTTCAGGTGAGTGCTCATGGAGAGTCAGAGTCACACATGCGCTAATCTCGACGTAGAATGCCATCCGAGACGAGCTAATGAAGCGAGGGTTTAGCCCCGATGCCGGTGAGTGCAAACACATCTTCAGGGTCCTTCTGAGGCTGAGCACTCGCGAAGACCCTGTTATGGCGGAGTACATCACCATTATGATCATCAACAACAAAACACCAGGTGCGTATTCGCGCATATCGTGAACGTCCGCGCTCTGACATCTCCACAGCCCAGATATCGTCGGAACTGGAAGACTGTAAGCCCCCTTCGCGCTTTGTGAGATGCGAGTACTGAGAATTTGCTGGACGGCAATAGTAATTGGGTCAGACTTCGGTGAGTGTGGCGACAATCGTCCATAGTTCCAAGCTGACTCCATTGTAGATGCTAGCTTTGTCGACTGGCTCTTCGCCGAAGCCGCTAAAGGCGCCCCTGCGTCCGAGGCTCCCGCTGTAGCAGAACCCTCCTCCTCAACCCACCCTCCCGTACGCGATTCACCTCCCCATCAAGCCCTTGACACGCAACGGAGACCGCCAAACGGCCTTCGTGCGACCGCGCCCATCTACCAGTCTGCTATCGCCCAAGCTCTTCCATCCACCTCCCCATCCGCCCAGAAACGCACCGCATCTGCCCGTTCCCCCTCTCCCAGCGGCGGCCCACCTTCAAAGTCACGACGTACAGACCTCCCCACAGGCCCTCGTGCAATGTTCCGTGATGGTCCTGGTGGACATGGTCCCGGCGGTGGCAACTCGCGCAGTCTCCTGGACCGAGTCGGCCCTGCAAGAGGCGGTCACGGCCAATACAATCCTCATGACGACGTACAGGCACGCATTGACAGCATCACGAACGGCCCGCCCGACCCCAACATGATGATGATGAACGGCGGGTTCCCCATGAACGGCATGCCGGGGATGGACATGAACGCGATGAACATGGCGAATCCGATGATGCTGCAGGAGATGATGATGAGCCAAATGGCGATGATGGCGCAAATGGCAGGCGCGATGGGTATCCTGCCGCAGGGACCCCAGTTCATGAACGGTGGGATGCCGATGCAACCCGGGATGGGTGGAGATATGGGCGGGTTCAACGGGATGCAGGGTGGCATGCCGCACGGAGGTCCGGATAACAGGGGCCGCGGGCGAGGACGCGGAGCTGGCCGAGGAACAGGTCGCGGACGGGGTGGCCATGTTGGTCACCACTCCGAGGGACCGTCAAGCAATGGCGTACCAGCGTCCGGCCCTACGCCACACCCTCCCGCGCCAACACCGGCGACCGCGACCACGTCGGCGCCTGTGATCGCTGCCCCCGCGCCCATTACGGCGTCCACGTCCACGGGATCTACGCGCGGTGGTTTCGTCGCCCCCGAACGTCCTCAGTCACCGACGCTATGCAAGTTCAGCCTGAAGTGCACGAACCCCATTTGCCGGTATTCGCATCCCTCGCCCGTCGCGACGCCGGAGAGCGGTGTCGTGCTCAGCAACGACGCGTGCGAGAACGGCAAAAACTGCAAGGACAAGGATTGCATCAAGGCGCACGTCAGTCCCGCAGTGCTTAACCCGAATGGTAAATATCATTTCTTCGGTGGCTCCCGTATGCACGCCCTGACTTGTTCTGCCCTAGCTGAAGTCCCCAAACCCAACGCATTCGTTGCGCCCACCCCTCCCGTGCAACAGCAGCAACCGACCGCCGTCCCGTGCCGCTTTGGCGCAGGGTGCACGCGCGCCGGCTGCACCTTCTCGCACCCGCCGCGACAGCAGCAGACCGGCGGCCACTTCGCGCAGCCGTGTCGGTTCGGGGCGGCGTGCACCCGCGCGTCGTGCCCGTTCCAGCACCCGGAGGGCCGCGTGCTGCCGACGACGTTCCACCGCGGGCTCGCACCGTCCGGGGGCATGGTGAACGTGCCGACGCCGGAGACGGGCTCCATTGGCGCGCCGAGCCCGCACAAGAGCATGTCGTTCAAGAAGGCGGACGGCGCGGGGGAGGCAGACGCAGCGGCTGCAAAGGCCGTGCCGCCGCCCACGGCGTCGAGCAGTGCGGCGGACCTGGAGAAGAAGGTGAAGGAGATGGAGGAGCGCAAGAACGAGGCGCAGAAGGCGATCGCGGCGGCCCAGGCGGGCAAGAAGGACGACGCGTCGAAGGCTGTCTCCATCTCCGCATAACGACGGTGCGCGTTGGAGTGGTCATGTTGGTCGGTGAATAGGTGAATATGTTCACGTTCCGCGCGTGTAGGAGAAAACGCTCCTTGTCACGGACCGTATAAGTTAACGCTGTAGTACTCTACTTGAGACCCGATATCGACTGCCTGTGCTCGCCCTGTCTTCCTTTGCAACTCCCTACTTACGAAGTCGTACACGTCGACGACCCCAATTGAACACTTCCCGAGCCCCGCCAATGGCGGGGTGCTGCTGTGCTCACACATGTCTGATTTGTGCGAAGATTGAGTTTCACGTGGAGTTGGAGAGGCTGTCGAGACCGAGCCAGAGGGGAGTGGAGCGAACAAAGCGGACAAGACGGCGGGGGCGGATACTCCAGGGTCACTGAGCGTGAGGAGGATATGTTCATGGCAAGCAAGGACGCCGATTCGGCTGAGGAGAATATCTAACTTAAGTTGTCGCTCGATAGCGGGATGAGATAGCGGTACATGATAAAGGCCAACACGCTAAGTTTACAATAACACCTCACGAATCATGCATTCTGCGATGCGGGCGTGGTGCGTAGCCGTTTTCGTGCAGAACCCGAGGATGGACTCTCGTGCAGCGGACCACGCTTGGACAAACCCTCCGGCTTTTCTGCCGTGTTCTGATTTTCAGATTCCTTCTCCGGATCAGGATCCTGCAGGAGCTGATCTGGCTGCTTGTCGTCCTCCGGCCACACAACGTCGACATCGAGGAGCTGCGTGTACAGGAACTCCACCATGGCTGCGTGGCTCTCGAGGTTCTTCGCCCGCCACTCCATCTCTGCACGTATCAGTTGACTACTACACACTTGACGCTCAAGTTCCGCGACCGTCGGCAGAGCGCTTAGGCCCTCCGCGAGACGACGACGCTGGTATCTCTCGAAGCGGAGAGCGCCGTCCGGATCGAGGGGTTTCTGCAGTGGGGCTACGATCCGCGCCGGCTCCGGGCGACGGTCGGCAAGTGCGTAGGATGCTTCGAACCAGTTGAGCAGCTGGGCGAATATGGCGTTGATGGGATGTATTTCCGCTTCGGACCGTTCGCAAGCTTTCACAAGCGAAGGCGACGCTTTGCTTGAGCTGGAGAGATTACTTGACGTGGGCAGGTAAGCAGAAGAGCCCTCGGAGTGTTGCTTCAGCGGGGAGTGACAGAGGAAACGCAGCGGAGTCTTCGTGTTCGTGCAGAGCTTTCCGCATAAGAGCGTGTCGTGTTTGACCGCGCCGCAGTAATAGTCCTTGTCATTGTCGGTACGCCCGGTGTCGAAGTAGTTGTAGACGAAGCGGCCGACGTCCCTGCAGTTATGCGGGAGCCACCGGATGGCGAACCAGAGTAAGGCATGGAAGAACGACTCGAGCTCGTCTGGAATGAGAATTTGCTTGCCAGGATTGTTTAGAGCGTTGGCGGACATGAACTGCCAGGTCCCCTGAAGGTGTGTCAGAAGAAGACCTCCGAACGCAAGTACGAAGGTGCGTACCTGTCGGACAGGGTCGCCTGAGCTCCCGCTTTCTTGATCCTTACGTTTCGATAACTCCCAATCAACGAGGAGCCCCTCGTAGACGGTTCTTCCATCCGGCTTCTCCCTAGGTAACATAAGGAGGTTACCACAGCTAATGTCTCTGTGGATTACTCCTGCCTTCAGGTAGGCATCCTCGTGAGCTGAACAATATGTTAGTACAACCAGGAAGCATAGGATGCAACGATGATCACCTTCGAGGCAATCAAGGAATATAGACACGAGCTGTCTCCCGTTCTTGAACTCGCGCAACGGAATTCCAACTTCCTTCACGACGAGGCGGTAGTGCTTGTAGTGTTTCATTCCAGATGCTTCTCCCACGTGCTTCGTCTTCCAAACGTCTTGTGAGACGGTCTCTTGCCCGCCGACGTCGCCATCACACAGCCGGGTCGGAATCCCCGTCACGCCGCACCCGTTGAGGTACGAGAGGATGGCGCCTTCCGTTTCTCTGCCCCCGCGAACGACTCGCCAACAGTCCTTGAGGAACACGATGGGATGGTCCGGGTCGCATGGGTCAAGAGCCACGTAGCCTCTGGTACCCCTGCCAACAAGTTCGGAAGCGATGAAGGTCGGCTTCCCTACCAGGAAATCGCGAGGGCCCCCGGTGTCCTCGACAGTAATCAGCCACCAAGGCCAGTCGCCGGCGAGAGTTTCCTGAAAGAGTAGGCGCGCGTAGTCTCCGATGGGGCGGGGAGTTGAGCCGCAAGCCATCATTAAATCGTAGTCGGGAGTCCCGGGGAGGACTCGAGACGCAGTTGGATCGTGGCCCCTTTGTACGGCAGAGAGACGCGAGAACCGCCGGAGGAACCTCGCCAGCTTCGCAGTCTCGTCCGCGTAGTCGAACTTCTCCGTGAAGATAGCGCCAGCACGGTCCAACCGGACGACGCGAGCGAAGGTGCCGAATACGATGATGGTGTAGTAATGGGTGCGATGTTGGCGATCGAAGACGAGAGTTCCGTAGGACAAGATCTGCTCTAGGACAGCTTTTCGCCTGCTCCAGGAAGGGTCCCCATGCTCCGCGCTGTTTTCGAATGGATCGTCCTGGCCATCGACCGTGCACACAACGGAAAGTTCGATCGCGGACCAGTTCGCTTGGCTGCCGGGGGTGGGGGCGGAGTCCGTAGCATACATGCCGCCATGGATGGTCTGCCGAGTTTCACCAGCTGCATCAACAGCTTCTGTGGTTACGAGGACGAACCCCTCTAGAATGCCAGCGTCATGAACGGCGTTCACCTTGAGGAAACAGGTCCAAACATAAGCACGGGCTGCGGGCAAATGTATGAAGTGCGTACCAGAGCGTTGTACATATCCTTCTCCTTGCCCTCGCCCTGCGGGATGTCGTTGAATAGCTTTGCGAACGGTGCATCGCCCGGATCCTCTCCGGGCACAAACGAGTCTAGCATCTCATCGAAGGAGACCTCCACTGCATCTTCTAACATGGTGATGCGAAAGAAGGTAGTGATGCAGAGCAAACGAGGGAGAGCGATGCCCGGGTAAGTTGAGGCTCAGGATCAAGAGGCGTCTGCGCTAAACGAAGAGGCGTCATTGTACGATCAAAATATGGCTAAGCCGATGACGATTGTTCACCTGGTGGCTAACTGGGTTTTCTTGGTTTGGCAGCTTTGGAAGTCACTCCTGGATCTAAATCGCGAAGGAAATTTGTCAGAAATGCGTGAATTGTGAAGGAACTAACACAGTGTGCCGACGACCAATTCTGCTCATTGACTATGGCCAGCAGGTTCACATCGGGGCACAGTTTCCGCAAGTCTTGACCCACCGTTGGGTCGCCGTCGAATGGGACTCTGAGTAGAACAATCCTTCCTATCTTCTTTTTCTTGCCTGATCGCATGTACGAGTGGGACGATCTCTGAAGGTGGAGTGGATGGTCTGCTTGACGGCGTCCCCTAGCTAGGCTGCGGCTACACGCGCACAGAGCATTCCGGACTAGTATTGATACATCACCGAATACAACAACATTTCAGGACAGGAAGGGCCGATAGAACAGGAGCAAGGGACATCGGCCGGGGGAGGGTGCAGAGCGGGATGCAAGCCTAGTACATCTCCAGACTCATCCCGTCGTGGATCTCGTAGTCCGCGAGCGTGATGTGGTCCTTGTAGATCGTGTACCTGGAAAGAAAACACACGCTGAAAGTGAGGTCCCTGCACTGAGCGAGATTGGGAAGCAGGACGCACCACTTCTTCAGCTGGATCTTGGTGTGATCCGTACCGGTCTGGGCGGCGATGAGCCGCTTCAGGTCGCCGACGGTGTCGTCGGGACTGCACTTCACGCGGACTTTCAGAAGACCCGTCAGCTTACGCGTAGTATGGAGGAACATGCCGCGTACCTTTGCGCCCCAGACGGTCGTTAGCAATAACCTGCATGAGTCGGCATCGTAGTAGTGTGCGTGCAAAGTACGAGAGCGAGCGGGTGATTGAGAGTGGGTTTGACATATTAGCGAGCTCACATTCTAGAGGCCTTTAAACCACTCACTTCAATGAGGGCCATCCTGCAAAGAGACGAGTGCGTCGAAGGCCTACAGACAGAGATGAGAGTCCAGAGTCAAGATGCTGAAGCGCAGTAAGCGCCCGAGGGATCTTGACCAAAAAGGCAATACAGGAAATTATATGTTTGGCGGCCCGTGGTTACGACATCTTCAGGTTGCTCAGTTCGAGTTCGTCCACCAACGCCGACGTCGTGCAGGAACACACACACATATCAAGGTAGGTACGAGCTTGCCGCCCATCCCATGGGTATGGGTACACTGGCACGCAGGTGAGTAGGTCGACCACCTAGCCTATCTCTGCCCGGAGGTAAGTGTATATATCTGTTTCGAAAATTGCGAACGGTAATATGGCTGACTCGGTCATGTATTGTACTCCATAGAATTTGACCTCACTCACCGGGGTACTTAACATTCCAATGAGTACATTTTCAGTCAAGCACGCATGGCCGGGCCGAAGACACGGGAAGGAGCTAGTGTACCATAATCTAGCACACTCATATGGGATCGATACCCGGATCGCCTCCACTTCAAGTGAGCACGACCCCGCAGCAGTCTCTCCCTCGCGGTACAGCACATATTGGCTTACATTCACAGGATAGTACAATCACTGGTGATACAGAGTCCCAATCCTACAGCCTATCCGACACGCTGACCCTGTACTACCCACGCAAGACTTGATCGGGGAAGTGGAGGTATGTGATCACTGAGCATGAGGGATAGGGAGGGGGCTTGGAGTGGCGAGGCGTTCAGCACTTGCACTCGCTGGCCTTGCAGCCGCAACTGGAAGAGAAGGTGAGTGACCAAGCCCTCTTCAATGTGGATGATGCTTACGCCTCGCCGCAGCTGCAGGAGTCGAGGCCGCAAGCGGCCGCGTTCTTCGGGGCATCGGTGGTCTACATAGGAGCACACCGGTGGTCAGCACATGCAGTGCGGGGTAAGGGTGAGCCGTGGGCACGTACGGAGCACATGATGTAGAGTTGCGAGGTGAGGTGAGTGGCAGATGAGCTTTGGAGTTGTGAGATGGTGGACTGGAGGAATCCCTTGGTCGTCGAGGAGCCCAGCTTATATCCCCCCAGGTCTGATCGGAGCGCCCATTTGCCTCGTAACTTGCCACACTCATCCCGACAGACAACCAATTGAGTACGCAGCTGCGCGGTTTTTTGGATACGCGGTTTTTCGGATGCGCGACTTCTTGGACGCGCGATTTTTTGGATGTGCGAATTTCTGGACGCGCGACTTTTTGGACGTGGGTAAACACTGTCAGCCAGCCTTCCGCCTCCCACTGCATTCATATTGCCGTAAACTTCATATCTACTAGTACGTCATAAACCAGCAAGGCATTGCGAACCCAGAGAACGCTCTTGCAAAACGGCAAACCCAGGGACTAGAATTCCTTCAGATGTTATAATAACATAACGCGTTCACTACTTCAAAATTAAAATCGGTCGACGCGAACGGGCTCCCTTTCCGCGCCGATCTGGACGCGGAGGCCGCGACCTGACCATGGTGGCCGCGTTCTTCTGCCTGGGCTCTCCTCATATCCTTCGGTTACTCCGTCTCCAAAGAACACGTATCCCGGAATGTAGCGGTCCACAAATCTGCGAATACAGGATTTACTCTAGCGAAGCTATGAACTGACAAGACAGACTTACCCTTCGACTTGCACATCACTCATGCCTTTTCCGCCGTTTCGTGCCTTCATATGATGCTCCTGTTGTAGCCGCCACTTGTAGATGTAGTCATATGGATGATCATCTGGAGGCGCGATCTACACGCAATATGCTTAGCGGCAGGAGGCTACCGTGCACTGGATGGGTGCCCACCTGGATGAACGCATCAAAGAGATTCCACCACGAGACGTAACTCCTGAGCCGCTCGTTCACATCCAAAACGTCCTCTATCCGATATCCCCTCTTCCCGAAGAAATCGTCTCCCAGCCCCGTGACGGGCGCGGAATAGCGACGCTCGACCTCGGCCGCCGAGATTGGGTAGAACCCAACACACCAACCTTCGAAGAGCACGACGTCTACCGGTGGGCGGACGACCAGTCCGGGTACACGGTCGCCCTCGCCGTTGAAGAGGCTCTTGTCGAAGCCTGGGAGGTGCACCTCAGCGCCTCCGGCCGTGCGATCGTTGATGTTCTTGAGCTTGTTCAAAAGCTCCGTCCCGAGGGGCACGTCATGCGTGCCGGGCTGACCGCGCCCTCTGAGTAGCGCGTTGTCCGGATGTGCGGCCGCTAGACTAGCGAGACCTGCGTGGGGGAGGTACAGGTCGTCCAAAGAGAGCACCGTGACGGCGAGGTTGTGCGGTGGTGCCTGGAGCACGTCTCGGAGGATAGACGTCAGGTAGGTCTTGCCGCTGCCTTGTGGTCCTTGCACGCCGACAATGAGCGGCGGGATCGCGCGCTTCCCGTCTTGCGCATTCCATCTTGTGCGATACCGTGCGAGTTCTGCGAGTATGTGCGATTCCATATAAGGCACGGCCTCGGGAACATCGGAAGAGGTCTAGATATCCGCGCGCGTTAGTACCCAAGAACCCGCGTTTGTAGAGACAAACTCACAACCTGCTGCTGTACGCTCATCGTATTCTTCCTGCTAGTCGTGGTCGTAGATGCCAACGATAGCGCGAACGCTATGTGCCATCGTGAGCACGACAATATTGTCCGCGGAGTGGATGGGTCCCGCGACTAAGCCGCGATCCCGCGCGGCCCGAGCTGCACCAGTGCTCGGCAAACGCCGCGCGGAAGCTGGCTGCGCTACCTGCGTACTCGTGTCGAGCGCGCAGGTTTCTGTCCTCCACCTCCACCTCCATCTCCTGCTCCGCCGCCCCCTCTTCTTCCACCCGTACTCCGCTATCTGTACAGAAAACCCACAAAACTCGGGAAAATGATGGCCTCATCGGATACGGAGTCTTCGGGCCCCATGGAGCCCCTGGCAAACTACCTCGCCAAGGGCCAGAGGACGTACCAGCAATGGCTCGACCGCGTCACGCCGTTCGTGCTCTACCGCTGGCTGGGAACTGCAGGGCTCCTGTCACTGTTCATGCTGAGGATCGTCTTTGCGGAAGGGGTGAGTCTGCAAGGTATATCTTGGCCTTGGATAGCGAAATTGACGAGTTCGGGCGCTCTCCTGTTCTTGCACTATCGTAGTGGTATATTGGTACGTCCTGCCTCCTTTCATACCATACGAGATGATACTGACAACCCCTGACAGTGGCCTGTATGTCTTCACACCGTCGCTGTGACCCAGAAACGACCTGACTTCGTCGCCTTCTTCAGACGCCCAGGCAATCTACCTCCTCAACCTGCTCCTCGCCTTCCTCCAGCCCAAATTTGACCCCTCGCTGCAAGACGACCTCCTCGCGGACGAGATCGAAGAGGGCGGAGAGGAGTCCCAGTCACCTCTGCCGTCCTCGCGCGACGACGAGTTCAGGCCATTTGTGCGGCGGTTGCCAGAGTGGCAGTTTTGGTGCGCACCCCTGGCAATTGTCTTCCCCCAGATACGCTCGTGCTAATTGTGGCCCCGCCAGGCTGTCTGCGACGCGCGCGACGCTCGTCGCGATCGTATGCACGTTCTTCGAGATGTTCGACGTGCCCGTCTACTGGCCGATCCTCGTCGTCTACTGGTTCGTGCTCTTCGCGCTCACCATGCGCCGCCAAATACAGTACGTCCCTGTCCATCATCATGATTTTCCCGCGAGTGTTTGCTGAGCCCCCGCGACAGACACATGATCAAGTACAAGTACATCCCATTCGACTTTGGGCGCAAGGCGCGCTACAGCGCCAGTGCGCGTCGATGAGTGGGTGTGGGCGTTTGTACTCCGTATGTCGCTTCTTCTCGTAGCTCGGATACTGAGACGTAGGCTGACCTTGTGATGCGACAGGTCGATACGCGCTTGCCATGACCTAGACGATCTGCTACGTATACCATACCGATGCTCTATTCACCCCGGATAATGCAGATATACTCATGGCTGTAATGTCGCGTTGCGTGAAATTCTGGCAGCGCCTGCTATCTTGAAGGGTTGGCGGTCGCGACCACTGCATGATCATCCTGCCGTGCATCGTCGTTCAGTGTCATCGAGTACTGGGGACCTCCACCAGCGGCTCGCTCCTGCGCGAATACAGCGATATCGCTTCAGTAGCGGGTGTTGCCGCTCAGCGGCGTTACAAACTTGCAAAGATAGCCCTGATACAATGCATAACATCATGTCCAGAGTACTGAAACAGTTGGACGAGTATATAGTAGCACGTAGCGCAGAATTACAGATCACAGCACGAAGGGTATGACCGCCTTGCGCTCCTTCGGATAGTCCGGGAATCGGTTGAGGTACCACAGGTGCCCCCTCCACGCGCGCGGGAACATCAAGAACACCTCCGACAGGAAGAACAGCCACGGCGGGCTCGCCGTCGCGAAGAACGCGCTCAGCGACGTGACCGCGGGCGCAGGCGCCGCCGCGCACGCGAACCCCAGCCACTCCGCCCACTCGCAGAAGTAGTTCGGGTACGAGATGTAGCGGTACAGCAGCCCGTGCGGGACCGCGTAGTGCTCGCCCTTGCTCTTCTCCTGCGCGCCGTCGCCGTCGCCGTCCTTCGCGGCCTTCGCCTTGTTCTTCTTCGCCGTGCGGCGGAGGTTCAGCAGGATCTCGTCATGCACGATGTTGCCCGCGAGGCCGACGGCCCACGCGGCGATACCCGCCCAGAAGCGCGGGCTTGAGAACGCCCCGGAGAGGTAGGCGTGCGCGGCGGGCGAGGAGAGGTATGCGCCGAGGAGCGAGCCGTTCACGGTGTTGAAGAGCACGGCGGAGAGCGGGACGGAGATGTGGGACTTCGAGCGCGAGGGTGTGCGGAGGGGGGAGATGATCGCGCGGTTGAGGTAGTGCAGTAAGAACAGCGCTGCCAGGAATGTAGGCGGGTGGGAGAGCGTGAGAGGGGGCGCAGTTCCCGCCGCCGTAGGTGATAGTGGGGAGTGTAGGAAGGCGTAGATGAATGTTGCGGGGGAGATGAGCTCCATGAAGATCCATGACCTCAGGCCTGGGTGCGTGGGGGTTGAGAGGCGTATTGACGGAGTTAACGGGTAGACGCACCATCAACGAGGAATATGCTGTCCTGCGAGGGTGTGAACCGCCCGAAAGGGGCGTCAAACGCGAAGGTCGCGGGACATATGATGGGCGGTATGATTGCGAACCATTTCCGCGCGACTGTGGACCATGTCTGAGTGCACCAAACTTGAGACGCGATGAGTAGAAATGGTGAACACACGGTCGTAGAGGGCTTGGCTGGCCTGCACGTCTGGCATGGTGTTTCTGCTGCAATGTCAGGCAAAGCATGTCCACAAATTCAAGCATAATACTCACAATTTCTGGTTTTATCGGCCCAAAATGAGGGAACTCAAGCAGGTGGTCCAGTGCTAACCCCGCATTCTCAGGCTTGGCGGCAGCGTAAGTGGCGTTGTTTGGTTGTATTAGGATCCAAAGCCTCCGTCTTCCAAATCGAGCGAGACTATGCGACTCTGCCACGTTCCATCATCCATCCCGCATGCTCGAAGCTGATACTACTTTAATGCATCCATCGTAATTGGCCATGCACATCGAAGTATTGCACACGCTCCTACACCTCATTGGACCCTTGCAGCTCTGAATCTCACGCACCTCTGAACATCGTGAGCATCTTCAAGTTGCTGAAACAGTTGGCCGTTGGCCTGTATCAAGTAACCAGACATGACCATCGGCGCGCTGTGGGAGTTGCATCCTATGACCCATATCCACGAATTTTTGACACATTGGATCAGAATATAGGCCCTAGGGGGACCTTCAGGGATATCAACTGCCACGTCGCCGAGGCATGCCAGTTAGCCACTAGGCGAACAATAGCCATCAATCGGGCCATACTCTTGCCATAACGTTCCCCCATAGGGCAAAGACGCCCTTCATCTGACACTTCACTGCGTCTCTCCCCCACTCGTGCTCTCCCCTTCGTTCGCTCCGCTGTACCCAGTTCGCTTCACCATGTTCGAGAAATCAGTAGAGGTCCCCTTCGATGAAATGCTGGACTCGTTCGTGCCCGGAGAGGACCCTGGTGAGATTCCGTTCGCAGCGCTGTTCAACGATATCCCGCAGGTTGGGGACGGGGAAGCTGATACGTTCCGCACTCTGGTACGCGAATTCTAGTCCTCCTGCTCGCAGTCCATGCTTATGTTCCAAACTGTTTCCATCAAGGCCGACGCCATCAATGAAGCTGGCATCTTGGAGGGATTCGTCTTCGTAACCACAAAAGCCGATGACGATGCATCTGGCGATACTCAACAGACCAGCCATGGGGGCATGTATGCCAAAGACTCCGCCCCCACCCTCGGCGGCCAAGCGGACTGGTCCACGATCGAACTTTCTGTTGTGTGCAAGGTCGATGTCCATGACGATCCATTCGACGACAGCACGGAGCATGAGGACTCCTCTTGGAGCAGGCGAAAAGCTGTCCTCCAGCAGATCTTGTCCTGCGGGACTCTCGTCTTCGATCGCCAATACCGCACCCACCACTATACCATCATCGTATTCGGCACCTGCGCTCGCGTCGTCCGATTAGACCGTGCTGGCGCTATCTTCACGGAAAAGTTCGACTACTCGGCGGAGCCTGCCAAGCTGGCGATGTTCCTCTGGCGGTTCTCGCGTCTCTCCGCCGCTCAAAGGGGCCACGATCCAACTGCGTCTCTAGTCCTTCCCGGGACCCCCGACTACGATTTGATGATGGCTTGCGGCTCGACTCCCAGCCGTACCGGAGATTACGCACGCCTACTCTTCCAGGAAACTCTCGTCGGTGACTGGCCTTGGTGGCGGATCACAGTCGAGGACGCCGGGGGCCCTCGCGACTTCCTGGTCGGGAAGCCTACGTTCGTTGCTTCCGGACTGGTTGGCAGGGGCACCAGAGGCTACGTGGCTCTTGACCTGTGCAATCCGGATCATCCTATCGTGTTCCTCAAGGACTGCTGGCGAGTCGTTCACGAGCAGACGGAGACGGAAGGTGCAATCCTCTCGTATCTCAACGGGTGCGGCGTGAGGAGCATTCCGACTAGGATTTGCGACGGCGACGTTGGTGGGCAAGAGACCGTCTTGCAAGACGTATGGAGAGCCAAGCACGCAGGAGTACAATGCCGTATGAAGCACCACAGGCACTACCGCCTCGTCGTGAAAGAGGTTGGAATCCCCCTGCGCGAGTTCAAGAATGGAAAACAACTAGTGTCTATATTCCTCGATTGTTTAGAAGGTGAGCATTTCAATGCATTTGATGTCTTGCGGTTGCTAACATGTTATCCAGCTCATGAGGACGCCTACCTGAAGGCGGGAGTGATCCACCGAGACATCAGCTGTGGTAACCTCCTCATGCTGCCTAGGGAGGAGTCGGATGGAAAAACTATCTACGAGGGGCTCCTCATCGACTGGGAGTTGTCGAAGCGCGTCGACCAAGGAAGCGAAACCTTGACCGACCCTGATCGACCGGTACGCTCCTCCGCGCCTGCGTTCAGAGATCATGCCATTGCTGACACACCTTCAGGGGACCTGGCAATTCATGTCCGTCAACGCTTTAAACAATCCTACCAAGCCGATCCTCATCTCAGACGACCTTGAGTCGTTCTTCCATGCCATGCTCTGGTTCGCCATCCGGTGGCTCCCGCACAACTGCGATGATGTCTACAAGTTTATCTTCGAGTACTTCGACACCGGGCGTACCTCCAACGGCAAGGACTACTACTGCGGCGTGGTCAAGCAGAGCACGCTCAACGGCAGCAGGGGGCTTCGCACGAACCCGATAACTCCTTTGCAGTTTTTCCGTCGCTATCCGCAGAAGCCAACCACGGAGGCTCCTGCTATGGGACAGCTCCCTAGCCTGGGGGATCCCACCTCACACTCAAGCGAAGCGTCATCTACACCCGTGGAAGCGTTGCGGACATGGTTTACGGCCGACCTCCATCCCATCGACGCCATATTCACCGAGCTCCTCAGTTGGTTCCGGGCGTACTACCAACTACCCGACCTCAAGCCTGCGCGTTCGCCGATACTCCACCTCAAGGAGCCTACCAATGCTCGCGACCGCAGGCGCTTCGAGCAGTACCAGCGGAGCCTCCCGAGCGCCTCTCAGTTGGCGACTAGGACAGAGTTGTTCCAGCAGTACCGTGCGGCGGTGGAGCGGCGCGCGAAGAAGCTCGAGAGTCACAGAGCCATGGCCAATTTGCTGTTCGAGTGGCTCTGTGCCGTCGATGAGATTTGGCCGGAGGATGACAAGCAGCCGGATCAGCTCCTGCAACATTCCGACCCCGAGGCGGACGACGAGAATACGACGGAGAGGCCGGCGAAAAGGTCGTCCAAGCGCAGTGCGCTGCATGAAGGTTCCTGCGAGGATTCTGCGCTCAAACGGCTACGCACCACGCCCGCAGCGCAAACGTGATTCGTCGGGGTTGACACTCAATTGAAGCATACGCGTTGCAGTCTCCATTTCAGATATCGTACACGGCTCACAAGTGCCTCAAAGATCTCGTATTATATTACATACTGTGTACCACTGTCTCATATCGCTATTGAGCGACGGCAACTTGAGATAGATATCTTCACAGCCTAATCGCCGTCACGGCTCGCCATGAACATCTCCAACACGGTGTCGCGATCGAGCTGCTCGTCGGGCTGCCAATAGTCCGACTCGTTCTCCGAGATGTCCTCCTCGCGCTCACCAGACTCGCGCACCCCCTCGCCGCCGTCCTCTTGGGCCTCGCCCCCTCCATTGCCCTCTGGCTCGCTTCCATCCCCATCCTCTGACTTCACGTTGTCCGCATCATCTCCTTCCTCCTCTTCGATGTCGTTCATGTCCTCTTCGGTCGATAAATTCTCGGATTCGTCTGTGTCCGGCCCAATGGACGAATCCTCGTCGTCCGAGTTCTCGGAGTTGGAGTCGGACTCCTCGCTCTCCACGTAGTAGTCCCCCGGCTCGTCATCGCCCGCGTAGAGTCCGCGATCGTGGAGGATGCGGTGTTTCGACCACGAGGCGCGCATCCCAGGGAAGTATACTTTGCGCCCGGCCTCGTCGCCCAATGGGGTCCTGGGGTCACATATCGCGGGGAGGTCCACGTGCAGGAGGTCTGTAGGCAAGAACCTGAACTGGACTGCACCCACCTCCGAAAAAATCAGCCATGGGCCGATTGTACCAAGCCCATATGTCCACATACCGCAGGGCGCCCAGCGGCACCCTCAGCGCATGTGGGGCCCTCCAGTGGTTATGATGTACTAGGCGTGGTAGTACGAGGTGTTCCAAGAGGGGGCACAGCTCCGTCAGACGTTTGAAATCGACACCGGCGGCCGCCGACTCGATCTTGGATGGATAGACGTGCAGGTAGAGGAGACGTCTGCCGTGTGCTGCAAGCAGCGTGGATGGGATCGAGGAGGCATGGCGCGTCGTGAGTCGCTCCAACAGGGGCATCTCCCAGGTCCTGGAGAGGTACCTAACGAAGCGCGCCTCGTCATTGGGGACATAGAGCTCCTTCAGCTGTGGGAGTTGCACGACGCGCAAAGGGCCCAGATAATCCTCCTCAGCCTCCGTGTCTTGCACAGGGCCCAGTTTTAGAGTCTCAAGGCGCACAGCAACGGAGAGAAGCTCATGCAAATGCGCGACTTGCTTATGTGTGAAGGGCATCGCGATGTCGAGCACCACGAGTCCCGCAACTCGCTCCTGGAAGGCGACTTGGAATGATCCGAAGGTGCTGTCGACGAACCAGGCTGGATTGAACACGCCGGAGTCGTCTTCAGGTGGTGGCGTAATTGCTGTACAGAAATTCTTCGCGGGGTGGTATTCGAACGTTTGGAGCGCCGTGCACAGGGTGAAGATCGACTGCAAAGCCTCGCGGGCGACGTCTGCGCACGGCCCCAGGATCACGCACGCATCCAGCCGGATGCTCTTGATCAGCTGCGCGAGGTTCTTGCGCGCCGCCTGGTTGACAGCGAGCACGTCTGCGAGCGCAAGAATTTGGCCCATCCGCCGGAGCGCGATGTCTTCGTAGAACAACTCCGTCGCTCGCCCTGACCACCACTTGCAGACCAGGATGAGGCCTTTGCGAAAGCGTAGTTCAACGAGCCAAGCACTTTTCCAGCCTCGGCAATGAGCAATTGACGGATTGAGTTGATAGCGCGGTGCGCGGGTTGCCCTCAGGATAACGAGGAGTACCTCGTGTGGAAGTTTGCCTGTACATACGGGCTGTCGTAGGGTGGTCGGTGGTATGTACTGTTGGAATCATGCCTCGTCAGCGCTCACAATATGTACTCGTGTGTGTGTGAGGGAGCTGAGGGGGCGGACTAACGCCTCCCTTTATTCTCCTCTATGAAGTACCGCGAGGCTCCTTTGAAAGCGGTGTTCTCTTTTCGCAGAAGAGCCATCTCCAAGCTCATCTCCTGGGGTACGCAACCGTGATGAACACTTTAGATCGGCCATTGAATGGTGATATCCAGATAAAAAGCTCACTTCCACGAGTTTCTTCAGTCGTTGGCTATCCTGCCGTAGTAGGGCGTTGTCCTGGCGAAGTATCGACAACTCTGCTGCGATGTTTCGCATAGATCGATCTGCAAGCTCATCCAACACAGACGAGCGTTTTGAACCGTCCGCGTTCTGGCCATCTACGAGGCTGACGTCCGATGGGTCCTGTGAAGGCATTGTCGTATAGTTTTCTGTTCGTTTGGCGTGGCCAGATGGAGATTGTTAGGAAACCGATGTAAGCCTGAGGCATCGATGAATCAGGCTCGCGTGTTCGGATATTTCACTCACACGAGAATGCCGCTGTTCAGGAGAATCTTCGGGTGTACCAGGCGGTACGGCGGAGTCGCTCCGACTCCTCCGTCTGGCTTATTCGCCGGCTGAGCTACTATCCTGCTAAGGTCAGGACTAGTACTCGGAATATTGAATGTTTGACCCACTTCGTGGCAGCGATGCTTGAGTTCACCATTTATACTCACATAGCACGATGGGGGTCGTAGGATGACTCGTAGCATTTCTGATCCACGGGGGAGATATAGCACACTTCGAGCAAAGAGGATGGGGAAAGCAGGAACCGTTCAGGTACGAGTTCAAGTTGCGGCCGATTCCACGGCGCTTGCGTACCAGGGACCTGCTCGCGCCGTGCTCGGTTTGTATGGCTCTAGATGTTCCCAATGGTCCCGAGACTCTACTAAGATATTGAAGAGATGCATAGGAGGCTCTCTAAAAAATCTCAGACTTTTCCGCGAAGTCGCTGCTGAGAAACTCAGTGACCGCGGCTGAACTGAGGCGCCCCCAGCGCTAAGCCTCCTCCAGGCTCTCCGAGGCGTTGCAGGCTGCACAGCGTGTCCGTCTTGACTTGGTACGTCCACAATATGGTACACCTCGCATTGCATCGCACGCTGACATCGAATACTTCTACACAGACCTCCATATACACCATTGAACCATCATCAACCCTGAAGCGAACTCGAGACTACAGACAGCGCGGCCATCGTGGGCGGCGACTCGGACTTCCAATTGCTTGCCACACGAGCAAGCCTTGCCCACCTTGGCACAGGCGGACTCGTTCGTGTCGTCGCAAGCGCACTGCCAATCGAGAAACCGTCAGAACTACTCAAGATGGTCCGCAGGCGCACGGGACTCGTGGCAAGGGGGCGAATACTCACGCTCAGGCAGAGCTGGCGTTGTTGACGCAGTTCTGGCAGCTGCACTTGTTCGAGGCGCCGCACGCGCACCCAGTGGAGCTGCACGAGCTGTAGTGCGTGACGCGTCCACGTAAGTACAGGGACATGCGTCTACGCTGGAGTGAGGACACACCTGCAGGCGCTCTGGCAGGTGCAAGTGTCGGCCATTGTGGTGAAGAGTATGGAGTAGTTGGTGGTGAAGTTGGTGGTAGGAAGTGAGGTGTCTGGAGGGACTGGAGGACCGGGTGAGAATGCACAGGGGGTTTATATACGCCCTGTGGCGAGTGACAAGCCGATGACGTTGCGCAGCCGGTCCCAAGACGAGGGAGGTGGCGGAGGACTGCGGGGTGTGCCGGCGCGCGCACTCTTGCCCGCGGTCGAGTCTGCAGCCGACTCACACTGAAGTGCAGCCGACTCACACTGAAGGCACGTTCCAGGTCCAACTTTCGGCCAAGAATTATTCAGGAAAGGAGGTAGCTGAAGTGGATGCATTCGCTGGCGGAGAGGCACGGATCAGCCGCCCAGCAAGGTTCGCCGTGAACACTATACACACGTACGTCAAGCGTCGCGCCGCAGCGAACTTAGCGAAGCCGCGACAGTGGGTTCTTGACTGAACCTTTAGTAGGAGAACACCGCAGAGGCCGAGTAGAAGGCGATGGGGAGCACGCGCATCCAAACGCGTTCGCGGATATGTCTCGACGAGAAGCACACCAAAGTTACGCCAGAGCTGGAACGCGATGGCGGCGTGCTGGCCGTGTCGCATGACCTCCATCTTTGGTCTCCCGGAGGGCGTGGGCTGGTTTTGTCTTCAGGATGGATGTTCCAGCCAAGACGTCGCGTCGATATCGGCATGTCGCAGACTGCAGGACGCATAGCTTGAAGGGTAATCTACCCTGCGCGCCGCATCGCGAGCAAAGGCTCGAGATGCATCCAAAGTTTGACCTGTCAAGCTGAGCTTAGTCGACAGATGGATTCGGGATGCGTCCGGTCTGGGCTATTTTGCTGCAGCCTGCAGTTTCCGAAGGCCGCAGGCTCTTCGCGTGTTCCCTGAGCACACCCTGTGGCAGATGAAACGTGTAAGTGGATGTATTGCGGCTCCTCCTTCGTGGCGGTCTTATGACTGACCTCTCCTTATCCAGGAGATAACAGCACACTCGAAGCAGGAACGGCGTCGCAGCCTGTAAACCATAGATCAATATGTCGCCAGCTTTACTCAAAACCCTGGCCACGCACCGTGTCCCGTACGTCTGTACACGTACGTTCCATCCCAGCGCGTTCTACTACGTATACGCGAAGCTTCGCGCACAGGAACGCTTTCGTGTCTGGAGACGGCGGTCGGCTGCGCATTCCGGCTTCCAATCCTCGATCTCCGGCTTCATTCTACACCTCGAATCCACGCGAGCCTGATCTGAAAACACTCCGGCGCGATGTCGGGCTACGCCTGCCAGAGGTGGTGGCGGCGACATGAGACCCACGACAGGACCTTCCTTGCCCTGGTGCTGATGTATCCTATATTTGGTTCAGCAATTCAACACCGGGTCGACCGTTTCGAAGAGCGGCGCTGCTCGATGCGGCCTGGCGTTCGTGGGCGAGGGTAGGGCGGAGATGTATTTCTGGCATGGAGAACGTCCGAGGAGAAGGTGCCCGAGTGGCCGGTTCTGCGTATCAGTCGAAACCGACTGCATGGACAAAGCGTCCAACGCCGTGACCGTTGCACGACCGGCTAGACGCGATGGATGGTTGCTTCAGAGAGTATTCGGGTCGGGGAAGTAATGATACGCACCACTGCGACGCCACATAGTACTATCGTTCGCGCACTTTGTCCGTGTGCGAGGCCCGAGATGGCGCTCCAGCGCGACACTATTGATCTTGAAAATAAATCTTGGGCGACACCCCACTATTGCGGTGCATGTCTACGTTAGGACGACCTGGGAAGAACGTCAGAGCGCGCCAGCACGGGTCATCAGGCAAGGGGCGACTGTTAGAGTGTCCGAATACGAGGAAGCATTGCAGATGACAGAATGGTATATGTACAAGAGACGTCCGTGGGTATCTATGAAGCGAGAATACAAAACACACTGTAACGCAGACGACTCATGCTGGTATAGTACAGTGAAGACGGAGGCGAGCTGAGCTGAAATCTAGAGCGAGGATGCTGCAGGATGGTGAAGATCCTTGGTCGCCAGCGCGGTTGCGGAGAGTGCTCTTGAGCCAACCGGCGCGGAGGCAAGCCACGGCGTGCGATGAGGACATTCCAAGTAAGCGTGTTGTCGTTGAATGCTGGTGGGGGTCCATTGAAAAGCGACAAGTCGTTAAGCTACCGGAGTGGACGTCAAGAGACGAGGACGAGCAAATGTAGGAGACGCACATCGTCCTGCGGAGCGACAGGAAGGGGCGAGATGGGCGGCAAGATACGATGATGAATGACATGACGCCGCGGTCGTTGGGGCGCACAAGCCCTCGCCGTGATAAGTCGATATGAACATCACCGAGATGGTGGGGGGGGTGGGCTGGGTGATCGGTAGTGGGCACTTCGCTGGGCGAAGGCGACATGGAGAGCTCGTTCCTCGGAGGTGGTTCACAGTACGAGCGGGGGTAGCGACCGAGCATAGGGCGGCGAGTGATAGAGACTCAGAGACGACGAAGGGAGGTTGGTGACGAGAGAGGTGAACAAGACCGGATGGATCGAGCCCCTCAGCCGGAACATGTCGAGTTAGACCTTGCTCTTCTTGCTAGGACTGCCGCTTCCCTGCTCGCCCATGGCAGCGGAGTTGCGCTTGGTGCCCTTCGTGACCTTGGTGCCTTTTGAGACCTGCTCGTTCGCCTTCTTCAGCTTGTTGAGCTTCTTGCTCATGGCGTGCCGATCGTTCTTAGGCCATGTCTTGGTCAAAATCGAACTCATCAGCTCCAGCATCGGTTGATGAGTCTCCAGGTTCTTGGCCAGAGTCTCGAGCTGCGCCAGCGACGGCTTCAATGTGAGATCCTGTCCCGGGGTAAGATCTTTGCTGGTGCCACTTGAGCCTTGTGGTGACGATGCCCGTCCGTCCGCCTCCGAGATCGCTTCTCCTTTTCGTTTTATTGCCGACACCAGAGCGGCAAGACCGGGCCCGGCGCGTGGGATGGCGTTCTGGAGCTCAACCTCCTGATTATCGGCTGTCTTCTTCGCCTCGGCTTCACGGCGACGAGCCCCCTCCAATGAATAGTACGCGCTAAGCCAGGAGAGAACGGTCGTGAAGAAAAGGTCTATCGGGGACTTCTTGGGCTCTTGCACCTGCTGGGGCTCTTGCTCCTTGCCGGCGAGCTCCGGCCCTTGCGGGGGCGTCTGCTCCGGCGGATGCACATCTTCCTGCATGGGCTCCTGCTTCTGCGAAGGCGCCGCTTGCTGTTGCCCCTTCTTGCCCCATTTCTTCTTCTTCCCCCACTTCTTCTTGCCCCCCTTGCTCTTCTTCTCCCCTTCCTGCTGCGGTTGGGGTTGCGGCTGCGGTGGAGATGGAGGTGGCGGTGGCGGCCAGAGGAAATGCAGGTCGTAATCAACATCGCCTTCCCGCTTCTCATTGTAGACGGAGAGGTTGATACGCCCTTCGCGCATGGCATTGCTCTTCACCGGTCCGCAGTGGTTCCCCTTAGCGTGAGGCGTGCATTCGTCGAAGTAGTCGTGTAGGAGCTGTGGGACGCTCGCGTCCTCGCAGTTGTGGTGGAGCAGGCAGATGGCCTCGAAGAGAGCGACGTGGAAAAACGATTCGAGCTCGTCTTGAATGACGATGGTTTTCTTGTTATCATTGAGCGCATTCACGGACATGAACTGCCATGTACCCTAGCATGTGGCATTACATTAGCGTCATAGACAAGTGGCAACTGGTCTCTATACATACCGTGCGATCAGGCTGGCGCCCCTTTTCGGTCTGTTGGGCGAACTGCTTCGATAACTCCCAGTCGTTGAGAAGCCCTTGCCAATCCCCGTCCGCGTGAGGTTTGTAGAGCAAAATGTTCCCCGCGCTGATGTCACGATGAATGATACCGTGTTCGTATGCCTGGGAGTGCGCTGAATCATCGGATATATCAATATACGCAAACTTCGCGGCGAGAGAGAGACGACGCACCTAGGACAGCATAGCATATCGCGGTGAGAAGCTCGAGACCTGTCGAAAACTCCTCCAGAGGTTTCCCGACCTCTTTGACGACGAGGCGGTAGTGCTGGTGATGCTTCAGGTGGCACTTCTCCTCGGGGTGAAGCCTTGACCACACCTCCTGCGTCTTCGTCTCCTGACCGGGTACATCGCCGTGACAGACCAGCGTAGGCACATATTGAACCTCGCGTTCGCGAAGGGTCTCCAGGATGACGCCCTCCTTCTCGATATCGTCGCTAACGACGCGCCACGCATCCTTCAGATGGACGAAGTCGTTCTTCGTGATGTCGTCATCGAGGGCAACGTACCCGCGGGTGGTGCGACCGGCGACCCCGCCAGCCTGGAAGTGCGGCTTGCCAACCAAGTAGTAGCGCTTCGTTTTCTTGGGCGGGTCGCTGGCGACCTCAGGGTTCGAAGGCAAGTCATCGGTGGCCTCAAGATTCATGGGCGAGTCGTCGTTGTCCTTAGGATTCGTGAGCGAGTCGTCAGTGACCTCGAGCTTCCACCAAGGCCAATCCGAGTCGAGTTGCTGCTTGAACATTTGCGCGACGTAGTCTTTCGGGTCGGCGTTCTTCACCCGGTTCTTCATCCGGATGGCCTCATCCGACTCAGGATCGAGACGCACCGCGGTGGTATCGTGACCGCGCTCGGCAGGAGGGAGACGGGTGTAGTACCGGAGAAAAGCTGCGAGCTTATGACCATCCGTCCTGTAGTTGAACTTTTTTGTCGCGATGATCCCTGCGCGATCGATCCGGACGATCCGAGCGTAGTCGCCGAGGAAGAGGAGCATGTACTGGAACGTCCGGTGTTGGTACTCGAAGACCTTCTCAGCGTAGTCGAGAATCTGCCCGAGGACCTTGCGGCGTCCCTCGGCGTTGGGCTCGTGGTTGTTCGTCTCTTCGTCGAATGGGTCGCCAGCGGTGGAATGCGTCTTGCACTCGATTGCGATTTCGATCAGCGACCAATCCGTACGCCCAAACTTGCGTTTTGATCCTTCCTTGACCTCGAGCTTGGGAAGTGCATCGTTGGGGTACAGGCCACAGTCGACTGCCTGCCCGGATTCGTCTTTCTTGTCGGCTTTGTGAGGGGTTGCTACGAACGTGTATCCTTCGAAAATCTTGGAGTTGTTCAGCGCCGACGGCTGAAAAGCATATATCAGCATCTATAGTGGTCATATCCTCTTGGCCCACACTCCACTAGGACGCCGAGAGTCGGCTCGCCAACTCCAATACTCAGCGGGAAAACGAGTCCAACTCTCGCGCTAGTAGTATGTGATTTAAGCGAATGAACTCACGATACGAGTGTACATATCCACTTCTGCTCGAGGGTTGCTTTCCTTGGTTTGAAATGGGCTGGACTCTAGGGCTTGCTTCATTGCCGCTGTAGATGCCCTTGTCGTGGGTTTGATGAAATTGCCTCTCGACGATGGGCCACGTCTGAATGATGGCCGCTGCCGTGAAGTAGGAATGATGTTTGCGAACGGCGACGGGCATGCTAGCGGCGCCTCCGGCATGAATTCGGCCATGAACACGCCGTACTCGACGAGGGTGACCTTGCGGTGCATGGTGTAGCGTAGTTCGTCTCGTTTCTCCGTCAGGTCAAAGTCACCAGTAGTGAACTCGTTGCGAACGCGGTTGGCCTTGTTAGGAGAGTCAGTGTTTTTGTTTGGGGGAGCAGACATGGTGAATGAGTGGGTGTGGTAAGAGATGATACGCACCAAACACAATCTCGGGGCGATTTATAAGGTCAGATTTTAGCCACTGCGCGCGCTATTGTTGTCACGTTCCCTCTTCTATGGGAGGTGGGACCAAACAATGGTGAGTGCGCGACGATGGTGGTGGTGGCTAAGATGGAGTTGAAGTATGTAAGCGCCCAAGCGCCGCGCGCTTTGAGCGTCTCACTGGTAGCCGCCTGGAGCGACAAAGAACTGCAAAAATCCTTCAAATGCGTTTATTGCGAGCTCTACTCTGCTTTGTATTATATTTAAATTTATTCTGAGAATTGATAGGAAGCCTGAACATATTGTGACCAACGGAGGCTACCGAGGCTCTGCGACGCCGTTGAACCACTGACTGGTTCCGACTGTGGCTGTGCGCTTCTTACGATGGCCTGCCGAGTTAGCGCCTTGGCAGCTGCAGCCTCCTCCTCCCAACTTGCCGTGGCATGAACAGCTTCTATGATATACAGCAAGGAGCTACTAACTAGCTACCACAGGGAAGTCTAATCTGACGATGTACCAGAGGAACTTATAGGAACTGACCTAGATCTGCAGCTTCCAGACTCAGTAATATGGCGCGATCGACGGCCGACGCTGCTCGTGCTTGTGCGGGCCCATCATCCGTCCCTGTTCCGCTCACTCGAGGCCATCATCCACCCCGACCTTCTCACAATCAACAAACCGCCCAACTACCCCATCGCCTTCACCTTCATGTACGCCTGTGCCAAAGAGATGAACGGTGTCGGCCTCCCACTCTTCACTCCGACCCGGATCCTCCAGGCGCTCTCCTAACCTGCCACTCCCGCTCGCGCGACAGCCAGTATGTACGTCACGGTCGACTGCACGGAGCACCCTGGGGACCTGGGGACACGCAGCCGCGGTGGATGGAAGGTCCCCCTGCACACATCGCACAACTGCTCTTCATGTCGTCGCCCATGCTCGCATACGCCGCATTCGGTGGGGGCTCGCAGGGCACGGGCACGTCCCTGGTTTGACCTCGCCGTCGTCGGGGTGCCGCCGCACCCATAGTCCGCCGTGTCCCTCGGGCCCGATGGCAGCTGAGCGTTCTTCCTTGACTCGAGGCGCTCGATGAGGCACGAGGACATAGTGTAGGCGTTCATACGCTATGCCCCAGACGTCGACGCAGAGGGCCTCGCGAGGATAAGCTTGAACGACGAGCCCGAGGACCCCATAGGCTTGGCGCGAGAGTTGAAACGGAGAGGCAAGGTGCACGACCTCCGCATGTCTCAACGCTCCATGGCGGAGGAGAGACAGCGGGAAGCACCAGAGGAACTCGCAGCGGATCTGGAGGCCCTACTGCAGTCGTGTCGCGAGTTCGACAGGCAGCTCGTGTGGAGTCCGCTCATGCAGGTCGAGGATGTGCATACGGCGTTGACAGTTATACCGTCTGTCTCTGTCTACAACTTTGCGGTTTTGGCCGACCTTCTCACTTGGGCGATGTAGTCTCGTGAAGGAGTCAGAAGCACATCCGCCCGCCCGAGAGACGTCCTCGAAGTTATCGGTAAGCGATTTTGCTTCAATTTTGGCGTTTGACGTCCACGTTGCATGCATTCCCAGGCTGATTATCATGGGATTTGCCATATCGCTGCTGATGCGTCCAGACTCAGAATCATTAGCACTACTGCCGCAACTACCCAATCCTCTTACATCCACCTCAGCGAGCTCAGCTTGCTCCAGTTCTCCCTTGTAGCAACCATGGTATGCGACACGAGGCATATCTCATCGCTCGGGTTCGTCCTAAACACGGCGAACCTGCATATCGGTGCATAGCTGCCTTTCACCATCAATGGTGCTGGGGAATGTCCCCTCCGCTTGCCATGTACCGATTCCTGCGACTCGTGGGCGGCCGGAGAATGCAGCGGTAGTACGGGCAGAGCTACGAGAGATGGACGGGAAGTTTGAACGCGATCGCGATTGCGAGGACGATAACTATCGGATGCCCGAGGTTCCTTGTCCTTACAGCCTCTCCCTCTTATCGACGGCTTGGACGACCAACCTCGATGAAAGATTCGGGAGCCCGGAATTCGCCGGTCACACTTTGTGGTTTGATGCCTTGGATGCAAATATGGAATCATGCTGGGGCTGCTGTAAGCTCAACATGATTACTTGTCCTATATGGCATGTCATTGATCGCTGATGCTTATTTTATCCTCGTAGTGACCAGCGAGGCCATCTCCATCATCGACATATCTGACCCCCTGAACCCTGCCTACTGCTTCATGGCATCTACGTGCCCATTGTCTGCGTATGAGTACCTATCAACGTGCCACGAGTTGGAAGGCAAGCACCCATGCACCGCTTTGCGTGGTCGTTCACTTATGCCCCTCTAGATGTAAATGACATCTACCAGATCAACACGTTTCTCGCAATCATCACGTATATATCTGGCATCCCACTCCTCAAATCGGATATACTCAAGGAGGTGTGGCCGCATGACACGTTTTACCCCCGGCCTGAACAGGACCATGTAGTTGTCCCGCACGACCACGTACGCTCATTGTCCGACCCTGAATATACGCTCAGGGTATGGGAAACGGCCGTACAGCGCCTCCTGGCGGATCCGGACGACGATCAACCCCGACAGTGGTACGCTTCGTTCGGACCCAGTGGACTCCCAGACTCGGACGTGGCGTACTCCAAGCTCAACACATATCTGTTCCGACACCCGGCAGCGTTGAACTTCCAGTTCGTCACCGTGCCAATGCCCTCGGATTACTACATCCCCCTCCTCGCGCTGTTGCCCAACCTGGACGCGAGCAGTGCATCTGACGAGCAGCTGACTGCAATCAGGGCCGCAAAAGAGCATATAAGTGCCGCTTTGAGACAATTGTCCCCGTTTCCGGACGATCGCCTCGATTGCCTCGTGAAGCTGACTACCTTGGCCGGAGATCACTTCGCAGAGCTCTCTGGTTATGACCTCCCTCCTGCCCAAATCATACACTTCCTCTGCCAATGCCCTGACCTGGACTCACTCGACATATCGCACAACCCACACGTCACTCTGAGTGACATCCCCGCCATCCTCACTGCGGCCCTGTGTCTTCTTCGGTTAAGTGTGTATGGCTGCAGAGCGATCGACGGCCAGGAGCTCCTCGGCCTTCTGCGGAAACAGCCGTCACTCTTTCGCACCACTGAAGCGATCATCCACCCCGTCTTTTTCACAATCGAGAAGCCGTCGGAGTACCCAATCGCGTTCACCTACATATGTGCCAACGCCGAAAGGGTTGGCCGCTTGAATACCAGCGGCGCAAGCATCCCGCTGTTCACTCCCACCCAGGTGTTACAGGCACTATGCCTCCTGCTCCCGCCCGCGTGGAACTCCGTTGACGGCCACCATGTGACGGTGGGCGCGGAGCGCACCAAGGAGACGGGCGGCGGCGGTTCCCATTTCCGGAGTACACATCGCTGAACCAACCTGGCAACCTCCACGACTCATCGCCCATGCTGGCGTTTGGCGCCTTGAGTGGTGGCTCGCGGCGTGCGGGCGCATCCTGGTCTGACCGCGCCGTCATCAGTATGCCCCTGCACCCTAGTATCCCGCGGTGTCTCCCGGCCCCGAGGGCAGCTGGGCCTTTTTCCTCGACTCGAGCCGTGTCGAGAACATTTTGCCTGGGGAGGCCAGTCATATGACATGGGCGTTCATACACTATGCACCGGACGAGGAGCAGAAGTCCATTGAACCGAGCCTCGACGGCGACAGGGAGGACGAGGAGGACAAAGAGGACGAAGGGTTGATGCTGGAGGAAGTCACACGGAGAGGCAAAGCCTACGATCTCCGCGGGTTTCTACGCTGCATGGCAGAAGAGGGACGGCACCCACCGCCTCCGGAACTCGTCGCAGAGCTTGAGGATCTGCTGCAGCGGCGGCGCGAGTTTGATGGACGGCTCGTCTGCCCACTTATGCAGGACGAGGATATGTCGACAGCTTTGACATGGATACTAGTGACAGCTTTGACATGGATACTAGTGACAGCTTTGACATGGATACTAGTGACAGCTTTGACATGGATACTAGTCACTCCTGACCAAGGCCCCTCGAACATCCTGAGATGGTGGGCTAGAACGACTGAAGCGTATCCGCCCCTGGACCCGATAACACGATTAATGGTCGTGTTGCAATACACGGCGTAACGGAACATGAGATCGAATGGCTTTGATCACGCATATCGCATGGGCGAGGCTGTAATACATTGCTGCAAGCGAGACTATACTACCAAAGCAAACAGAAGATGTGCTGGTGAGCGGGGGGGTGAGTGAAGTATTCCATACTAGTTACTATGAATAAAGCGTGCGGGACGTGATCGTAAGATATAAGTCAATAATGCGTCAACATTACTTTTGCTCGTGGGTCTATGCTGCGGGGGTCCGAGAGAGGGGTGTAGGTGCGCGGGCGGGGGGTCGATGCGATGCGGGGGTGGTGCGAAGATGCGGGGGAACAGAGAGGCGGTATGCGAAGGGGAGCGGACGAGGGAGAGAAGAGTGGGAACTTAATCCTTCTTCTCCTCCTTCTTCTCCTCGCTGGACGACTCGGACGCCGCGCCCTCAGCGCTGCGCTTCTCGTACACCTTCTGGAAGAGACCGAGAGACGCCTGCTGGGTCTCGTTGATCTTCTCGCGGATCTTCTCGGCGTCGACGGAGGCGTCGCCAGCCTGGCCCTTGACGGCGAGCTCGCGGAGCTCAGTGACAAGCTTCTCGACCTTCTCCTTCTCAGCAGCGTCGATCTGCTCCTTGAACTCGTTGATCGCTAGCATACACCATGTTAGCACGATAATTGTGATGTCGACACAAGCCAAGATGCTCACCCTTCTCGGTGTCGGCGCAGACAGAGTCGGCCTTGTTCGCCTCCTCGATAAGCTGCTTGCGCTCCTTGTCGGTCTCGGCGTACTGCTCGGCCTCCTCAACCATACGCTCGATGTCCTTGTCGCTCAGGCCAGACGACGATGCGATCGTCATCGACTGGTCCTTGTTGGTCGCCTTGTCCTTGGCAGTAACGTGGACGATACCATCTGCGTCGATGTCGAACGTGATGTCGATCTGGGGGACACCCTTGGGCGCCGGAGGGATGCCGACGAGGTTGAAGTTGCCGAGCATCTTGTTGTCCTTGACGAGCTCACGCTCTCCCTGGTAGATCTTGACCTCAATGGCGGTCTGGCCATCCGCAGCCGTCGAGAAGGTCTGGGTCTTCTTCGTCGGGATGGTGGTGTTGCGGGAGATGAGCTTGGTCATGATGCCGCCAAGGGTCTCGATACCTATAGAAATGGTCAGCGACATTGCTTACGAACGAGAGGGACTACACCTTACCGAGGGAAAGGGGAGTGACATCGAGGAGGAGGATGTCGGTGACGTTACCGGCGAGGACACCACCCTGAATGGCAGCACCGATGGCGACAGCCTCGTCGGGGTTGACACCCTTGCTAGGCTCGCGACCGAACACGGACTTGACGGTCTCAACGACGCGGGGCATACGGGACATGCCACCGACGAGGATGACCTCGTTAACCTCGCTGGCTTTCACACCGGCATCGGTGAGCGCCTTCTTGCACGGGTCGATGGTGCGCTGGATGAGAGCGGACACCAAGCTCTCGAACTGCGAGCGGAGGACCTTGATGTTGATGTGCTTGGGGCCGGACGCGTCGGCAGTGATGAAGGGCAAGTTGATCTCGGTCTGGGTGGTCGACGAGAGCTCGACCTTCGCCTTCTCAGCAGCCTCGCGGATACGCTGGAGCGCGACCGCGTCTTGGGTGAGGGTGAGACCGCTCTCCTTCTTGAACTCGTCGAGGATGTGCTGAACAAGGACGTTGTCGAAGTCCTCGCCACCGAGGTGAGTGTCACCGTTCGTGGACTTGACCTCGAAGACACCCTTCTGCATCTCTAGGATGGAGATATCGAAGGTTCCACCGCCCAGATCGTAGACAGCGATGACGGAGTTGTCTGCGCGGTCAAGACCGTATGCCAACGCAGCGGCCGTGGGCTCGTTGATGACTCGGAGAACGTCGAGACCAGCAATGGTACCAGCATCTTTGGTCGCTTGGCGCTGCGCGTCGTTGAAGTACGCGGGAACGGTGACGACAGCGTGGCTGAGGAAAATATGAGAGGAATTCGTAGAGAAATGCGCTTATCAGCACTTACTTGACCTTCTTGCCGAGGTACTGCTCAGCAGTTTCTCGCATCTTGCCGAGGACCATCGACGAGAGCTCCTCCGCAGACTACAAGACTCCGTTAGCAAGCGTTACCTTACTGGTATGTCGTGGACGTATACTCACGAAGGTCTGCTTCTTACCGCCGTTCTCCACCTCCACCGCTGGCCGACCGTCCGACTTGGGAACAATCTTGAACGGCCTATAGGAAACGAATCCGCGGCTCAGCATGCTATGTCAGCTGTTGTGGGCGCAAGAAACCTACCAGTGCTTCGCGTCGTCCTTCACTTCAGCATCGCTGAACTTGCGTCCAATGAGACGCTTGAAGGCGAAGACAGTGTTGGCAGAGTTGACGACAGCCTGACGCTTCGCCGGGAGACCGACGAGGCGCTCGCCGTGCTTGGTGAACGCGACGACCGACGGTGTTGTCCGGGCACCCTCGGCGTTCTCGATCACCCGCGCAGTCTTGCCCTCCATGACGGCAACGCAAGAATTTGTCGTACCAAGATCAATACCGACAACGGGGCCTGCATAGACGCGTCAGCCTTGGTGGCCAGTGCAAGTAGAGGGTTATGACGTGTGACTGACCGTTGACCTTGGAGTTCATATTCCTGGCAATCATGGACCGCGGGATACCCTACGTAGCACGTCAGCACTGCCTAGTACGCTCCAGCGTTGCGCAGGTCATTCTCACCGCATAGTTGCCGGAGCGGGACACAGCAGGACGGAGGGAACGAGCAGCAGCAAACATGGTGGATGGGGAGAAGGAAGGATGACAGCAAATCCGAATTTCTCAAATTTTTGAACGCGTAATCTTATGTAAGGGCATCGGCTTACCCCGGACTACGTGGAACGTTCCGGAACGCCCTCCCCGCATAGTAGGCGCCCAACATGCAGTCGGGCGAGCGCGACAACGGCCGACGGATCATCCTCCCACCGTTCACAAAAATGCACAAACTCATGTGAGGAGACGCGGAACCTTGCATACCAGAGAGAGCGTTGCGAAGGTGCCTGTAAAGGCGTCCCAACGATTGGCCCACACGCTGGCAGACCTTAATATAGGCGCCCGCTGCTTCGTGCATACATACCACCACCTCGCGCGGCGAAGGCATGCGTCTCTCGCATGTCTAACATACGCAAGAGACTCCGGAATTATGCGAACAAATTATCCTTTGGGGTGAGCATGCCATCCATCTAGCAAGCATTTTTCGAATCTGTTCTACGGGCAGTGGGATGCCCGAGGCCAGTCCTTACAATCTATAACCCCTACTAGCCTGAGCGGCGACCCAGTGCGCAGCCTATCTAGACACACCTACGATTCACTGACAGGTATACTGAACCCGAAGCGTACTGGCTTTTCGACACGGTGTATCAGACACGAATGTGAAATCGTGCTAGAACGCTGGTGAGTCGTACTTATGCTCCAAGTCCTACGCCAGCGGTTAATCTACAGCTCTCCCCGATGCCCCGATGAATATTGTTGTGTTCCTGAGGCCATACTATGCATGGCCGTTCGCGGGCGAGACATACCTCAGGCATTTCACGTACAGCACGCCTCCTGTGTGCCCCTGATTTTTCTCCAGCCGGCCGGACTATGCAAACCCACTATGGAAGAGCACGCGGACCGGCAGGTCTCTGTACGTGCCAGTCTACTAGTACTGGTATGGCAGACTGTTATCCCGCGGACTCCCTCCCTGCGCCTTTCAACGGTCGGTCTCTGGCAGATTAGCTCGTTCAGCGAAGGTTATAAGTATTCTCAGCACGGCTGTACATGTCTAGTCTTGGGGTCGGCTTTGTCTTCTCCTGCTCGCGGGATCCGCCTCGAACTCTCCAAGTAGCAAAGCCACCTGCACAAAATGCAACCGGGCACCGTCTAGTCTGATGAGCGTTACCACCCTTGTCCGCTGAGCGTGGCTGGCACCCATTAACCAGGTGCCGGGCAGACGTCGTGCTGGATCGTGCACTCGGGCAAGTGTCAGTCAAGGATACGCAGATACTCATACAGGCTCGCACACAAGCAACAGGAGTGTCAGAGGCAGGAAGGGATATTATCGTGCAATACTGTGCGATGTAATAGGTACATACTAATGCAAACACCATCGCGGACGCGCGGAATATAAAACACCAAGAGTGAGTGCAGCAGACAACAGTAGGTACTCGCAGGACAGCCAGACAGGGAATGCACGGTAAGCGAGCGGACGGGGGACGGGAAGCGGAGCGGAAGAGGGGGGAATATGGTACCGGTGAATGTCTATGACGACAGAAGAGAGACGAGCTTGTCGCTGTCCATGGACTTGCCCGTGAGGCGCGCGCGGCGCTCCTCGTCTTCGTGCAAGTGTGCACCCTTCATCATGATCGCAAACAGGTTCAGGGCCTTCGGCGCGTCGATGGCGATGTCGTCAATGATCTCTGCCACAGGGTTGAAGCCCTCCTCGAACGACGCTGGTGAGACCAGGTTCTTCGAGTGCGCCCGGTCGAGGAGGTCGGCGACCAGCTGCGCGTCGGCCTCCTTCGACTCCACCGCCCTCGTGACGAGCTTGTCGACGAGCAAGTGCCGGTGCTCTGTTGGGAGCTTCGTGAAGTACACGTCGGCTTCGTTGAGGTCGCGGATGCTGAAGAACTCCTTCAAGTCCTCAGAGATCCGCGTGTTGGCCTCCTCGACCGACATGGAGGGCCCGCTCGTGGACTCGGCACCCTCGTCGTCTGACCCGGCGGTCGAGCCAGCAGGCGTCGACTCCGCCTTGCCGTCGACAGGAACTGAGCGTGGAAGGAGCTGGAGGCGCTTCCGTTGCGGGGTCGCCTCCGGAGCACCACCAGGACCGAGGTCGACACTGCTCTTCCGGCTCGGGGGGCGACTGGACTTCGCGGAAGTGACCTCCGCCGCAATCTCGGGGTTCGCGCTGAGCATAGAGAACATGTTCGTCGAGCCCTGGCGGGAGAGCGTGGACTCCCGGCTCTTTGTCTTGTCCTTCTGGAAGACAGAGCTGGGGCCAAAGGTCATCGGGGTCGACTTGTTGATCTTGCCGAAGTTGGAGAGGTCACCGGCCTTGGGCGGCTGGCGGGGAGCAGGTCCGCCAGCAACTGCCCAGCCGTCGGGGCCGATCTGCTGGTGGTCGTTGCGGTCGCCGCCGCGTCTTGAGCCACCACGAGACATGCTCAGAGTACGGTTCATGGCGTCCTTGTCCGATGCAGCCTTCTCCTTCTCGATCTGGGGACAAGGTATCGGCATATGCTAGTGCAGCCCAATGAAATGGTACTCACCTGCTCGCGGAGCGCGGCGATCGTGGTAGGGGCAGCGGCCAGGTTGCGCGGAATCCACTTGCGTTCGCGCAATTCGATGATATCCTGAGGGAAGAACATTGTTAGCTCCATTGCCTGCCAGGTCGACGAGGAATTTATTTACCTGAAGCATGAACTGCATACGCGAGTTGACGTTCGGGCTCTTGCAGAGCTCCTTCATGCGCGAGAAGTACACGTCCATGTGGGCGCGGGCCTTGGGGGTATCGAGGATCTGGCCGACCGTCGTCAAGAGCTTGCACAAACTCTCGATCTCCTCCTCCTCGGGATTCTCGACGTTGCCCAGCAGCTTCTTCACACACTCGTGCATGATGCGCTCCGTAAGCATCTGGAGCTTGAAGAGCTCACCAATGAACTTGATGAGACCGAGACCCTGCCGCTTCGCCTTCTGCGCAGCGTAGTACTCCTCTGAGTACAATGCGCTCTCCTCGTCCTCTTTGCCATCGGCAGCCGCCTTCGCGGCCTGGTCCTCGGTGGCCTTCGTCGCTGCCGCAGCGGCCGTGGCCTCCTTCGCAACCCACCCGCGTTCGAAGTCCTCCTGACAACGGTTGAGCAGGTACTTGCGGAAGAGCTGGCCACCCGCGATGGGCTTGCCGTCGGCGTTCTTGATGCCGTCGTCGCGGACGTTGGGGCTGATCTGCTCCATCATCTTCCGGCACAGACGCGCGTACATCTCCGACCACGTCGCCTCGTCTGTCGCCTTCTCGAACACGAGCCGAATGACCTGGATGAGTGTCCGGCCGTCCTGCTCCTTCTCCGACCTGTTCGCCCACGCGATGATCTGGTCCGAGATCGAGTCGAAGCGCTCCATGGTAAGCTTGTTGAGCAGTGACCGGACTTTGCGGTCGACAACCTCGGGTGAGTCCTGGTCGGCCACCGGGCCCTTCTTGACAAGGCTGCCAGGCGTCCAGCGGTTCGCCGAGACCTCCAGCGGAGCAACCGGCTCCAGTGACATTGAGTTGGCAAGGGACGAGCCAAAGGCGTTGCCTTGTCTGGAAGGACCGGCGTCGGGACGGTCCTTGTCCCGTTTGCCACCACGCTGACTCCGTGTGCGACCACTGCTGCTGGGACCACCCTGACTGGAAGAACGAACCATGGGCGCGGGGCGCCCGAAAGGCAGGCCAGCCGGACCACTAGACACAGACGTCGATCGGCTCGAAGCCGCGAACCGCTCTTCGCTAGACATCTTCGGAGTTGAGAACTGGCCCATCGTGAAAGGGTTGACGTTCTTCTGGAAGCCGGAGATGCCGAGGCCGACGCTGGCCTGACGAGACACGTTGGATGAAGGCGGAGGCATGGCAGTGGAGGAAGGCCGACGGTTGTGGCCGTGTTGCGAGCCACCGCGAGGAGGCATAGCGAAGCTCTGGTCGGTCGGCTCGAGACCAATGGCGTCGAGAGGAGGGAGAGAGTCGGGCTTCTCCTTGCACACAGCCATGAACTGGAGGAGGAAGTCTCGGTCATACCTACGCGCATTTATCAGCATCGCAGACAATGAGGAACAAAGCGTCACCAAAGCGGAACGGACCTGAACTTGCCCTGCTTGGCATTCATATTGAGCTCCGGTTTGGGGCTCAGAATACCCTCGGGGTACTCAATGCTGCCGATGTCCTCAATAATGCGAGCGGTGGCCAGGGCCGAAGGTAGAGGGGCAGGGATGGCATTGGTCTTCGTCGACGATAGATCAAGACGGCCAGGGCGACGCTTGCCATCGCTGTTGAGGGAGGTGTCGATGCGGAGGGGTGCTTTGTCCGAGACCTTGTCCTTGGCCTCTTCTTTGGCAGCCTCGTCGGCGGCATCCAACGACTCTGAAACCTCGCCCTCCTCTGAAGGTTCGGGCTTTGTCGCAGCCGACGCCGCCGCCTTCGCCTTCTCCTCTGCCTCCTTCGCAGCACGCTCTTCCTCCTCCCTGAGCTTGCGCTCCTCCTCCTCCTTGCGCGCCTTCTCCTCGGCCTCGAGTGCCAGTCGCTCCTTCTCCTCCTTCTCCTTGCGTAACCTCTCCTTCTCTTCCTCCGCCTCCTTCCGCGCCCGCTCCTCCTCGACCTTCTTCCGTTGCTCCTCCTCCTCCCGCTTCTTCTGAGCCTCCGCCTCCTCCGACTTGCGCGTCTCCTCGTCGCGCCGAGCCTTCTCCTCCGCCGCCTTCTTCGCGTTCACCTCGGCATCCTTCTCCTTCTCTTTCCGCTTAGCCGCCTCTTCCTCGGCTATCCGCTTCCGTTTGGCCTCCTCGGTCTCTATCCGGACCGATACTGGTCGCCGTGCGGGTGAACTCGGTACGATAGGCGACGAGACAGCGGGGGCCTGCTTCTTGAAACGCTCAAGGTCGACCTCCTGGCCAGACTCAGATTTGATGACAACGCGCTTCGGCGTGAAGGAGCTCGCGTTCGAGTTCAAGCGGGAGAGGCCACCGCCTGGCGCGGTGGATGATGCCGGGGTGGAAGGGGTGGAGGAGATGCTGGAAAGCGAAGATGTGTGCATATGTGGCGAGGGCGTCGGATGTGGCGGGTGGGCGTTGGGCGGGATCGTGGGTGCCATGGTGGGCGTCCCAGGTGGATGGAGTGTCGGTTGTTGGCCGCGCGGTGACATGGGCATGCCGGGTAATGACCCGGGCGGCGCTTGCGGTGTGTGTGGCTGCGGTGCCATGTGCTGCGGCATCCACTGGGGAGTGTGCGGGTAGTAGTTCGGGTCCATCGGCATCCCATAGGGGTACTGTCCACCGTCTGTTAGTTGTAATCTGCTATCAACGACAGCTTGACTCACGTAGTATCCCCCCCACTGCGGTACCGGTACGGGTGCACCAGGCGCGCCATGTGGCACAGGCTGTGGCTGCCCGCCATGCGGTGGCCCCATTCTGGGACTGGGCATCGCTTGTGGCATGCCTGCTGATGGAGGGCCATTCGGCGTGGGTGGTGGCCGCCCGTTGACGTTGCCGTTAGGCATCTGGCGGGGGAAGCTGGGCGAGCGGGGAACACCCGCGTTTGAGCCGTTTTGCTGCGGCCTGAAGTTCGAATAGGGACCGCCCATCTGAGGTGGCTGTGGTTGATGTGGAGGATGTTGCCCTTGGGGTCCGAGCGACGGTTGAGGGAGGGGGGCGGAGCGGATCGCAGGAGAGGTAACATCAGCGGATGACGACGACGCTGATGGTCCATCTTGGCTCGGTTTTTGGAAGAGACTCCTGACGTCGAATTTTGGAGGTTTGGGCGTCGAAGCCGAGCCTGAGGCTGCGGTAGAGGTGGAGGGCGTGGTAGAGGTAGAGGCCGCCACAGACGGGGGCGTACCTGTCGAGAACGACGTTGTCCGGGAATGGCCTTTTCCGTTCGAGGTCGAGGCTGGCACAGAGCCGAACGACTTTATCCCCTCAGGTTTGATCGTCGGCACCGCCGCGGGGGAGGAGGATATGGGGGCGGCCGCATCGTCTATCGACCCGAAGGTCACTGATGAGCCTGCGCCCGGGTGAGATCGCACGGACCACGCCCGACAGACGTGGGTGGGACGTACCTGATTTTGTGGGAGTCGCTGTGTTCCGGGCTCCTACTCCATCCTTGAACGCAACGCCCTGTCCCAACGTGCTCGATCGTCTAGAGTGGGTAGGTGGTGCAGAAGGAGCGGCAGCTGAAGGAGCGGGAGATTGCGGACGGGTAGACGGCGCTGTCGCAGTGTTTGCTGGCGGGCCCTTGGACCAAGCAGACTTTGACGGTAGCTGAGACGACGTCTTTGGCGTAGAAGCGGTTGAGGATTTGCTCATTCTGGGAGAATGAGAAGTGGGAAACGGGGTCGTCAGGAGAAAGACTCACGAATTGCTGCGATGGTGTTGATTGATAATTGCACGGGGCGTCGCGTGAAGGTCGGTCGTGAAAGATGACCTGCCTGCAGGCGAACGAAAGGTCGCGAGTAGGGTCTAAAAGCTCGAGGAATCGGATGCTGGCGGTCAGCAATCCGTACGATGTCTGTCCAGGTGGAAGACGGAGGCAAGGTGCGTGGAGGACCTCGAAACAAAAAATCAGGCGTGCGCGGTAGGACCCCGAGAGTATGTGGCACCGCCTACACCCCGCACTGTGATGTCACCGCATATTGTCAGCATAAATGCTCTTAGAAAACACCGAAAGACCAACGTAGAGACCGTAACGGTTGAAATGAGTGGATATATGCGGGGGATGCGCGTAGCAGCGGCGGATGAGGGTCTTGCGGCGGAGGAACCCAACCCAAGTACCTGCCAAGGACAACGAGAAACTTAGGTGGTTAGATTTGCTTGTACACGGTAAAGGGACGGGAGAGTTGCAACACACCTTACAAATCGTATCTCTTGCCCAGATATTACTGATTCTCGGATGAGGGAAAATCGACGGCCTAGCAAGGCACGCGTTTGCACTGGAGGTTCTGTCGTGTCCTGATACCTATCTAGCCATGCGGCGAGCCAAGGTCAAATAAGTTACTGAGTAGGTTGTGTAGGAAAGAGCTCACAGTCTGATTTTGAGCCGGATGAAAGTGCTCGCTACGGCCCAGCTCGCGACGTAGCGGAGATCAGGTTCCAGTAGCTTTCGGGCTACCACTACGGGGTTTGATTCAGAGCAAATTTTGGCGTGAAAAAAGCACTCTGTGTCCTGGAATACTCTTTCAAAGTCGTGAAACAGGCTCTTGTGTGGAGGACGGGAGACAACCCGAAGATTTGAGTAAGGTCGCAGAATTATTCCTGAGAAGACATTCCGAATCAGGATCGACACCATTGCACCGCCACCGCCACTCAAGAACTTGACGTGCCGCCACTTACTTTCTGCTTCAAGTTTAACAACGTTCTCAAGTCACTCAAGTTTGTGCTACCGCACGACCTCGGTATGTATCGCTGGAAAAATCCTCGATACCATTGATCAATTCAAGGCCTTTTCATACAAAAGCTCGCACCAGTACGGCACGCTACCGCAAGGTTTAATCGCTGCCAGTGTCCCTGGCCTTATAATATGAACGCTTTACCATCACCATACCGGGTATCGACATATTTTTTGATGTGCTTCTCCTACACACTATCAATCGTATTTCGCAATGTACACCTTGATTATAGTAGCACGACCTTCGCTATACCGTACGTCTTCATACGTTTGATCCTGCGACCTGTGGCGTTCCCGCTAACTACCATGGGGAAGTCCAGACACTCGTTCGTTGTGCCGCGCCCCTTCAAAAGCGGTTTTCCACGGGCAGCTCATCGACACGGCTACTTACGACGCGCCCGCCCTGTATCACGGCGAACAGATGCTTCTCCGGGTAGTCGAGCACGGTGACGTCGTCCAACGGGTCTGCGTCGAGGACGAGAAGGTCGGCGTAGCATCCCACAGCGATTCTCCCGAGCTTGGCATCTCCGAGCATGCGCGCTGCGGATTAGAGGTTAGCTGGACTTGCAGAAGAGAGCGCGGAGATCAGAGATACGACGTACCCGCGTTTGTGGTGGCGTGCTGCAGGACCTTGCGCGAGCAAAGTACCGAGCTGCGAACTGTGAACTGTACATCCGGACCGCATTTTGCCACAAGGATCAGTCAATTATCGTGGTGAGCAGCTTATGGCAGGGCATGCTCACCTCTTCCGTCTGCAGCGCATGCATGGACGTCAACAAGTCCGAACCGCTGCACCGCGAAGCAATATATGCTCAAAAACACATCCAGCAGATAATAAGGTGTAGACGTACTAGCATATAGTCACCCCCGCCTCGTCCGCGACCTTCAGCGCGTCTAGGCCGCGCTCCATGACCTGCGCATTCTTGACCTTGCCCTCGGGCGGGAGGAATTCTTCGAACGGGGGTCGAACCATAATCCCGTAACAGGCGAGCGTGGGGGTAAGGAAAACACCTTTCTCCGCCATACTGTAGTGCGAAGTGATCATAAGCAACTTCAATGAGGAGGGACATGCATAGAATGACTCACAGCTTTGCCGTAGTGGCACTAATCAGATTACCATGCTCGATGCCACGAACACCGTTCTCGATTGCATGTAAGACGGAGGCATCGGTATATGCGTGAGCGGTCGCTGCGATCTCGTCAGCTTTGACGACGGCGGACGTGTCGCGCCGAGGGTTTCGTACTGTGTTTGTTTCCCATTTGCGTGCACGTCGTCGTAATGGCTCTTATCTCTTCAGCCGTGAATTGCACTGTCTCAATTGCATCCTGATAAAGCGCATGTCAGCATAACTCTGAGTCAGAGCTACGGGAGATTCCACCGTGGGTGAAGCGACGCCGCCGCCACACATAACCTTGATGAAGTCCGCGCCGCCCTTGAGCTCCTCTCGCGTAGCCTTCAAAACCTGAGGGACGCCGTCGCACGTGCGTCCGAGAGACTGAGTATGACCTCCGCAGCATCCAGTGCTCGAATTAGCAGGGCCAAAGTCGGCATGTCCGCCTATCGGGTCGCGCTTAATGGTATGCTACCTGAGTCTCAGAGCACGCGCACCTGTTTGTGAAAGGGCTTTGCCGCACTGGAAGAGGCGCGGACCCGCTATGAGGCCCTCCGAAATTGCGCCAGCGAGAGATTTGCTCGCGCCGCCTGGAACATCACACTGAGAACTAGCCTTCAAACGGGAATGTCTACGTACCCGTGTCTCTGACTGTCGTAAAGCCGCGCAGGAGCATCTCTGAAAGTAGGCCATGTCAACATCCTTCCAGCGCCGTAGCGGGATTTGCGCTTACCCCGCAAAACATACGTCGTCCGGAGATGGATCAGCTCTTCAGATGTTTGGACGAGTTCTGACATAGTCTTGACCCCCGGCACGGCAGTGACATGTACATGGCAGTCGATCAAGCCACTAGACGCACAGAGTCAGGTCAGAACTACTATAAGTAAGGGAGCATCGTAGTACAGGCTGACCACTCACGGGCATAGATAATTGCCGGAGAGGTTGACAATGAAGGGCTTGGGATCCTTGGGGTTTGCGTCCGCAATGTCTAGCTTCGCCCCATGTTCCGCAATGCTCGGGCACATAGAAATGATTAACCCGTCTTCAGCGACTACATCGTGGAGACCTGTCAGGAGGGTGCCCTCGGCAGGGTCTACGATCTTCGCGTTCCGCAGGATCAAGCGGGGCGCCTTATCTCGAACCCACGGCTTCAGCGCAAGCTTCTGGAGTCTAACAAGAATGTCAAGTAGTGAAATGCTTGCGGATAGAAGGATATGCACAGATTACTCACAATGAGTCCCTGGTTTTGTCTGGAGATCCTGGAAAAGGCGACATGGTAAGCGGCTAGGAGGGCAGTTGACATTTCCTGGCGCGTCGCGGAGATTAGACGCACTGCGTGCGAGTGCACAAAGAGATAAGGAGATGATAATGTGGTTCCTGCGCACGCGATAGATCACGCGGAATCGCGGATGTCTGAGTTAGACTGTGGCACGATTGTACTAAGTGTGGATTCGAAGTAGAGGCGTGAGTACTACGCGGTGCCTGTGCGGCACACTGGCATGCGTTATCCAATGTCCGTGACTAAGATGTCGACATAGTTTTTTTAGGTTCGAAGTGTGTGGTACGTTGAGTGCGTTTGTTGGGCCTGGGAGGGGTGATGGATCTTGTGTTGTGCGTCGGGTGCGGTGGCGTGAGTCGAGTCAGCGGGGGTGGACGATCTTGGTGCGTACGTCGTTCGTCTGCAGTGGCCACCATGTATTGTCTTAGCCGTCTCTTATGACAAGACCATTGGCTGGAATAGTCGCAATATGTACAGTCTGAATATTGGTGTTGGTCGACGGCGAGAAGGAAATCGTTCAACGGACGCCATCTTCGAGTTGCCTTTTTTCGTCGAAGCTACCAAACCACCGGCGGCTAAAGCCGAACTCCATCATATCTCGGAACCGACTCCGTGGCGTTACCTCCAAGCAAAGGGTTGTTTCCAGCGCTCCTTCTCGCCACATAGCGGGCACCTGATCTCACCGTCAAACTTGTGCCACACAGACAGCAGAGTCTCCACCTCCGCCACGACCTCTAGCGGCGGCATGGGCCGCCCCTCTTCCTCCATGCAGCGCAGAAACCCACGGAGGTCGTAGACCTTGCCTCCCCGTTTCACCTCCCCCGCCAACCTTGCGGTGTCGTCCAGCTTGCCGTCGAGGCTCAGCGCCGCGAGGCCCTCTCCTGCGTCGACGCCCGCTGCATAGCGTATGAACGCCCACGGTACGTCGGTGGTGTCCGCCTTCGACGGTCGTCTCGAGCCGAGGTAGAACGCCCAGCTGCCCTCGGGGCCGGGGGCAACAGAGGGCTTCGAGCGCAGCGGCACGCTGACGACCGCGCGGTCGGACCAGGACGCACCCGGCCGCTGCGAGCCACCGCTGAACGCGGCGTACGCCGCCATAGGCGAGTCCAGCGATTCAAAGAAGAGACCCGAGATGGTGTAAGCTGTGCCGCGTTTCGGGAACATCCACCGGCGCCGCGCGTCGCCAGCGTGCTCCGCGCCCGTGTTCCCCGTCACGTAGTAAGTCTCGTCCGTACGAGACGCGAACGGGAGCAGGTGGCACAGCGCCTGGACCACCTGCGTTGGCGTGAAGAGCGGGAAGCTGAAGCCCACCCCGCAGCGCGTGTTTTGGAGCGCGCAGGCGCACATGAAAGTGATCGCGACCGGGTAGTTTGGTGGCTTGTCGAGCGTGAGGAAGGCGGGGTGGACGATGGCTTCGACAGTGCGGAAGAGCGACGGCTGCGTGCGCACCAGGTCGAGCAGCGCATCACCGTCGATCCCGCTGCAGCCGTACACGTTCAGCCGGCGCAGGTGCGGGGCTGCGGCGAGGAGGGTGGGGATGTCGCTGAGGACGACGTGCGGGTTTTGCGAGATGTCGAGCGAGTCCAGGTCTGGGCATTGAGTGACGAAGCGTGTAATCTGGGCGACAGACAGGTCATATCCAGAGAGGTCTGCGAATGGCTCCCCACTCAAGATCATCAGCTTCACGAGCGAGTCCAGATGGTTGTCGGGAAACGAGGAGAGCTTTCTCCAGGTGTTTCTAATGTCGTCCCTTGCGTGTATGAGGGCGGTTAACTCCTTGTAGGACGCACCGCCCCTGCCGAGCTTGGGCAGAAGTGCGAAGAGGGGCTGCAGATCGTACAACGATAGAGGTTTGGAGACGAACCGAAAGTTGAACACCGACGGTTGTCGGAGTAGACATGAGTTGAGCTTGAGATATGCTGTGTCCGAGTTCTGCTGTCGAGGCTCGTCGTCGTCCGAAGGGAAGGGCAGGACGTCCGACGGGGGGAGGGTGAGCAAGCGCTGCACTGCTGTTTCCCAGACCCTCAACGTGTAATCAGGGTCGGACAATGAGCGTGCATGATCGTGCGGCACCACTACGACGTCCTGTACAGGCCACCGCCGGTCAAACCTGTCTTCCGGCCACACCTCCCTCAGAATGTCTGCCGAGAGGAGTGGGATGCCGGATAGGTATGTGATCATGGCGAGAAACATGTGAATCTCGTCCTCCTCATCGGTATCTGCACGAACGTTAGGTGGACATTACGTAGTGGACAGCGAGTGTGTGCTTGCCTGCCGCTGATTCGTAGTACTCATGTAGATATTCATATGCAGACATCGGGCGTGTCTTCAAAATGGGCAGAATGCAGTAGGATGGGTGCAGAGGGTCGGTGACGTCGACGATAGAGAGGCCTGATCCATTGTCTAGATGGGGTACGTGGCAATGATCAACGGTGTGCCAGTGTAGAACGACATGAAGCTTTAATTACCGCAATGCCAGCATGATTGTATATCCGCTGAGAACATATCATCTCGGAAAGTGTAGCCGGAGTACTGTTGACATCCGAGGCTTGCATCAAGATTGGCCGTGCAAGCTGTTGCTAGCAGTGAGAGGGTGTAGGGACAGGGGAAGTCGGGCATCGGGTTGTCGACATCGCCCTTGCGTCCGTATTTTGCGTCCATCTCACGCAGCTCTGCACGTACTACTGCCGCATTCTCCGACTGGCTCAGGAGGCGGAGAAATCGGTAGAGGGAAAAGAGGGGGTATGCGCCATAGCACCACTGGATGTGGAAGCCGGTTATGCATCGATATGCGGGCTTGCCGTGCGCAGGGCGGATGCGCGCGATCAAATACACCTGGTACGGTTGACCCATGGGAGTGAACTTGAATCAAGCTTAAGGCTAGAGCCGACTCGCGCGAGCTAAGCGGATAAACGAGAGTCTCAGCATGTGGAGGATTGAGCGATGACATATTGCACACATAGCTACCTGGGTGTATAACTTTTAGGGATAGGTACTGAAAAGAAAGATTCAGCCTCGCTTTCAAGGAGCGAGTTGTGGACTCTGAGTTGCGCACGCGGTCGGTTAGATCTGCGCGACCGTGTGAGTAACGTAGCTGGGCACACGAGAGTGATAGCAGGTGATAGCACGGGCACGCGAGCCCGGCGCGATGAGCCCGAAATTTGCGAAGAAGCGTCAGTAAACAAATGAGTGGCTTAGCGGAGTCAACGTTTCAACAGGCGTCGACGCTCACTTTTTCGTCGCGAGAACTCGGATGTGTCGACGGCGTCGACAATTATACTACATGCATCTGTCAACAACACCCTCGCTCTGGCCGGCTTTCTCACTCGGGAGATGTACGCGAAGGAGTCGGAAATGCATTCGCTCGCTCGAGAGACGCTCCACTGGTGCGTCCCACTGGTACCCATACAGAAGATCGCCACGACACCCCCGCGTTTGGCGCCATGGCGGTACCCAAGCTACTCGAGGCGCTGCATATTCCCCTTCTACGGTGTCTTAGGCGAGGCGCATGGTTTACAGAAGTCTCTGGTAAGCACAGCATACGTAATCTCGCGCCGTGGCCCAAGCGTCCCCTCCGCCTTCGTGATCTTGCGGTATCCAAGCGGACGTGCAGGGCGCATGGTCCAGCTTTGACCATCTTGAACCCTCTCTCTTATAAATATGTCCGTGAGTCCTTGTCCAAACCGCAACCACCTCTCTCTATTGTCTTCGCCTGCACTCGACCACCCACCCGCTTCATCCTCTTATTGTCATGTCCCCCCGTGTCAAAACACTTGCGCTTCCCCCCGACTTGGATGCCGAAGTCCGTAGCTGGGAATGTGAGCCATTCTTTGTCTTTCGCTACTACACAATATGAGCGCTGACCGATCGTGTAGGGGAGCCCGATACCGACCGCGCGCTCCGAGAACGGCTCTGCGTGGAACTCATCATCGAGGCAGAGGTCGCTCGCCAAAACATCAAGCGCTTCTTCGAAAACGTCCGCGATATTGTGATGCTCGCCGGCGCATACGTCTTAGGACCACAGATCTCTGCCACTCTGCTCGTCGTATCCCTCCTCGAGGTTGCGACATACTCCTACTTCTGCGCGGATCCGGCGACTCCATCCTTGGGCTCTAAATCGAGCTCCCACAGAAGCAACACCCTCGCCCGTCGATTCCGCGCGAACTCTCGGGCGGCACGCCACCGTAGATCGGTGGCATCAGCCCTCCTGTTTTGTGCCGACGCGGCGGGTCAACTCCCGCTCACTGTACGTCGAGCATTCCATACCCGACGTCTGCGTAAGCTGACTGTTTGTGTGTCACGCCAGATGGATGACCGCGTACAGCTTGTACAATCGCACGGCTTTTTCGACATGTGGGACGCGCCCTGGGCTGCCCTGGTGGCCATGTTGTGGTTCGTCTTGGTGGGATTCGTGTTCCTTGGTCTCGTCTGGATGGTCACCTGGTTTTTCGGCGAGCGAGCGCCTCCAAGGAAGACCATCATGGAGCATGTAGACGCGTACGCCGCCACTCTACGAGGCCTCCCCGCATCAAGTTCCCCTCGACTTCGCATGGTGTGACGCCGACTTCAACTTTCATCACGATGTCCCTGCATACTGTACTTAAACTACGCGCTATTGTACAACTCAACGCTTTATGTGTTCACATATGGTCCACATAGCACAACTCTCATCAATTTCATTCCTACTACTTACATCTTTTTGCTCTTAGGGGCGACTTTAGACGCCCGTAGTTTGGTAGCTTCGACAAAACAGGTAATTCGGAGTGCAGTAAGACCGGCGCCTAACGACTTCCTCCTCGACGCTTCCCCCTGCTTGCCCTCGTTTCAATTCTACCACACACCGCGGCAATTCTCCACCTAGTCCATCATATTTACACATACGAGATAGCGAACACGAATATCCTGAGTCGGAGCGCGAGACTACGGCCGTCTCAGTCTTGTGCGACACCGTGGAACAACCGACGGGCGAAAATCGGCCCTCTCCATCTGGACCGGTGGGATCCTTTACGCACCGTAACGCTCGGCCTCGGATTCACAACGCGGACGCAAGACATGCCGGAGTCTGTAGAAAACGGAGAGACGGCACCGGCGCCGAAGCCCACAGAGCAGCCGCTTGTTATGCAGATCATCGTCAGACGCGACCTCTTTGATGTGCGTCGCTTCCTTTTGCATGTTTGCATGCGATCAAGCTGGCCATACATACTTAATTATCTCATTTTGACTGACGCGATCCGTTTGGAACTTCCTCATCGACACACGGCACTACCTTGCACGCAGGCTGAGGGATGGGGTGTCGGTCCACTCATAGCCCAAGTCGCCCACGCTACTTCTGCCGTAAGCATATGTTAGTGCAGACATATGCTGAGCAGCTGTTTAATCGATCATATTTGTAAATCAGGTGCTACACGAGACTCGCGAGCGCCCTGAGACCCAGGCCTACCTAGAAGATCTCAAAAACATGCGTAAGGTGGGTGTGCTTATGTGCATGATCTCTGTTTGGGACTGCGCTGACACGTCTTTACCATAGGTGGTGCTACAGGTAAAACAACACTCATCTCCGAAACACAGGAAACTGATGCTTCGCGCCGCCTGGATAGACGACTGACCAACCGAGTATCGAACGTCTCGCGAACCTCCTCGCCGCCAGCGACCCACCCGTTCCGCATCACCTCTGGGTCGAACAGCCGGAGAACGTGCCGACGTGCCTTGCTCTCGCACCGAACCGGAGGGAATCGAAAATCAAGAAGGCGCTCGATAAGGCCGGATGTCGCCTCTGGAAAGCATAGCGCTCCGACGAGCGCGTTGCATGTTAGTGGTAAGCATCTCAGATCGCTGACTAGTGCATGCATCCACCTTATACTCACAGTTTGACGGCGATCTCGATCACTCCATGGCTCTACTTCTATCTCTCCGCGCTCGTAGTGTTTCCTCTGAACAAGCGGACTCTGCTATGTCGCACGGCGCCCATATGGGACCATTATATCCCTCCCCACGCGATCGAAGTTAACTATGTTTTCCTCGGACGAGTCACTGAAGACACGCCGGTTCAAACTTGCGCTTTCCGAACGGATTCAGTAGCCGCGAACTGAGCAGATATGTAATGTTGTACCATCAGCTGTAAGCCATACTCAGCCGCGCTCCGGAGCACAATGCGGAGCACAAATGCTTAGCCACATCCGCGAGCCCACACAAAACCAAGGCGCAGCCACAACGCCGCCGTCCCGTCCTCCCATCACCATCGACTACATCCACACGGTGCCCATCCGCTCATAGCTCACACCGTCATGGAAGTCACTCAAGGCGGTTGGCAAGAGGCTGATCATCGCGAGCCGCCACAAGAAGCGGAGGGTCGCGATCACCTACCCTTCCGCATAGTGTGTCGCGCTTTCTGTGCTCCTACTGCTTTTACTGACATCTTACATCGTTTTTAGGGAAAATGGGAATTCTTATCCTTGCATATGCTCAACAGCTACTCAAAGCCGTCCGTCCAGGACGAGCTCGAGTCGTTCCTCCACGTCATCCTCTACATCGCCATCCGACTCCTTCCCCACAACTGCTCTGACTCGGCGATATCCCGCCTTCTGCACGACTTCTTCGAGGATTCTATTCCTCATCGGAGCGGACAACACATGAGTCCCGACGCGAAGACGTATGCCATGGGGAGCGGCGTAATCCGCGTCACGGCCTACATCTGCGAAGCTGACAGAGCGTCGTCTCCTCGGGGCGCACTGACGTTCCTGTGCCCCAAGGCATCAAACCACCCGACATCGACAGTGGAGACACCACAAGTACCTCCGCCTTCCAATACTGACGAGGTGTTTTCGCAGCCCCGGCGTGTCATGCATCCGCTCAACAACATCGTCGACGAGCTCCTCTGCTGGTTCTGCGCCCACTACACTCCCAAACCAAACCCAAGGCCCGTCGCAGAATCCCGCGATATGACACTGCCGACTCCCCCAGACGTACTCGAGATCATGGAGACCTTGGCTCGGCTTGAGGCTAGAAAGAAACGGCTGAGGGCAAAGCAAGTGGCGCTAGGCTTGGCGCTGGTCGTGGCAGAACCCGAGCCTGAGCCTGAGCCCAAGTGCACCATCGATTACGACGCGATTCAGGCGAGAGAGGATGCGGAGGCGGCGGCGCGGTGGGAAAGAATGCGGGAAGTCCGCGCGAAGCTGGAATCGCACAATGCGATGGTGGCGCTCCTGGTGGATACGTTGGTCAAGAAGGCGTGGCCGGAGGTGGATCGTATTGATAGGAAGCTGGAGTGGTCGGGGTTTGAGTAGCCGGTACGTATACTTACTTCGCCGTACGCTGGCAGGATCATGCAATAAGGCGTTTTGTGCGTTCTCGAACCTTTCCGCCGTGTTCCCGCGTCCACTGTCCACTGTCCGTACGTCTTTCATTGCTTGCTTCATAGTCTCCCATCCTCAATCTATAATTTCAGCTTTGCTCGACCATAATGATATTGTCATTATACACTTTATAACTTGATCTCATCGTCGAACTTGAAGACACCTCAAATATGCCATTCCATACACAATTCATCCTCTAATCTGCAGTACTACGTACCTGTATCCGAGTCCCATTGAATCGCGACAGGCCCAGCTTCCCACGCGTAGATTTGACGTCGAGAAGGGCACATAGAGCAGCGCGCGCGCGTGTACCGTTTCCATTGAGCGTGTACTCAGCCTCGTGTGACTAGGGGGTGTTATCGTGTATGAGGAGCACGTCGTGGGCGCAGATGGGGCGCCGGAAAAAAAGCAAGGAACTGGTGGCGCCGAAGGTATAGTCAATAAAAATTTACTTACGCTGCCGGCCGTGAGGTACAATGCCGCTGGTCTTCTACGGAAGCGAGAGCGATCGCCTGGAAGTCGGGGTAGTAGTAGATGACCAGAGAACGCGCGGCGTTAGACGCCGGTGGTTTGGTAGATTTGACCGAAAAGGCAATACCAGCCACGAGCGCCAGCGCCTAACGAGTAGTTCTCTCTGAATACCGTACCGTGAACAGCTCAGCTGGACCGTTAGCCACAACTTCAAGCCACTGCTCTACCCACGGCCGTCGTAGGACCCAAGTCATACTCTGGAATACTGCGTGTCGTTCATCACTTTATTGTCCAGCTGTAGTGGCTAAATCGCGGCATATCCGTCGGTCAGTGACGCTTTCCTCACTACACCTTTACCAGCACGATTGACATTCCCGTCGCCCTTCAGAACCGCAGGTCTCTACTCACAAATACGCTCTACGCATTGCAGATCCGCTGAGGAGATACTCTCAAGAAACGCGAACTCGGTCAGACGATGACGGACAATATGGTTAAGCTGTCGTATGATGACATGATGGGAAGACTCATTCCGCCGGTTGCGGACGAGCCAGATACCGTCTTTTTCAGACACATCTTTGACCCGGTTCCCGCCAAGCTAGAGATGGATTTCTTCCAGCGTCTGGTAAGTCATCATAAATGTCGGCCATCCCTGCGTCTAACAATCTTCAAGGTGGTATCACTGAACAACCACGTTGCTGGAGACGACTGTCAGCTCGTCCTTGTTACTGAAAGAAACCCGCAGCCTCGGACCATTGAGATCGAAATGTATTCAAGAAGCTCAGCCGCCGCCCTCGGGAAGCGCAGCGATTGGTCGACCATCGAGATTTACCTCGCATGTAGCAATGAAGAGGGACTAGACCCGTTCGAGGATGACCCATCTGCCGAAACCCCACCTCTATGCGACGGGGTGCACAATCCTGCTTTCGACTCAGGCACCTCCAGTCCGTCGTCCTCGGAAAGGATTACCGCGCGGACGTTCCTTGACCAGATAGTAGAGCACGCGGATATCGTATTCCAGCGCCAACAGCGCACTCACTACTACACTTTGGCTATCTTCGGCAGGTACGCGCGCATGGCGAGGTGGGACCGCTCCGGCTGCGTCTACTCGGACAGGTTCGACTTCGTGGCCGAGCCCGCGAAGCTTGCGCTGCTCCTCTGGCGCCTCTCTCACGCGGCGACTCCAGACGTCCGGGGCCACGATACCTCTGCCACCCGCGTCCTCCGGGGAAGCGCGGAGTACCACGCCATGGTTCAGTCCACCACAGTCATTGCTGGCGACCACGCACGGGAGCTCTTCGCCAAGTCACTCGTCGACACCTGGCCATGGTGGAAGCTGACGGTCTCGGGCGGGGATCCGAAACAGGCACCGCACGAGTACCTCGTCGCGAAACCCACTTTCGCAGCCCCAGATGTGGTGGGCCGCGGCACGCGCGGCTACGTCGCTCTTGACTACACCGATCCCGCGCATCCCCTCGTGTATCTGAAAGACTGGTGGAGAGTTGTGCATCCACGCTCAGAGCAGGAAGGTGCGATCCTCACGTACCTCAACAGCAAGAGAGTGGGCCACATTCCCACGATGCTTTGTCACGGAGATATCGGCAAGGAGACGGTCATGACGTGCGACATCTGGAAGGAGGTGCACGGCGCTGAGAAGGAGTGCTCCTTGAAGAACTACCGTCACTATCGCCTTGTTGTCAAGGAGGTTGGCAAACCCCTGAATATGTTCAAGAACGGAAAACAGCTGGTCTGGGTGATATTGCACGCTCTACTCGGTCCGTCGATCTTCTCCCACTACATTTGCTGTCGCTGACGATTGTTCTAGCACACATGCACGCCTACACGAAGGCACACACAATCCATCGAGACATCAGCGTCGGAAACATCCTCATCATACCCGCACCAGGAAAGAATGCCTACGGCTGCTACGGACTCCTGACCGACTGGGAACATTCTAAACGCAGCGATGTGAACTACACGGAAGCTCGCCATCCGGATCGGACTGTGAGTGGAAACTGATAGCCAGCATAGATCGACCGCTGACACCGACTACCAGGGAACATGGCAATTCATGTCAATCAATGCCCTATGCAAGCCGACGAAAGAAATCGACATTCCAGACGAGTTAGAGTCGCTCTTTCACGTCTTGCTGTACTGCTCCATGCGATGGATCCCTCACAACTGTGCCGACGTGGGCGCATTTATGTACAAGTACTTCGACGAAGGGGTGCCGGTCGACCAAGAGCACAAGGAGTACGCCGCTAGTCTCCTCAAGAGACTGGTCTTTGCATCGGGTGAACTGATTGCACCAAACAACGCTCGAATTGTATTCCTGAAAGCTCCCCAGCCGTCACTTCCTGCAATTCTCCCCTCGGTACTCCCAGGTGCCACCGATTCCGATTCGGAGTCAGATGTGTCCCATTCCCCCACGACTTCTCGCTCAGGTACACCAACCCCACAATGCCGGTCAGCACCGACAGATTGCGCACCTCCCCAGCCGGTGATCCAGGAGGGTGATCGGCACCCCATTGATCACCTACTGAACGATCTACTTCCGCTCTTCAAGGCCCTATACGAGCACCAGAAAGTACCCTTCCTCAGGTCCAAGGAAAGGCCGGAGCTGGAGCTAGAGATGATTGAGGAATGGGTTGCGAGTTCCGGACTGGACACCGACGATCTGAACTTCCTCGGAACTCCCGGGGTCGATCTGCCTGATCAGAGCGAGGACTTGGCCGCTCTCGAGAAGACGGCAAAGAAGCTTGAAGTGCACGATAACGTGGCCAAGATCTTATTCACTGCTCTCAGCAAGAACGCCGCCGACTACTGGCCAGCGCAAGACAAGCAGGCCGACCAACTCGCTCCCAAGTACGTGTCAAACCAGCCGGTGAAGGACAGTGCCGCGAAGTCGGGAAAGCGAACCTCGCTTCACGACGGAACTTTCGAAGAGACTGGTCGCCCCGCGGTGCGGCCCCGTAGCAGCACGGTATCGAGGACGTGAACGCTGTCCGTCATGTTGGGCCTGTTCCGCCGCTCGAGCCGCTCGCCGGAGCCCGCGTCCGTTCTTCGTGCTCTAGCCCGCATCCATTCTCTCCTCTCCGGGTCGCGTAATTATTCCTTATTCTGTTACATGCATCGTTGTCATATCACGGTTCCAACCTTACTTCTCATACGTCTTTCGTGTACTGCTACTAGTGACATCACGGCCGCTCGCAGCCTCCCGTCCGTTCGAAACACCTTGTACCATGACACTCTGCTATGTATATTATGCCGAGTTCTGTGGTACGCGTGTGTTCCCGTGCATCCACCACTACCGCGCGCACCGCCACGAACTGGACCGTCCATCGGAGGCCCGCGCCGCGCCCCTCGCACTCAGTGAGAGGACGCGTGGCGTTAAACGCTCGTGGTTTGGTAGATTTGACTGAAAAGGCAATTCGCGCCAGGAGAGCCAGCGCTTAGTAACGAGTCGTTCTCTTGCTCTGCAGCTGAATTCCGATGCCAGCTCTCGTTTGGCCACATGCTTGTATCTTCTCGTATCCGACCTCGTATCCGAGCCCAGATTCTCCTCCTTCTCAAGGTCCAGGGGAACGAGGAGGCCTCGTCTGCCGCTGCAGCCTTCTATGACAGTGGTTCGAGACTACGACATCTTGCCGGTTGACAGTAGGACTCGCAACCCCGGGCATATGCCGCCGCGATGGCCAGCAGTAATATAGTATCACAGTCCTGTCTCGTTCTCTGCACCTGAGCTTGACAACCCAGCTCATCAGTTCTGTCATCTCCGAAACTCGTCCAAGAAATTCAGAACCAACTTGAAGACCCCTCAGGCCTCAGTGCTGGTCATGTAATCTCAAAAACAAAGGTCTCTGTCCTACCGGGCGCTAGCGCCAACGTACCCTCTCGCCAACACCCGGCCCAGGACTCAAAGCAGCCGGAATTTAGCCACATGCCACTCCTGTACACACAGCCATCATAGGACTCCGGCCGCATTCTGAAACCCTGCATCTCGTTCGTCGCTCTATCTCCATTTCCATCATCCGTCCATCCGTACTACGTGGCTAAACCGCGGTTTATCCTTCGGTCAGTGATGCCTTCCTCCCTACACCTACACCAGCGCGACTGACATGTTCGTCCATGCGGCTCACAACGGCAGGGATCTATCCACAAAAATTCTCTACGCATCGCAGGCCCACCAAGCAGACACCCTCAGGAAACGCGAACTCGGTCAAACAATGGCGGACAAGATGGTTAAGCTGTCGTATGAGGCCATGATGGAAAAGTTCATTCCGCCGGTCGCCGATGAGCCAGATGCCGTTCTGTTCAGAAACATCTTCGACCCGGTTTCCGATCAGCTGGAGGTAGATATCTTCCAGCGACTGGTAAGTCACTAATAAGTATTGGCTGTCCCTGTGTTTAACCTCGTCCAGGTGGAATCACTGAACAAGCACGTCGCTGGAGACGACTGGCAATTTGTCATTTTCACTGCAAGAGACCCACCGCCGAGGACCATCGAGATCGAAATGAATCCAAGAAGCTCAGCCACCGCCCTCGGGAAGCGCAGCAGCTGGTCGACCATCGAGCTTTACATCGCATGCAGCGCTGAAGAGGGGCTAGACCCGTTTAAGGATGACCCATCGACCGACACCCTACCTCAATGCGACGAGGTGCAATACACTGACTTCGTCTCAGGCACCTCCAATCCTCCGTCCTCGGAAAGGACTACCGCGCAGACGTTCCTCGACCAGATCATCGAGCACACGGATATCGTATTTCAGCGCCAACAGCGCACTCACTACTACACTTTGGCTATCTTCGGCAGGTACGCGCGCATGGCGAGGTGGGACCGCTCCGGCTGCATCTACTCGGACAGGTTCGACTTCGTGGCCGAGCCCGCGAAGCTTGCGCTGCTCCTCTGGCGCCTCTCTCACGCCACGACTCCGGACGTCCGGGGCCACGATACCTCTGCCACCCGCGTTCTCTGGGGAAGCGCGGAGTACCACGCCATGGTTCGGTCCGCCAAGCTCGTTGCCGACGACCACGCGCGAGAGCTCTTCGCCAAGTCACTCGTCGACACCTGGCCATGGTGGAAGCTGACGGTCTCGAGCGGGGATTTGAAACAGGCGCCGCACGAGTACCTCGTCGCGAAGCCCACTTTCGCAGCCCCAGATGTAGTGGGCCGCGGCACGCGCGGCTACGTCGCCCTCGACTATACCGACCCCAAGAATCCCGGTCCCTTCGTGTATTTGAAAGACTGCTGGAGGATCGTCCATCCACGCTCGGAGCAGGAAGGCGCCATCCTCGCGTATCTCAACGGCACGGGTGTTCGTCACATCCCCACAATGCTTTGTCATGGAGATATCGGCGAGAAGACGGACATGGTGCGCGATATCTGGAAGGATGTGAACGGCGTCGAGAAAGAATGCCCCTTGAAGAACCACCGCCATTATCGTCTTGTCGTTAAGGAAGTCGGGAAACCACTGAAGACGTTCAAGAATGGGAGGGCGCTCGTGTGGGTCGTGTTGAACGCTGTGATGGGTCCGTCGTATCCTCTACTCAATTATCCTTAGTGCTGACATCCACCCTAGCACACATGGACGCATACACGCTCGCGCATACGATCCATCAAGACCTCAGTGTCGGGAACATACTCATTATGCCCGCTCCAGAAGACACAATATTCGGCTGTTACGGTCTCCTGACTGACTGGGAGCTCTCTAAACGTACAGACGATGAGGAAAGTGAAGCTCGCCATCCGGATAGGACAGTGAGTACGCAATGTTCATCAACATCGGTCCCTAACTGACGAAGTATGTCAGGGAACGTGGCAATTCATGTCAGTCAATGCCCTCCAGCAACCAAGGAAACAGATCGACATCCCCGACGAAATGGAATCGGTGTTTCATATCCTACTGTACTGTTCCGTTCGGTACCTGCCTCACAGCTGCGGTAACGTGGGCGAGTTCATGCGGAGGTATTTCGACGACGGGGTGCCCGTTGACGACAACCCCAAAGAGTTCACGTCTGGTCCGCTCAAGACTGCAGTCGTTTCACGCGGTGTGCTACGCACTCACGAGCACAAGCCTATCGTCTTCCTACTGGAGCGCCCACCGCCGGCGAACGTTCCTTCGCCCCCTTCGAACGCATCGCCTCTCTCTGCCAACCCATCATCTTCCTCATCATCATCTCCTGCCGATCCCCCGTCTTCCCCGTCGCCGTCTCGGGCAACCACTCCCGTTCCACCGTCATCCGAGCCAAAGACGCCTCTCGTCCCTCAGAAAGAGTATACGCGCGATCAGCGTCATCCTATGGATCACATCCTGCGCCAGATGTTGCCGCTCTTTGAGGGGTTATATTCGCTCCAGGACCGTACCCGGGATCAGGTCAAGGAGGGCTCTAAGAAGAAGCTGAAGACAATTCATGAGAGCCAGGAACTTGAGATACACGCGAAGTTCAAGAACCGTTTCCTCCAGAAGGCGCCGCGTGCTGCTGATCGAGAGCACCTGCCGCGTAGCCCGCCCGACGCAGCAATGCTGAAGGTCCTCGAGGAGAACGCACGCAAACTGCGGGAGCACACAGAAATAGGCAGGATCCTTACTGAGGCGGCGTTCCAGAAGGAAATTTGGCCGGAGAAAGACAAAATCAACGATCAGCTCCTACCGACATACAATGCAGACGTGGAAGACCCCCAGAAGGCAAAGCTCACAAAGCGCAGCGCCGTTGATACCTTTGAAGCATGCGAACACAAGAAGGCTCGCGGCGCGGTATCTCAAACGTGAACGCCAGCGGTGGCCGAGGCTTCCCTTTCCATTGCCCCGCATTACCTTCCCCCCCTCCCGCTCGGCTCTCGCCACTGTGGCTCAGGCGACGCGCTTACGCACATCCCCGTCTACCCTCTCATATTCCGCACCACATACGCGATCCTAGGTTCTGTATCTAGACGCGCTGTATCTATCGCCTTCGTGGCAAGTTACGCCATGCTTCGGAGTATCTACTCTTCATAACCCTCATAGAAAGCGGACCTGGAATATACGGCGTGCATGAGGCTTAAGACTTTGCTTCGCATCGTTCACAGGATCGTTTGTAATTGGGTATTTCGCTGTGCCTCGCTACTAGCACTAAGCAAAATCCTGTTGGCTGAACCTCCGAGTCTGCGAAGCTAAGTTCCCGACATCTCCGCAGTACGCGGGATCAAATATAGCGACCTACTCGTAGGTTCGAATACTACTGGCGAGTTTCATGTACTCCATGCTCTCTCCGGAATTAGCTGTGTTTGTGAACAAAGGTTTCTGTCATTCGGGGCGCCGCGCCAAAACAGTCCACCTGGCTTCGAACTTAGCCACAACATGCTTCTCTACACACAACCACGTCTGCCCAAGTACCAGGAGATGTCCGTACGCATCGGTGGGGAGCCGGAAGTTCCGTACCTTGACCGGAATGTAAGTTAACATTGTTCAAAAGGCCAGCAGCGCAGCTACTAGTCGCTAACGCTTGCTGATAGTGGCAGGGAACATGGCAATTCATGTCCGTCAAGGCCCTTCAGGAACCACGCAAAAAGATTGGCATTCCGGACGAGCTGGAGTCGGCTTTCAACGTCTTGTTGTACTGTGCCATCCGGTACCTTCCTCACAACTGCGACGACGTGGGCAGATTCATGCACAAGTACTTCGACGACGGGGAAATCGCAGACGACGAACATACGGGGTTCACATCTGGCATGCTCAAGACACAGGTCATCGAGTCAGGCAGACTGTCTGCTTCGAACCACGTTCCCATCGTCTTCCTTCAACCTCCCCTACCGACACTTCCTACGGTTTTATCCACCTTAGTATCTCCCTTCGTTGTTGTCCCTTCAGACGCGCTGCATCCTCGAGCTCCGCGGAGCCCATGTACCACCACCCCGTCGTCTCCGTCTGAACCGAAAGGACGGCCCACACCAGCCCCGGGCTCCTCGCAGGGCGGCGACCGACACCCCATTGATCACATGCTCCAGGAGCTACTGCTGCTTTTTCAAGCATTCTACGAGTACCAGCGACCGCCCCTCCCCAAAGACAAGCCAATAGAAATGTCAGAGCTCGCGCTAGAGATGTTCGTTGAATTCTTCGGTCGTCATGCAAGGGATTTGACATTCCCCAAAGCCCCAAAGCCGGATCCCTCTGAGCCTAGCAAGGAGTCAGTTGCCCTGCAGGCTCGGGTCGCTCTCGAGAAGGAGGCACAGAAGCTCACAACGCACGACGAAGTGGTCAACATCCTTCACTGGGCTCTCCACGAGGGCGCGGATTTTTGGCCAGATGAAGACAAGCAGGCCGACCAGCTCTACTCCGTACGATCAGCAGACAAGAATATGCAACTCCAGGAGGATGTACCGAAGCCCGGAAAACGCATCGCGTCTCACGACGGAACCTCTGAACTTGAACCCGGCCGCAAGCGGGTCCGCACTGTCGCAATGTCCTAGAGGTGATGTGTCCGCTTTGGTCGCCCTAGTGACTGTATACGTCGCTCCGCCCCAGCCCCAGTCTCGTCAGGTCCTCGCCCTCCATAGCAACGCTGAAATTCCCGAAATTCACATATCTAGTATGAGTATCTGCCGTTTTCAGCGATACCGTAACGCATCCCCTTCCGTGTAGTATACGACAGTTTTGTACTTCGTTTCCCTTGTGCGAAATCATGCAAATTACCAGACCTCCAATCACGAACGACCTCCTGGACCAGATCGTGCACCAACATCTGAGAACATGTATATCGCAAAGATAATGACCACGACCACATACGGACCCAAATTCTATAGCTAGGATAAACAAAACGCATGGCGGGACAACATTAGGAAACATACAAGACGAGTACGTACGCACAACTGCAGGGATGAGATAGCACTGGAGATATTGGTAGTCCGAGATGTCGCTGGGATGTATAGGAGCGCCGCGCGCGGCAGCCCCCAAGTCTATGCCGAGTCAATTGTCCGCTATAGCTAATCCTGTTTGCTACTAGTCCGTTCCTCCATCGCACGGGCTGCCTCGTCGCCCCCTTGCGCGCCGCTTGGCTGCTCCGGTTTTCGGAGCACGCCCTCGAGATCCTTCGGCCGGGGCACCGAGCTGATCTGGATATGCGGGCTGCCGTCGCCCTCGGGCCCTTGCGGATCGTGCCACACCCACTCGCGTTCCGGGTACGCAGTGTCGTGGTCCTCCATGGCGTACTCGCCCTCGTTCTCCTCGCCGTAACCGTCCTGAGGATCGTGTTTGTACTCGTATGGTAGCATGACGGCGCGGTCGATCGCAACAGGGAGGCCGCGGTGACGACCACGGAGCATCACGGCACAGATGATGAGCTTCGAGAGAGGACGTAGCGCGCCGGAAAAGGAGTAGTTGGCCTATGACCGGTATAAGTACGGATTCGGAACATGGGGCTGACATCATGGCACTCACGTATGGGACGCCTAGACTGAGACCGACCGTGCCGTACGCCGACACCAGCTCGAACACTGCAATACGGATGTAGTATTAGGTTTGTTCGTCAATCATGTACTGAATCGTTACGCACCTACGGTGAAGATGGTGAACCAGTTGTTGCTCGCCTCGTCCTCCAAACCATTCTTCTACAGGACCGTCAGCATCGCCATCGCGCAGGACATTATTCGCAGATACACGTACCTCGATGATGCACACCAGGAACAGCGCCGTTCCCAGCCACCACATATCTGAACGATCACAGTCAGCGCCGCCTGACAATATACTGACGGATACTGCTAACCGAAGGACAACTGCTTCCTCGCGTGCATGGCGAGGTACCTTCCCCATACTGTAGCGCGGTTGCCGGTGTGGCTGAATGCATCCTCTGGCGAGAGCTCCTCTTCGGATGGGAATACGCCCAAGGACTTCTCCTCGTACACGTTCGTAGAGCGGACACTAGAGTCTATTGTGAGACGGCGCGGACGGACGATATGTTGCACTCTCCGTACCTCATGGCAATCGGGTCTGGTTGTCACGGAGAGGTCAGTTATGCGTCCAAGCTAGTGAAGGGCATGACTACTTACAGACGCTGACATACATCATAATCACGTATAAGACTCTGGATAAACGGTCAGCCGTGGACTTGTATTGGGTGAATGATGAGCTCACTTCACTGCGGGGGCGAGTGCAGCCAGCGTGACAGTACCAAACCCTGCGGCGCGCACTGCAGTAGCCTGTAGCAGCCCGATGATGAACCGCACACCCAGTGGTATATTCGCGATCGCAGGGTTGCCGATGTCTAGTACCAAGAAGAAGAACCAGTCCGTTGCACTGCGATGGTGGGCATTTCAGCGCACAGGCCGACGTACAGGGAGGGCGCACTCACTTGAGAGCAAATAGGATGATGAGAAGGAACCATGTTTGATGGGAGGGGAAGAGATAGATGAAACACCGCCTAGGGTGGTCGAGGAGGAAGTGTAGCGTCTCGTTCAGGCGCGACTCCTTGGGAACGACGCGCGTCAAGATCCAACTGCAAAGCCAGTGGTTCAGCGACAAGCGAAAAACAGCCCAACACACAGTACTCACATCTGAAAACGTAATCTGTCATAGGCGAGAACGCGTTAGTGCATCCGAGGCCAGTCATCGAAGCATGCATAAGGACATACATTACAGGCTGGAATATATGGTGACGTTAGCAATCGCAGTGGCAGTTGCTGGAGATGCACGTACGAAGGCCGTATTGCCGGCTAATATAAGAATAATCATGCATAGTATCATAGGATACGCCCGTTGGAAAGGAACCAAGGATTCGTCGACAAGAGACATGCCGGTGTTCGTGTAAGAGGAGACCACTTGAAAAGCAGAATACCTAGTCCAAACAAACGTAAACATAGTGCATGGTGGAGGTAGGCGAGATACACGTACCATGTAGATGATACCGGTTTGTGGAGTGCAGGTGGTACGAAGTCCTCCCGCCACCGCGCGATAGACATATACGGAGCAATGATCACAAAGGCCAACAATTGCAAGCCGATATGGTACTGCGCCAACCGTAAGCCTGGAACCCAAGGGGTGAAAGTAGAGGGTCATACCGCGCCAACGATCCACAACAACGCCGATAACGCGCGATACTCAACACCCCCAAGCTCCTCGAGCTGCTCGCGCGTCAGGCTCTGGAACACGGAATTGCGGCCCACAACAGCCTCGAACGAGATATACGGCACTGGGCGCGCACCCGGGCCCACCGTTCCCCGCTCGGAGGCGATCGTGCGCGTCCGCGGCATGGTAATCGTCCGCGTCAGCTTGCGCTCTAGAGATGGGAACGCGCGGCCAAACAGGCGGGAAATCAACTCGTGCGGCATGGGAAACCCGCCAAAGCCCTTGTGCATAGTACGCCGTGGTGGGAACGCATGCGAAGCCCCCGTCGTGATAGTGCCCGTGCGCGGCATCGTCATCGGCCGCGACATCGTGGGTCTTGACATCGTTGGGCGAGACATTGTCGGGCGCGACATCGTGGGACGTGACATCGTAGGACGCGACATGGTCGGCCGCGACATATGCCCTGCACAGAATATGTTATACGTTCTGCGACATTTACGCGGGGGGCAAATTGCACTCACTACGGTCGACCTCCGAGTCCGACCCTTCCGGGGACTGTGAGATCCTGCTGAACCTGCGTTCAGCAGAAAGCGACCGACGGTGCGGCGCAGGAGGCGCCGCGAACTCGACGGTCTGCGTGTGGACCAATTGGGGCCCGCGCGTTGCAGGCCTGTTGATGGTCGCCGAGCGCAATATTGGCCCGGTGCCTGCCACTGTTAATGATTCACGCGTCAGACAAAAGAGGATGCATAATTGCGTGTGGAGGATGGTCACGCACTGATCGCTGGTGAGGCCGTTGTGCGTGGTGACGTCTCCGTTGGTGGGCGCTCGCGGCTTTAAGAAGGCTTCTTAGCTTTAATTTCGGTGTTACGCGCCTTATAACACCTACGGGTTCTGTGGGTCTTGGGTCTGCGGACGCTCTTTCTTCTCGACCTCTGTGCTGTCGGTATGCCCTGTTGAACTCGACTCGCCATACGCGGACGTTCGGCGACTCTCGTCTGTCTCAATTTTCTCGTTCTGCGCAGTGTTGTCCTGTCCTGGTTGGTCGGAGACACCCTCACTGATCCATCCACTGGGGTCGACTAGCTTCGGTGCGCCCTCGACGCGCCGAATCATATCCGGGCGCAGATGTATGCGTCCCCGCGCTTTGACGGGGCCGATCTCTTGCACAGAGATGTCGCTGAACGAGCGCAAGCGCGTGCCTCTTTCCCACTTCAGCATGGTCCACAGCTTCCTCCACCACGGCTCAATCTTCACGTCAACCGGCCGGTGCAGCTCGCGTGCCGCATTGCGGGCTAATTCGGCCTCGACTATGCGCTGGAACTTGCGTGCAAAGAAGCTCCTGTGTAAGTTTGAACAGTGAGCAGGAACGTATTAGCAGAAAACACTCGTTCTAACCTTCGAATATAGACCATCGTCCACGATATGACGACCTACACAAGGTTAGAATTTCCACCATATGTTGACTTCAAACACTCACTGGGCTACCGAGACACATCTGAATAAAGAGAAGTGCTTGTTGGAACGGCGTCAGACCGCTCAGATCGACAGTTGCAAGGCCACAAACTGTGATCGCGCTGACGCAGTTGTACAGGCAGTCGATGTAGTCCACATGGTATTGGCCATTGGCGGCATAGAATATACCGGAGAATATTAGCGGCGTGAAGGTGCTGTGGTAGGTTCGTTAGCCTCGTGGTCACATAACGTGTGCTGATAAGGTATGCATCTCGAACGTATCCATTTAGTGCTGTAGCGCAGTGCAGAATACGGAAGGCCAGCCTCAATGCCGCTACTTCAAGATAGACAAGGGCGCATATAACCATGAACCCACGACTGCCTCCATCGTCAACATTCCTTGAACCACGCAGGTAGATCGTGGATTGGAACCGGTGTGCGAGCTATATCCCAGTTATCTTTATCCGTGGTCGTCATCGTACCCGTATGGAGATGCAGGTTTGCGGGCAGGGCAGAATGGTAAGTGAGGCAAGGAGCATGCACCAGCCTCGCTTGAGCGGTCTCATCGACTGCCCGACCGCGCGGGAAAGCATATGATAATATTGAACAGGAAACATGCCGTAATATTGAACCCATGATACCCATTCCCAACAGCAGTGAGCTGGCCACGGAGGCTATAAGCGTCGTCGGCAAAGGTGTCTCCTTTCTACCGGCCTGAGATCGCACGGAACAAGATCTCACACAACGCATCATGCTGCAATTGCGCTCCGCGACGCGCTCGGCTGTCCGAGAGTGTAGGGTGAACAAAGGGCACGACACCGCGTCCTGCGCACACATAGCGCTCCGTCAGCGTCAGGATGTCAACCACAGCGCCTGAACGTCAACCACACGACCACCAACCACACAAAGTAAACGGCTAGCCACCCCGATTGCGTTTCCTTTCACCGCGATGAGGTTCACGAACAGTCGACAAAGGGTACTCACAAGAACAATAAATGAATCCGGTAGAAGTTCAAGTGGCGGAATATGTATTCCCAGAAGTCGCCGAGTCGGGCTTGGGAGAGGATGCGGCCTGGCAGCGTAGGCATTGTCGGAGGCGGGGTCGTGGAACGCGTAAAAAGCAGGAGATGGCGACGAGGATAGGATGGGGAGGATGTTAGCTCGTTTTAAAGAGTAGCATTGGCGTTAAGCAGGTGGTGGTCGGGAAGACGATGTGGTCAGTGCGAGAGATGGCTCTCGCCAAAACTCCAGCCACAATAAGATATGACCGCATTATTTGGGCGTCTATTGGGCGTCTAACACCTCGGAATTCTCCAATTAAAAGTTGACGAATTACTGCGCACACGGCCCGCTATGGAACGGAAACATACGGATGCACTGTCAGAAAGATCATTCGTAAGCTCGTATTCTTGCCCAAGAACTCTCACTACAATTTGTCAAACGATATAACATTCGATTCAACGGCGTCGACCACTTTCCGATAATACTGTACCTGCCCGACCAATCCGGCGGGTCACAGGTCACAAGGGCCCCCGCCGCCCCGCATTTTGGCAGTTGTCCCGGGTCACAGCGGGTCCCGCCGCTCCAGGCCGTATTTTTGCGGCCGGTCACACCCCAAAATCGCTCCGCCGGCGGCCCTGCGGGGCAACCGCGCCGCTTTGTGGTACGGATGGTCACAGTCGCGGCCGGGCGCGCCGCTTTTTGCGGTCGCGCCGCTTCGGGACCCGCGGTCACACCCCAAACCCCCCGCCGGATTGGTCGGGCAGGTACAGTATTGGGAAACTTGCTTACTGCGTCACGATCGCAGATTGCGAGGCTCCAGTGCGGACTTTGGTGGCAGGAATCCACGATACGACCGGAACACCGAGTGATGCTACCCTTCTCAGGCACACGTCCTCTTGCGCAATGGGGCAGCGGAGATGATCAACGTGCGTCGGCTGACAATACATACGACAGGTGCAGGTGCACACTCACATGGACCAGTTGCTTCGCTCACACCCTTGAAAATGAGATTCACGCATTCGCCGCGTCGGAGTGGTGTGGCAGCGTATGGCGTATGGTCGGATCATAGCAGAGCGGACGACACCGTCGTCTACACAGGAAGCAGCCACGGGAGAATCGCGAGCGAGAAGCAGCCTGAAGCAGCGCGACTTCGCAGGAAGTTGCAGGGTTCAGACAGGGCCCAGCCTATGCCGCCAAAGGTCCGGTCGCTGAAACCCCGGATTTAACTAGAAGTATCATCATCCCTTCCGTGCATTGTACACTCAGCATGGTTTTCGAACATACCATCTGATTCCTGACGGCACTTTCGCGAAGGCCGTTTTGTACGGTTTCGGGATCGAACATGCTTGGGGGCTCCTGTTCAGACCGCTAAGTACACAAGTAGAGTATCAGACATACAATATGGGGTATGGTTTCTGCAAATGCATTCCCTGTAGCTACCGCTCTGCGGGCAGCGGCTGAAAGCGGGTGTAGTACTGCTTAGTTTGTGCTTCGACAATTTCGGGAGTCGACTCCGGTAGGTCTTCGACGAATCTACCTGGATGTCACAATGCAACGTTAGGGCTGGACCGTGCGTGTGGGGCGCCGCATGAGCGTACCTGGTGACCCCGCGAACAGCGCAAGCGCAGGTACAACAGTATTTGGTGGAATAACCGTGTTGTCCGCGATTTTAGCGCAGTCCTTGATGATCGTGAACTTTCCCTGCGACATGAAGCGTGTTCAGTGTGACGAACTGCGACATGGAGGGTGAGATGGAGACGCACTATGATGCAATTCTTTCCGATCTCGACATGGTTCCCAATGGTCGCCGCCTCCACGATGGAATTCGCGCCAATGTGTACATGGTCACCAATCTTCATAGGGTAGTAGTTGAAGTTTCCCCGATATGTCTTGTACGGCGGCCTACACAGAGTCTGAGCACAACAGCTCCGAGTCTCAAAAGTGGCAGTAACTCACCTCATAACGCACCCCTCGCCGACAAGACAATACCGCCCTAGGGATATCACGACCGCATGTCCAGGTCCTGTCCGTCGCAGGTCTCCCCGAATGATAGCGCCGCTCGCAATGACGGTCTTTCCGCCGAGGATGATGTTCTGGGGACCCGAGATGGTCGCCCTACGGGAGACTTTGTTCCCGGTGTCCTGTGCGCCCCCGAGTCAGCTCAAGTCCCGAACGCACGCGCTGAGTCGTATTCACCTACCGTCTCAATATACTCTGCGCGCGTGTAGTATATTGGAAGGTCCATGCTGCGTCGGGGCGAGAGCGTGGTCGAGGTCGCGGTCGCGGTCAAGCCGAGCAGACGCGCGTGCCATGACGCGCAAACGCGACTGTATGCGCGCTCCGCGTGCCGTGTCCGTCTTCGCTGTTGCCCACGATGAGGCCCGCAGGTCTCTCTTTCTTGCTCCGCCGACAAGCACCGCTCACGGCGGCGACGCTATCCCGGCGATGCCTCTCTACGCTCGTCCAGTCAAAAACGCCCTCCCTGGCCGTCGCCCTGCGCCTTAGCAGCCACGCAGCCCTCCGGCGGCGGCTCCTCGCGACCACAACAGACATCCCGGTGGGGTCCCAGGCCCACCAGAAGGCGGACGCGCCAACACAGGCCGCTGCCGACCAACCGGAGGAGGAATACCACGGACCGCTGGCGACGACCTTCCGGCGGCTGAAGATCCTCTCGCTGTCCTCGCTCACGCTCACCTTCGCGCTCACGCCCTTCATCTTCGTGCTCGAGACCACCTCGAGCGTACCGCTCGCCGGCCGCTTTGCGCTCGCCGGTATCGCGATGGCTACGAGCAGCGTCTCGACCGCGCTCGTCGCCTGGTGCGGCCGCCCGTACGTGACCACGCTGCGCTTCCTCGAGCTTGAGCGCGGCGCGGAGGGGGCGGTGGCGGAGCGCGCGCTGGAGATGACCACGCTCACGCTCGGGCTGCACAAGCGCGTGACGACGGTGTACGACACGGCGTTCCTCGTCCCGACGAGCCGCCCGTTTGCGACGTGGGAGCTCGCGGAGGCGTTCCAGCTTGCGGAGGCGGAGGTGCAGACAGCGCGCGCGGAGGGGCGCATCCCGGGGGAGGAGACCATTGCGGAGACGAAGACTGCTGAGGGAGCCGTAATTGGGAGGCGGGTGGTGAGCTGGGATGAGCACGGGGTGGGTACTTGCAAGGATATTGGGCAAGTTGTGCCGTGAGTTTTCCACTGTTCTTCTCGCGAAGAGACAGGCGCATTTTACATCGGTACCGCAGATACTTCAATGTCCACCAAGAGCTGTTGAGCAGGCCAATACGGTAGATAGAGGGGGTCACCGGAGTATTTAAGTGAGTGGTCGAAATGCTCTCCGCACTTTACCCTGACGAAAACATACGCATGTAGGATCATATAGGTTATGTTCGTCGAGCTAATTTACACGATGCCTAGTTGTGGCTTTGGACGTCCACAAGCACCGGCTGCATATGCTGCTTCTACTCCCTTGGTCACAACTCAATCTTCTTCCTGAGACTCCACTCTTGCCACCTCGCCTTCAGTTTGCCAGCATCAGGCGGTAGCTTCGCTCCCCACGTAATTGCGTAGTGCGCGAGCACAAGCTCGAGCTCCTCGATTTCGTCCAGCATCTCCAGCTCGGATATTCTACCACATCCCTGTAAGCTCTGCGGTAATCTCTGAGGTGATGAGGCGCATGCACGCACCGCTCCAATTCACTGGGGGCAATGTATTCGCGCCGAAGATCTTTCAGCGTGACTGCTCGCGCGAGTTCCCACCCATGCTGTAAAAACCGTGTGGGCAGCGACTCAAATGTTGAGTACGGCTCCGCCCCGGGTAGGGTGACATTCCGTGCCTGGTTCGTGTCAACTTGGCCTGACATACGCGCATGCGCGGATGAACCAGCGACAGACGAACCTTCAAATTGTTCACCATGACCTTCCCGAACGGACCGTGCAGCGCAAACATCTCGTACACAACGCATCCCAGGGGAGCTGTGCCACCGGGAGCGGCGAAATAGTCGGTGAACCAGTCAACTACAGCGCCGGAGGCAGCGGGCGTCATGTAGGCCAAAACACATTCGAAGATCATCAGGGTGGGGAGAGAGGGCGAAAGCAGAGGTGTGGTCCCCGCCGCTAAGAGGGGCGCCAGAAATTCCGTAGGAGGCCTCCGTAAATCCCCAGAGAGCAGGTTATACACCGGTGAGTGCAGCGTGGTACCTCCGCTACCTTTGGCGGGATGAGTAACGAGGAGGTACAACGGGCGGGCGAACTCACCTAGAGAGACTTCCTCTGGCTTGCCGAGCGACGCGCTGAGCTCCCTGCTCTTCCTGATCGCCATTGCTTTCTTCGTAGTGATCTCCGGAAAGTCAATTTCAATGTATCGTGCTAGGTTATCACGCCTAGGACCAGTCTGCCTGAATTCGCCCGTTCAGAGACGCGTTTAATGATGGGCAAGTTCTACGCACCGCGATCCTCCAGAAGCGTGTGTCGCTCCCCGCGCCCATGCTCACGATCTGGCATTTGGTGCCTTCCTGCTGAGATAGCGCGAGCCACCCATCCACCAGTTCATCGAGGGCCTCGGATCGCACATATGTTCCGATATTGATGAGCGGTGGTCGAGCCTGTTGGAGATGTGCGCGCGGCACGAGCGGCGTGATGAAAGGATCCGTCAGATACCCTTTCCGGACGGCAGAGAGTCGTGCGAGAGCAGCGTCGTTGTCCGTTGCACGTATGGCAGCATCGCCTTCTGGTAAGCGTTGTTGTTGTGGAGGAAACATGACGGTCGAGAGCAAGAATTCATCTCGTCCAAACCTCGCCACAGATCAATCTAAGGTCGTACGCCACAACGGCCCGCCCAGCCGGCTGCCCAAGATTTCCGTTTACGGTGCTTAGTCAGCAGAAATATGGGCGCAAGCGTGCCGCGCTAGCTTCGGCTCGCGAGCACAGCGGCTTGCTCACCACCCTCTCCGACGTCTCTGCCAGCGACCCCTGCTGCGCTCGCGCCATGAACAACCTACCGCTGGTCGCCCCGGTATTCCCCGCAGGAAAGGAGCCGCTGCCACCAGGCATCAGCGATGAAGACCGGGACAACTACCTGCAGGCGAAGAAGTACCAGGACTACATGACGGTGGGCATGGAGTCGTGTGTTGCGAAGACCATCATCGCAGGTGGTGGAGGTGCGTTTAGCTGCCAGCTCACGAGCACGTCACGTTGCTGACTGTCGCCCTGTTCTAGGTTTCGTGATCGGCGCGTTCTTCTCGCTCATGAGCTCCTCGTTCGCGTATGAGGATCCGCTACTACGGCAGAACCTCAGCACGCAGCAGAAGGCACGCGAGATCTTCAAGGAGATGGGCCGGGGAATGTACAAGAGCGGAAAGGGTTTTGGTAAGGTCGGCGCGCTCTTCGCAGGCATCGAGTGTGTGATCGAGTCGGTGAGTACTTGCTTTGCCGTTCGTATGCTTCACGACGTGACTGATGCCGCTGGTAGTATCGAGCGCGAAACGACATGGTGAACCCCGTTGCCGCGGGCTTTGTTGCTGGTGGCATCCTCGCACGGAATTCGGGGCCAAAAGCGGTCGTCGGTGGTGGTCTGGCGTTTGCTGCCTTCTCCGCTGCTATTGACCTGTTTCTTAGACGAGAGACCGCTGAGTGAGTTTCACCGTGATCTGTGTGCCGGACGCAATTTCTGACCTCCTTCGGCGTTCAGTGATGATTGATTTAGACACGGGACGCATAACTTATTCTTGTATAATACCGACACCTAATCCACCTGGCACTCCTCCGCATTCTCGCTGGACAAACTCAACAGGTTTAAGAGGGCTACTAGGTTGAAATATCTACAGCGGTAAAGACTAGATACGATCCCTGTGCACGTTCGCAGTGGCTCCGAATCCATGGAGGGAGTAACTCTCTTGTTGCCAAAGTCACAAACAATTCCCCATACATCCAATCCGGTGAGTAGTAGTATATGTACAGTGGTAACTGCAGGTTTCGGGATGATCCGCAATAGTCAAGATGCGCCCAGTCAGATATTGACCCTAAATCAGAGCTTCGCCTTCGTTCCTGCAACTCCGGCCTCGACGAGGGTGCTGTACGCCAGCTGGCCCATCAGCGGGAACCCCTTCACGTACAGGTGTGCCTTCTCCGAGCTCGCCTGTCGCCGCGCATAGCGGGCCGCAATACCCTGCATGATGATCGCGCTCTGCAAAGGTTGGGTGAGTCGTGATCATCCGACGCAATATACGAGCCTGTGACTAACCCGGAAGAGCATCCAACTCCTTGCAAAGACTATCTCAGGGATGGGATACGGCTGGTGGGTAACCCGGCAGTACTCGCGCTCGAGCACGTCGAGCGCAATAGGTGCTTCCGCATCGTTATTCTTGAACGCAATAGCAAGCGTGACGCCTTCGGGGAACGCCTGCTTGCTAATCGACCACGGCTGGGTGAAGTTCGCCAAGTCCGCGAGCTACACAGTTGCCCAGTCAGAATAAAAGCCCCTTGCAGACGCTTTACTCGCACGTACCGGGCTTCCAAGAGTACACAATTCCCAGTCGAGAATGCCAATGACGCGGCTGTCTGTGGGGTGGAACACGAGGTTGTCGAGCTTGTAATCCCCATGCACGACGCGCAGCCCCGTCTTGCGCTCGTCGGGCAGGTTCGTCTTGTACCACGCGACCATCTCGTCAAACCGCGGGATCTCGCCGGTAGGCTGATTCGTTTCGACGTCGACCGCCTCGGCCTGCGCCTGCGACACGCGCGCGAGTGCTTTGATCTGCCGCGGGAAGTAGGGCGTGTTGGGTGCGAAAGTCGAAAGCCCGATCTCCGCGGGAACAAGCTGCGACAGCGCGCCGAGCACGCGCACCGCGTCCAACCAGCTGCGGGTACAAGGAAGCTCACCGTCATAGCTCCAAGCGAATAAGCAGGCGGAGGACGCACCATTCGCGCCGTGTCTGTGCGGACACCTCGCCCATGCGCGGGTCGGTGAATATCCGCCCGTCAAGGAACTCCATGATGTAGAAGGGCGTGCCGACCACGCTCACGTCTTCACAGAGCACGATGGGCTCAGGGATGGGCACTCTCTTGTCTGCGCTTGTGGAGGGCTTCGTGTTGTGCGTGTGCAGCGCGCGGAGCATCGTGTACTCGCGCTCGACCTGGTGCGCGGTCTTGGAGAGAAGCTGGCCCGCAGGCTTCTTCCGCAAGACGAAGCGCGTGGAGCTGTAGAAACGCGAGTTCAGTACAGCGGTCGCATAGGAGGTGGCATGGTCTCGCGCACCTAGCATCTGTGAGAAAGTATGTGGGGTTCGACTGCGACCTGTTCAGTCAATGTGTTGCATGCCGACAACATGCCCACAGACCTGTCCGAACTGCACTAACGTCAGCGTGCTGGACACCCCTGAGCCAACTCTCCACGCACCTTGAACTGCTTGATGTCCACGGGCGCCTTGACTGCAGGAACATGCGCCGCGAGGTACGCATTCAACTTCGCAGCGTCGATGTTCGCGCGGACCTCACCGTACTCGCCACCAATCTTCGAGGTCGACATGGTTGAGGGACAAGAGTGCGGGGGTGGCGGCCGGGGTAATGGTCGCGGTGGATTACCCGTCCGCCGGGGACCGTCGCTGCCGGTCGCGGCGTCAACAACGGACTTCACATGATTCAGCAACTTGGTCCTCTTCCGCCACCATCGCTCTGCTCAGACCGGGGATTTTGTCTATACCACAGCTACGACGCCGGAGTTCCCTTTGGCGACTTTAACCTGGCTCTATGCGCGTGCGCACTTACCTGGACTCCTGGCGAATTTGAGCTACCTCGGTTTGTTTTCCAGAACACCTTGGCATTGCATCTTGTTGTTCTTCTCCAGGGATATCGCGACGGGACAGCGATACCGAGGGGTGGGGGGCATGCACATCAGGCGGATACTCAGTGGCAGAAGGCAAACCGCAAACCGGCCAAAACGCTCCCCTTCAACCTTTTTTCACACCCCCATGTCCAAAGCTACTTATCTTCCCCATCCTATCCAGCGTACATTTCAGCAAAAATGTATCCTTACGCAAAAGGTGTGTCGTGCTTTATGTCGGTATAATTTCGTTCGCTGCGTCCAGCGGCACCATCCCCTCCGCATATCTAAGATAAAACAATGTTCCAGAGCATTTTCTCAGCTGCACAACAACTTGGAACGACTCCATGCTATGCACCCACCTGTGGATACTCGATTAGGTGGTGTACTGCTGGACTGTGGTCTGCGAGCAGCATAGTAAGCAGGTACCGTGTATGTCAATCGCTTGGCGACAATGGATCTGATACAACATCAAGTGTTACATTCGTTACAGTCAACTATAGATGATATCGCAGGCTACATCCAAAATGCTTTATACAGCTGCGCCTCTGAGCTTCTTAAACAAAGCTGGGGCCGTTGTGCGCAAGGAAGCGGCCGTTGTCCTCCAACTTCAGCCCGTCGATGACCAGCAGCTGCTGGCGTACGGACGACTCAGGGCTCTCCAGAACAACGCGCGTGCCAGCCGACTTGAAATCGTCCGCCGCCTTCGCCATGTTATCCTGAGCCGCGGCATCACCTGCAAGGTCCCCAGCGGTATATTCAGCACATTCCAATTGACTTAGCCGCGAACAGCAGGAAACGGACACACCCATAGTGCCGGATGTATCCACGAGGCCGGGGGTCAGGGTGACGACCACAAACCCTTCGTCCTTGAGCTCTAGGGCCCACTTGGTTGCGACCATCACGGCGGCGGCCTTCGTCGCGCAGTACGCGACCATGTTCTTTATGCCTACGGTCAACACGGCCTTGGGGTCTCCGCCTCCGGTGCCGATCACAATGATCTTCTTCGTCGGGCCTGCGCGCAGGAGCGGCACGAAGGGGGTGACGCTGTGGACGACCCCGAGCGTGTTGACTCTGAACTGTTCACAGTTGAGCGTCGTCAACTTGCACGACTAGGGGGCGGGAGGAACGTACGGCATCCATCAAGTCCGCGTCGAGCTCGTCCATGCTGGGACTGAAGACACAATGGGTAGTACCATCTACCACGGCAGGGCAGATTATCTTGCTCACTAGTCGTAGAAACCGTGGAACACGGTCTTCTGGTCTGTCTTAGCGGCATTGTGGATGAGGTAGTCCAGCTTCCCGTCGTTGAGCGATGCGACTTCTTCTGCGGCACGCTGTCAATGAGAACACGGTCAAACGCGCCCATCGTTCGTGCACCATCCCATACCTGCATGGACTTGTAGTCCACGATATCACCTTCCACAACGTGGACGTTGTTCATGTTCGTGATAGCTGCCTGCAGGTGTGTGCTCCTCTGCTTGTTGCGCACAACGGCGAAGACCGTGGCGTCCGCCCGGGCGGCCTTCAAAATACCGTTCAGACAACAGCGAGCGGCACCCCAAGCCCAAAACGCACCAGCTGGCGCACGTATTCCAGGCCGATACCGCGAGAGGCACCGATGATGGCGTAGGAGACAGGCATTTGTTCCAAAGTTGAGAGAGGGGGTTGGTTGGTGTTGTTCTGGTCAGTTCGCATTTAACTCCCGCCTTTTATACGTTGCTGGCCTTCGCTCAAGTGTTCTCCTTCTCTCAGAGATGGCTGGCCCATAGGCAAATGAGTGCTCGTCATGAGCCTCAGGCCTCGGAGTCGTGTGCGACCAACACCCGTGATGGTCGAGCGGGAGGCTTAGCGCTCAGCGGCCGTCCTACGCGCGGCTGGGCGGCTGCGACTGATACCTATGCTATCGCCGATAGCGTCGCTTTTAAGCTAATAGGGATCGTCCGTAGGGAATAGAGGCGATAGCGCGGGCCCGAGACCATCTGGACATTCAGGCAATGGTACAATGCACCCAGGCCACCGTGGACCCCAGGCCGAACTCTTAGTTTCGCGGATTGATCGAGGTCCGGTCAACGAAGACTCGGATAACTCACTAGCAAATGAAGTGACTGCGAGCGGAAAGAGCCATTGTTTGCGCTTGGTTGGATCACGATGAGGTGGACTTGTGTGCTCTTGTGGTGCGTGAGCCCTTTTTTCACTCCTAGGCTGTCGTCGCACGGGGAGATCGCTCACTCAGGCTAGCACATGCGGCAGGAGGCTTTGGCCTGCCAGCTGTACTGGGCACGGCGTAGCCTGAGGACATCATGCCGCGACTTCGGCCTACCGCGGCTCAGATGAATGTCAGTCACAGCACAGGCCTAGTTCTCGGAATACTCGGTAAGTACCCACGGTCATGCCAGGTTGTTTAAGTTCATACGACGCTCTTCATCGATTTCGCAGTGCATTCCCAGGCCGATCTATGATATGATCACGGTGAGTTGTATGGAATGCCTGCTTGTCCTCTCGCTACCACTGGCTTCTGGCTTGTGCTGATACTTTCCTCTCAGGACTATGGGACAACGGCACCAGGTGTTCCTCATCGCCCGTGTTCGCCCTAAACACGGTGATCCCGCATATCGATGCATAGCGGCCTTCCATCACCAATGGTGTTACGGCAGCCTCCCCCTGAGTGCCATGTACCGTTTCTTCCGACTCGTAACGCGGCCGGAAAACGCAGCGATCTTACGCGAGGAGCTGCGCGAGATGGACGGAAAGTACGGAAATGCGCACCAGGAGAGCGACCCGGTGCCCAGGGCCCCTTGTCCGTACGGCGTCTCGCTTCTAGCGACTGCTTGGACGACGGACCTCCCCGACATCACGTCCAGTGCCAACAGCGTGACAACCATGTCTCGAGGCTCCCACTACGACGGCGTAACTTTGCGACATGGTGTGCTGGATGCCAACATGCCAGGGTGCTGGGTCGGCCGTGAGTTTTAAGCACCGCTGGCCGCGCAGACCCTCATTTCCTGCGTAGATAACGCCGACGGAATCTCTATAATCGATGTGACCGACCCACTACGGCCGGCCTACTGTTTCATGACAGGCTTTCGCCCGCTGTCCGCATATGAGTATCTTCAAAAGTTTTATGGCTTACGAGGCAAGTATACCATCACTGGCCATATGAATCCAAATAACGCTTCATAGTCCTGAATGACGCGGACCAAATCCTCCAATATTCCCTTGACATCCTTCGTTTATGTGGCATCCCACTCGTTGAGGCACACGTATTGAAGGAGGCTTGGCCGCGTGAGAGTTTCAAGCGTAGGACGCCTGACCAAGATCACGTAGTCGTTCCCCAAGCCTACATCCCGTTATTATCCGAAGGCTCTCGGTACACTATCAGGGCCGGGTCAACAGCAATAGACCGTCTGATAGACGACCCAGACGATGATGAGCCCCGAAAGTGGCACGCTTCTGTGAAATCTGCGGGACTTCCAATGTTGGGTGCAACAGACCTGAAGCTGAAAACGTATCTACTCCGACATCCGTTCGTCTTCAACTTCAAATTCGTCTTCAAACCAATGCCCTGGTCGGATGGGATGGAGCCCTTCTTCGAACTGCTGTCCGAATTCGATGTGGAAAATGCATCGGACAAGGAGCAGGCCCTATTCATATTCGCTAGGGAGGACATAAGAGCCTACCTCAGACAGCTCTCCCCCTTTCCGGAAGACTACTTGGATTCCCTCCTGAAGTTGATGGCCATTACCGGAGACCACTTCGCAGACCTCTCCGGATACGACCTCTCGGCTGCTCAAATCATACACTTCGCCTCTCGCTGTCTTGGCATGGACTCTCTGGATATATCTCAAAACCCGCACGTCGTCCTCAGCGACATCCCCACCATCTTCATCGCAGCCCCTCATCTCCGCCGCCTGAATGTGTGCGACTGTGACGCAATCGATGGCCAGGCCCTGCTCGACCTCGTGCGCACTCAGCCGTCGCTGTTCCTCACGGTCGAAGCTATCATTCACCCCGCCTTCCTCACGATCGTCAAGCCGCCCGACTTCCCAATCGCATTCACGTTCATGTGCGCCTGCGAAGAAGACATCAACGGAGTGGGCCTTCCGCTCTTCACTCCGACCCAGGTTCTGCAGGCGCTGTGCCAGATACTTCCGCCGGTATGGCATTCTAGCGAGAGCCAATTTTCGGCAATGGGTGGCGCCGACACGCCGCTACAGTCTTTGATAGGGCCGGATCCCCGGTTTTGGCAGACGAACGTACCGGGCTCCCTCTGCTTGTCGTCGTCCATGTTGACGCTCGCCGTCTTCAGCAGCGGCTCTCGCCCTCCCGACCAGTCCTGGTCAGACCGCGCTGTCATCGGTGTGCCACTGCACCCGTATCCTTCCGTGTCCGCCCGCCCCGAAGGCAGCTGGGCCTTCTACTTGGACTCGAGTCGCACAGAAACAGTCGGCCACACGACGTGGACGTTCGTACACTATGGCCCGGACGACGACTTAGATGCGGAGCATGTGAACGCGTTCGCAAGGAGTTTTTGCCTTTCAAAGCCCCGCTTCTATCCCGGGATGGTGCCGTTCTGTATTGATCCACACCTCAAACGGCAAGGCAAGACCTACGACCTCCGCGGGTTCCTGCGCTGCATGGCTGAGGAAGGCCGGCCGCTACCGCCGGAGGAGCTTGTCGAACAGCTCGAATGTTTGCTGTACTCGCAGCACGGCGGGCAACTCGTCCGCCTGCCCACGCAGGACGCGGATGTGCCGACGGCGTTGACGGTGATACCGCCTGTGCCCCTTGACTGTCACGAGAGGGAAGATGTATTCACCCGGAGAATGTATGCGCTGGAGTCGGAAGTGCACCCGAGAGCCCGCTACTGGACCGACCGTATTGTGAATGCACGCGCTGCTTGATGTCAATGTCGGAGTTGTAGTTGCTACGGTTTGCGTTCCATGGTGTGCTCTCTGGCGATGTCTTTCCCTCGTGGACAGAGCACACATCGCCTAGCTATAAAGGAGAGACCAGGTCGGATGAAGAAAATATGGCGTGTTAGATGGTGATGTCCCGCCGTGTGACCTCCCGCCCGCATACATAATGCAACACATCGAAAAAATTGCGGAACACGTCCTCGAGCGTACTAGCAGATCACATCTACTTCTATTAGGCTACTCGAATACACGTAGGATACACAGAGCTGGCTTCGTATGGCTATCATAACGTCATATCTCTAGCAAGTATGCATAAGCGATCACTACCGGTCCAACAGGCCTAGGATGAAAATGAAGAAATAAAATTAAAAGATACTCACGCGCACCCAAACCCCACCGAAGCGCACGAAGTCCTAGATTCCCCTGTACAACCACCCATATTACAACATCACGTCCTTATACTTCCCTTTCGCTTTCACTTCCACTGAACCGCCTTCAGTGCGACGCGTTCGACGACGGCGCGTGCGCACCCACGACGCCCTCGACCGCAGCCGCATACGACGGCGGCGCCTCGCCCTCCTCGCTCACTTCGCCCGCGATGAGCTGCTCAAACAGCTCCGTCGTCTGGCGTTCCAGCGAGTGCCGGCGCGAGAGTGGCGGGCTCACCGTCGCCGCGACCGCCGCTCCACCCGGGCCCCCGATGGGGCTCTGCGCGCCGCTCGGTAGGGAGTCGTCCGAGAGCCCGGACTCCCTGCGCTGTAGAACGCCGGGAGACGGCGCAGCGCCGGAGAGGGAGTTGGTGGTCGAGGGGTGGGCAGACATAGATGGCGACCGGATGGGCGTGTGAGAGCCGTCACGTAGGTGGGCGGGAGAGACGACGATTGGTGCCGCGCTGACGTGGATGTCGCCGTCGGTGAGGATGCTGAGGGTGGGGTGGTGGGCCAGCGCAGTTGCGGGATCGGGGAGCTGAGAGTACGGTGGAAGGGATATATAGTCGGGGTTGCACAGGTGCTAGAGACATCCGTCAGCACATTTGCCCTTACGTCTAGTGGGGAGGTAGAAAAGACTCACGGAGAGGATATGCACTGGAGTCTGGACGACAATATCAAACAGCTTCCGCTTGCCCGTCTGCGGGTCAACTGCGCAGTCGTCACCGCGCTCCACGCGGAAGATAATCTTCAGCATATGCGAAACCGAGATGTTGCTCCGCTTGTTCTTGTTCGTCGTGTGGAGCGACTCTCCCGTCTTCGGTAGCTGCAGGTTCTTGCGGATCGTCCAGGGACCGGGGCCCATGAGGTTGGACACCACCTGCCCGAGGTCGTCGCTCGGGTCGATGATGTCAATGAGCGGTGACTGCCTAAAGGCATCCGGGTCGTCGGAAAGGAGTGGAAGGATAGGCGGCCCATCCTTCTTAGCGTACTTCAATGCGAGTAAAGAGTTTCTAATGATAGGGTCCGTGCGCGATATGCGCTTGAACTGTGTCCAGTAGTCCACTCGCTCTGTCGGTGCAAATATATAAGATGACAGAGCAAGCTGAAGACGCGTGAGGTCGCACCTTCGATGAGGACAGAAACTCGATGAATCTTCATCTTTGTCCATGGCATGAATGTGATGCTGATAGGCATCGTGCCACCGAGGGGGAAACTGCGGCCGGAAATCGCGATGAGGTACTGCATCTGCGTGTCCCATTGTCGTTCTACGATGATGCTCTCGGACTCCTCCGTCTCATCTTCACACGGCGTTGTGACGACGGTGAGATCGTGAGAAGTTTGGAGTTTGGCTTTGAACGCGCCTGGCCGATGTACTACGGCCTTGAGCTTCCATTGTACCGAGCCATAGTCGACGTGCAGAGTTGGAGGCGAATTCGCAGGAATGGCGAAGGATACAGGATATGTATATACACCTGCCAATGGTGTCAGGACGTGGTTGTAGCCATCCGAATGTGCAAGCCATACCTCTGCGAAATTCCTTCCAACCGTCACCATGTTCTCGTCCATCGTCCACATCGAAACCGAGAGCCTCGCCTACTCTGCCGAGGGCCGACAGTTCCTTGAGAATTGGCTTCTCCGGCTCTTCCAAGATGACACGGTCGCGCGCCCGACCACGAGGAGGAGTAACCTCGCCGTGATGAGCCTCGCGCTCGATAAGGGGAGACTTCGAGCGTACGCGGTCCTTCATCGCCTCTAGCAAAGCGCTCGCGAAGGTGAACGGTTTGTTCTTCCGCCCTCTGTCATCCCCATCCGCTTCTCTCTGCCTTGATGGTGTACGCGAGCCAGCACCGCGTACCGGCGGTTGGGAGGGCATGCGTTGCGGAAGCTGTGACGCGCTGCTTCCGGCCTGGAACTCGCGATCGTCGTCAAAACTGACGCGACGGGAGTCAGGCGGGCGAGACAGGATGCTCGCAGATGATCCGGCACCGGTTCGCGATTGTGAACGCGTGCGATCATATGCAAAGCCTGGCTTACACGGCTCAGTGTCAGACACCATGCTCAGGGAAGGTGCACTCACTGTGGTAGTGGTGGTGCTCTCCTTCGAGCTCTGTTTGGAACGCACGCCGCAAGTCATCGAGACTCCGCGCGGGAGACTCGTCGAACGTCCCAAACGGTGAACGTTGCATAACCGTTGTCGTAGGGCTCAAATGCGGAGTTGCTTCGGGAGAATATGTGGGCGTATACGGCGGAGTAAGAGGTAGATTCGCGGGCAGCTCGGCATTTTGACGATGCGAAACGAAGGTACGTTGGAAGTGGGTCTGGTCGACGCTCATGTATCGCCTGTGATTCCGGTTCTGATCCATAGTGTGGGGGTATGGAGACCTGCCGCGGTCTTCCTCGGTTTGTCCGTCCCGCTGAACATAGCTGGACCGTTCGGAGTGATCTTCGTCTTCGTGCTCTAAAGACAAGCCGGGCCCGACCGAAAGGTTACGGCGAGACCCTGCTCCAGGAGTTTGACCGGCGCGGAAGAAGACATATGATTGGGAGTAGATCTCATGTTCCTCCGTTATCTCTATCCTGCGTGCACCAACGCCTGGAAGAAGTTCAGGGCGGATCCGATAGTTAATGGAAATGATGTCACTGCTCACCTTCAGGCCATGCCGTCACCGTCTTCCCAACCAGTTCTATCTCGATGCTGGTAATCCTCGTCGGTTTGGCCAGATTGAGGACGAGCAGGCCTCGAACCATGCCCGGCGGCGCATCGGCCTGAAGGTTTCTTTGTCGGCCGGTGGCATCTCCCGCGCGCAGGAAGACCACAGACTCAGCGAGGCGGATGTCGAGCGAGTTCTTGTGCGGATGCGCCTTCAGTACGGTGGGCATGGATAACGTGAGGGTGGGGGATGTCGTGGTCTGCGCGAGAGAGAGCGGGGAGGACGTCGCCCGCGAAGGTCCTCTAGGCCGATCGAGACTTGTATTCAGTTTCGATTTTTCCGGCACGGTTCGTCCGGAGCATGCGGGTTGCCCGAAATTTAGGGTTAAAGACCTTCCTTATTCGGCATGATCCGGCGGCAATTCAGCTGTGCCTGGCCAGATCTCCGATCCGGGTGGGTCCTCTCTTCGACATCCTCCTCCGCCTTTCGTCTTGAGTACGTACTTGACCACGTTTTGTTCACGACCCATCCCAGGACATACGAGAGAGTGAGCAGATGTTTACTCACCTTTCCTCTTTGTTCCTAAACTCGCCACACCAATATCGCCCTTCCGTCGTCAGAATTCCCGAAACCCCGCATTGCAATCGAATTTGAATACGGGCGCCACGGAGGCAACTCACCGTCGTTGCCCGTCGTACGCGTATTTTCCACAGGCGCGGAGCAAGGAGACTTCCGGCTGCCACGGGCGCTCCAGAGTGGATGTATGCGGCGCACGTTTGACCCTTGCTCCGTCATGGGTGAACTCGGCACCCACACGTTGGAAGTTTTCGGGAAGGGGCGGCGAAGAGGAGGCCCCAGGTCTGGGCAGTAGTATGTAGTGCGGAAGAGTACGGATACGAAGCTGGCAGACGGGGTAGAGCCACACAGGTGAGGGGGGGGGGTAAAGCAAGGGTGCAGGATTGAGAGACTTTTCACAAAGCCAGTTCATATACTTCTTCATTCGCAGCGAAACCGAAGAGGGTGATATCGAGAAGGTGAAGAGCAGAGAAGGTTGGAGAAAGAAAGTCTATTCGGGTGTCCGCTACATCGAAGCAATGTCACCATGGCGTGGACGCAGATAGTGCCAAGAACCACTAAATCCCCTCCGAGAAGCACAGAGTCTCTCAGCTAGGTCTGCCCAAGGCCTTGTATGTCGTAAAATCATGAGCAGCCATATATACGTACACATCCAAGCCAAACTCGCACGAAGATCTATAGCGACCTAAACATCCCATCCCGCTCAAATCTTCGACTTGACCTCCCGCAGGCGAGCGTGCTGCATGCCCTCGTCTGCATACCATCAGTATCAAGAAGCCAAAGACACACAGCAAGATACTCACAGTTGGAGTCGTACAGTCTGTCACCCGGGACAGCGACGACGTGCGAATGCAGTGAGGAGGCGTCGACCATTGCAGGAATGATCTCCTTCAGGTTGCGCGCACCAAGCAGGCGCATGTTCATCTCGAACTCGTCCTAGCCGCCAGGGTAAGTATATGTGCGGTTCGACAAGTCCAGCAATGCGACTTACTTCCAGAATGTCCAGCGCATGGTCCACACCCTCAAAGCCATACGATGAGAACGCGTAGAGGAATGGCCGCCCGACGCCGACTATCACAAACAGCTTAGCCACCTTGACTGCAACAGCGCACGGCGGAGCACCCACCTGCAGTCGCCCCGAGCGCAACGGCCTTGAGGACGTCGTTCGCACGGCGGACGCCTCCGTCGACGAACAGCTGGAACTTCTCGTTCGGGAACTTGAGTCCACGCTGCTTCCCGAGCTCGCGCGTGACCTCCGTGAGCACCTCAACACCAGAACGCGAGAAGTCCAGCTGCCGCCCGCCGTGGTTGGAGAGGACGACGCCAGCGAGACCCGCATCGTAGGCTTGGAGCGCGTCCTGAGGGAGTTTTAGTGAGTAAAGGGCAGGATATATGCGCGGGTTGGCGGGCGTACCTCCCAGCACTGAACACCCTTGAGGATGAGGGGCACTGCGGGACTGGGTCAGTACGGAAATCGAGGCTCGAGAAGACGTACGCACTCTTCGTGATGCTCTGGAACCAAGGAATGTCTTTCCAGTCCAGGCCGGGGTCAATGAACGACTTGATTGGACGTTACTATGCATATATGCGGGAAAATGATAGTGAAAAACATACGCTGATAGCACGCGCAGCGCCCTGTGAGCGGTCGACCTTGTCCTGCTGCTTGTTCTCCGTGACTTCCGCCGGGTCCTCCGCGTCAAATTTCTGGCGCATGTCCTGCATCGGGTGGTCAGAAAGCGTTCAGTGATACTAAACTGAGACGTTTGGCATACCTTCTCGCGGCGACCGAGTTGAGGGGCGTCGACGGTGATAAAAAGGGCCTTGATGCCGCGCTTCTCCGCATGTTGCACAAACTTCTTGGTAATCTCGCGTTCCTTGTTGACATATCTACGTATGTCGTCAAACAACAGCGTGGAGTGAAGTTACACGAGCACTCACAGCTGGAGGAATTGCACTTGGCCAGGTTTCGCGTTATCCACGATTTCGTCAAAGGAACATGACGCAAGGGTCGGGATCTGGACGCGCGCTCAGCCAGTGTTACCAGAGGGGTGGCAAGTAGTATATGTACCATTTGGATGATGCCGTGCTTCGCCGCGGCCCTGGTCAGGTTCAGCTCGCCATCAGGATGGCCTAACTTCCCTAACGCGGTTGCCGACTATTTGCGCGCGCATTCAGTGACGACGTACATGAGCTTCGTCATTGCGACTTACGATATACAGAGGCAGCTTGGTATCGTATCCAAGAATCTTCGTCGCAAAGTCCACGTTCGTGACATCTCGTAGGATGCGCGGCCGCCACCATATCCTATGCCGCACCAGTCAGCCCAAGGTTATCCCCCAACATGAGCCAGGCGACTCACCTGTGGTAAGCGCTGTGGTTCTCCCTGTTCGTAATCTCGTCTTCCGCTGCAGAGCTGTAGTACGCCCACGCCTTCTCTGGCATCACCTCGCGCGCGATAGCCTGGCCAAACGAAATACGCGCACGCGATTGGTCCGTCAGTCAGCCAATCACGCCGCGCGAATTTCCCGAGTGCGGGGAAGGGCGCCAGGGACGGATGCGCACCTCGAAGTCGTGCAGGTTGAGGATCTCGGAGAGTGGTGGGCGGTTCGCCATCCGCTCCAGGCGCGCCTTCTCCTGGTCGGTAACCTTGACCTCGACTTTGAGGACGGTTTCGGGGTCGACAGCGCCGAGGCTGTAAGAAAATGTTGAGCGTGTAGGTAGCTGCCCCAGACACAGTACGGCATATGGCGCTTACTGCTTCTCTTTGGGGAGGTGTGTTTCGATAGCATCTGGCGGGTGGATAGGGTCGTATTCCGCACTGAGAACATATGAGTTCGAGTATCTCCCAAGCCGCAGATGTAACTCACGTTGCGTCCTTCCCCGCGTACTTCAGAATAATCTTGCTTCCACCTGGGCACAGTGAGTGGGCCTAGTTGTATACACTATGCCGTTGACATGGCTCACCAGGGTGATCTAGTAAGAAGATTTGTCAGTCTGCTCTCACACTGTATGCATGCATGGAGCTCACCATCCAAGAAGTCCGTCACATCGTATACCTTGCCTGTTTGGTCGTAAGCCCTCTTTGCGCCGTTGAATACTCATCAATAGAGGACCACGCACCGTGGACAATGATCCAGCAGCTTTCGCGCGAGTTGTGTTGCGCAACCTCCTTCCCAGATACGACCTTTCCTTGTGAGCTTGCCATTTTACAGCTGTGAGCAGTCTGCTGCTCTCCGGACGTCCAAGCAACCAAGAAGAGCAAGAGAGAAGAGGAGGTGGTGATAACCAGAAGAGTTGTTCAGCGACTCTTGAGTCTCTCGAGACGGGAGATGCTCACGCGCATATGGGCCCCGTGGGGTCGGGCCGGGCTACCGACGGAAGGCGGGCGTCCGCGAGGACGGGCCGCTCCCGACGTTTACGCTGCAAGCGGCTGCAAGCGGGCGCCTGTGCGTGTTGACCGGTTGACCGTGGACGACGACCTCTTTGTTGGCGGATGCGCGGACCTCCGCGCGGGTGATCTATAGAGAAAGGTGTGTACGCTCAGATAAGATGCACGGTGCCCCGGATAACTGACGTAGCTTTCCAAAAGAGAGCGATTCGACTGTGAACATGTTTCGTTAGCGCAAATATGAACAGCAATCCCCATGACATTAGCTGGGTACCACGTACCGAGGCCCGAGAGAGCATGGGAATACTCAGGCCTACCGTATGTCGAAGCATGCAGCAAATCAACGGGTTTGTACGAAGCACTGGCACAGCAGGGCCACCTGCGAAGATGCCCAAGGCTTTCCCTCATCATGACGTTCGTCCAGACCAGTTTTTAGCAGTGAATCAGAACGGAGGCCTACATATGGTAAGTCTTTCTTTAAACAAGTGTTATTGAAGACTCACGAAAGTCTTGTGCAGGACAGGAATTGTAGAAGTGACCCCGTTCACCGTCGCGACCTGCACGTGTAATCACTTTTGCAAACACGATAAGTATTCAAGATGTATCCGGGCTCAAAAAAAACCTACAGCGAAACTTTTCTGCCAGAATTGAGGGATTGCAAGCGGACACATAGATTCCTGGATCCCGGGGGAAAGTATCGTATCGAGGTTGACGGCAGAGAACAGCCTCGCTGGCGGATGAGTGGGTATCCTCGCGGCGATCTGCAGATCGAGGTGTGTACTTGGACAGCGCATGTGTAACCGCTACATAGTGAAGAAACTGACATAATTTACCAGGAAGGAATAGGGACTCGTTTCGTCAGCATATAGCATGCGCACTTAGGTCTGCAGGAAGCACTGTTGCTGTAATGGGCCACTTTGCGAACTATCCGAGACCTGTCCTTGTTAAAGACATCTAGCGGGGGAGCGAGCGGCACAGTTCGCCTGGTAAGTGAGCTTCTAATCATATTGGTTGAAACAGAAGGTAGCTTACTACTTTTCCCTGCTTGAATGCGCTGCCCGGCTGGTACGTTTGCTCTCCAGTTGGACGACACAACTCCGCACTTGCAATGCGTTAGGCGCACGGCGCACGGCGTGCAGCACGGCTCCGCGACCTCGATGCGTTCTGCACGCAGTGTCCTCTTTCTCTTGCGTAGGGATAGCAAGACGAGTAAGGCGCAACGGCGCTATAGGTTCATCCTTCGCATAGGCGTGTAGGTACAACCACTCTAGAAGACCAGATGTGTAAGTCGTGTTTAGAATGGGCGCTGTCAGACACTTACAAGAGTCTTCCGTATCCGAAACAGGGCGCCAGAGCGCTATTCCGGAAAATGGTCTCGCCACTGCTGTAAGCTTCGAGTGTTATCGCCTTCTGCATGCGCTGAACATTGAGCGGAGACAGATATATACATATGCTAATGTACACAATCATACGGACAACGGAAACAAGACAAAAACATGTCAGAGCACCACCTACATGCGTCGAAGGGGTATGGGGACGTCTCCTAGTACAGATATAACAGATGAAGAGGCATTTACAGTTTTGCCTCCTTGAACTTTGCTAGAGACAGTGGCTGGTCTAAAGCGGGGAAGGTTTCTCGTCAGCCTCTTCCTGTGTAGAATGTCACTAATATGCACTCACAGGTTTGGCTGAACAAGTTGTCCTCCGGGGTCAGGACTGTATGCGCCGCGAGCGACCCCGCATCCACCATATCCGGTACGACCTCGTCGATCGTGCGCGCCCCCAAGAGACGCATGTTCATCTCGAACTCGTCCTGTGGTCGCCGTAATCAGCCAAGAGCCCCGTCATTCTCATCAGCATCTGAGGCACTCACCCGGAACAGCTGGATCGCCCTCTCGACGCCTTCCTGCCCGTACGCACAAAACGCATACAAGAAGGGCCTCCCCACACCCACCGCCTTCGCACCGAGTGCAATCGCCTTCAAGACATCGCTTGCACGGCGGACCCCTCCGTCCACGTAGATCTCGAAACGTGGGTCCGGCCAGTACCCGCGGCGGCGGAGGGCCGCGGTGACCTCAACGAGCACCTCGATCCCCGAGCGCGCAGTGTCCAGCTGTCGCCCTCCGTGGTTGGAGAGCACGATGCCCTGCACGCCGGCCTCGTATGCAAGGATCGCATCCTCGGCGGTCGCGATGCCCTTGATGATAATCGGCACTGTGCAGCTGAAGTGAGCAACATGCTGAAACCCGTGCTGGGAAAGTACTCACTCTTGGTGATGCTCTTGAACCACGGTATGTCCTTCCACGCAAGGCTCGGGTCGATGAAGGACTACCCCATCTCCGTCAGTCACCGCAACCTCAAGCACACAGGAAAATAAATACGTACGCTGATGGCGCGTGCCACGCCCTGGTCCTTCTTGACGTCTTGGCCCTTCTGCACTTCGGCGCCCGCGTCGTCGCCAACGAACTTCATGCGCATGTCCTTCTCGCGCCGCCCAAGCTGGGGCGCGTCCACGGTGATGAAAAGGCCCTTGACACCGCGCGCCTCTGCATGCTGCACGTACTTGCGCGTGATCTCGCGGTCGCGGTTCACGTACCTGCGAGCGGAGTATCAGCATCGAGCACGTCGCAAGGCACGTGAACCACGTACAGCTGGAGGAAGAAGGTCTGGCCCGGGGCTGCTGCGTCGAGGATGTCGTCGATCGCGCAGGACGCGAGCGTTGCGATCTGCGCAGGCGATGATCAACGGTCCGTCGGTGCGCGTTGGTCACAAAGCGCACCATCTGGATAACACCATGGTTTGCGGCCGCCTTCGTGAGGCAGAGCTCCCCATCGGGGTGGCCGAGCTTTCCAAGCGCGGTCGCCGACTATGGCGCAATTGGTGAGCGAGTATTCCAGCGCCACCAAGATAAAGGGCTGATGGTTAGACGCACTATGTAGAGCGGGAGGCTGGACTTCTGCCCAAGGATCGTCGTCGACCAGTCGACAGACGAGACGTCGCGCAGGATCCGCGGGCGGAACCAGACCCTGTCATCCTCTGTAAGCGCTACGGCCGTGCATGTGAGCGTCTCTGGGGGTGCAACGTACCGTTGGTATGCCATGCGGTTCTCGCGGAGGGTGATCTCATCGTCCGATGCTGACGAGTAGTATGCCTGGTCATGGTTGACGTGAGCTAGGGGGTCCCAGACCCAGGGTCATGGATGAGAGAGACATGGCAACACGCACCCACGCCTTCTCCGGCAGAACCGTGCGGGCGACAGTCTCGAAGTCGTGCATGTTGAGGACCGTGTCGAGCGGCGGGCGCGCGTCGAGCAACGCCTGCCGCCGCCGGTCCTCCTCCGTCACCTCCTTCACGGCCTTGACGAGCGTGCTCTGGTCGATGAGCCCAAGTCTTATCCAGGCTAGATTAACTGGCGGCTACGTCACAGAATCGGAGCATGGAAGGCTCACTGCTTTTCCGGGGGTAGGTTTGTGGTGATCGCGTCTGGGGGATGGATGGGTTCGTATGCCTCGCTGTAGGAACACCAGTACCAATCAACCGACGTCCGCCGCTGCCGGGAGATAACGGCGAAGCTGAAACGTACGTGGCGTCCTTCCCTGCATACTTGAGTATAATCTTACTGCCTCCCGGGTGTTCTGCAGGTCACATAGCGATCAGTGTGCCTACTGTCGACCGAGGGGGTTATCTGCTGCGCACCGTCGAGGAAGTCGGTGACGTCGTATACCTTGCCTGATCCTCTTGTCAGTGGCTGGTAGGGAAACTTGGAGCACAGGCGTCGAGCTCACCGTGTACGATTATCCAGCAGCTCTCCCGGGTGGCGTGGGCGGAAACCTCCGACGAGGTGAGGACGCGGATATCGGACATTGCTGGGCCTTGGAAAATGATCACCCGTTTCCACAGCAGATTTTGAACCGTACCCCCGCAATTGGCTTGCGACTTTTGAAGCCCCAGCGGACGGAGAAAGGGAGCCCGCTCGGCTCTGGCATTTGCCTTCGCCCGCATCTACATTCCCAAGTGTCTCCTCGCTGGCCCGTCAACCAACACACTCTGGCGGAGCAGAAGCCGTTGTCTCCCATCGGACACTCCGTCTGCGACCCCTCGAACAAGGCGAGACCATAACGCCCTGGGCGTCTGCCCGTGCGCTGTCAGTCGGCGGCGGGGTTTGGGCGGACATCGGACGACCGCACGCCGTTGCGCCGCTGAGCAGCCGCCGAAGGAGCCCCGTTGAAGGCAGAACATTCTACGGGTTTCAGGGTGCTCGTGTATGCCGCGAGCCTCTGGCAGATGACCCTTGAGAGATGTGTTTAGCCTAGAGCGCGCGCCGCGCGTTCGCATGTCAGTGCATGCTACACTGTGCGAATGCTCTGTGTCACTGCGCTCAAACTGCGGTTAGACGGCATTTTCTCGTTCTTATGGAAGCGGCATCATACAGCGCCCCGGGATCGCGGGGAAGGTACGAGTTGGGAGGTGACCATTCCTCTTAGGACGCTTCGAGGAACAGCCTCAGTGCAATGTATGACGCGCAGATGAAATCGCATGAGGTGCGTTGGCTCTTTGCATTTTGTCAGTGCGAGTCGTCACTGACGCTCATCCCGACTCGCACAAAGATTATTTGGGCGATGTGCCAGGGTGTGAATAGGAAGCATACTAGCGACATGGTGAGAGGCTCCGGGGTACTTCACAATGCCCGGCTTGCTCCGGTCTCGTCGGTGAGAACCCCATCTAGCGTTTACTCACGATTGGCAGAGAAGAGTCTGGGATGACCGGTACCAGCTTTTGTGCGAGCGTAACCGTGCTCGACGTGCGCGAGATGCGGGCGGCCACGACGAATCGCAAAGCAGTTCGGGGTGCATGTGTGACAAGAACGTTATCACGGTACCAATGCTGCAGGTTACTTACGTGGCCATGCACTGATGGTACGTATTATCTCAACCGTCTTCTACATGTGACTGAGCTCTCACGCGGTACATATGAAGGGCAAGTTGACAAGCCACGAGCCAAGACCTTGGGATCCTCAGGCAGGCTGATGTGTGCGGACAGTCGTGGATCATTCGTGAAGAATTTGTGTGCCTTTGCGGTGGTAACTTACTCCATGGCCCGGACGTTCTATCGAGGGTGGCGTCGACGATTGGCACTAGTTCCCTTGGCAGCTGTCCCGGGGTCAGGCTCCGGCTTGTCTTGCTTTTAGTGTCCCGAGGAGAAGAATCACCGGTGAGCAGACCATTGAACTCATGGTCAAGTTACAGAGCCTAGCCCACAGCACTGCATCAGGGGACGCCAGTCAAGCGGTCGAGGCTCGTCAGGTGTTACTTAACCTTAATGAAATCAGGGACACACGCGTAACCGCGGGGGGCAGCTGACCCTCCCGGTTGGCCCCGTTGACTTCGGTTGTGGTTTGTATATACCTCCGCACTTACCACTTACAGATCGACGCTCACGAGCCGAGACTATCTTGGCGCATCGTGGCGTCGCGTGTTGCCGCCTCTATGGTACCTGGCAAGGACCAGAGGCGCGGTGCAACCGTCTTTGGGAAGTCGCGACGCCCGTATTCGAGGTTGAGGAGGCCGTCTGCTGACGTTTCGCAAGGATAGAGACACTGAAGGCATCTAGCGCCAAGCTCAGGCACATCTCCAGAAGATAACACGCTACGCGCTATCGTGGGTTGGTTCCCGAAGGGTGCATACTGCGCCCTATTCCACGGGCTGGGCGCAGTTTATACTCTTCGATCAGTGCATGGGGGATTTTCTCACGTATAATACCCACAGAAGATGGTCCGGCGCCATGGGCCATGTTGCGATTGCTGCGTCTCCCCAGCTAGAACGGACGAAGGCGTCTTGCGAAGACTAATTGCCAACATTCCCAATACTTCCATCGTTCGACCAACCGCTCTATCTCCACCAGCGGTCGCAATGGCAAATTTTGCTCCTAGGTACCCGTGAGGACAGCGAAGCCATCAGATGTGGAGCTCTCGACAGCCTTCTCATTGGTGAGCACTTTCACTGCCGCCTTCGTAGATTTTCGTGCGCTTACCCCGACCTCCCCGCCATTCTCGCAGACAAGCGTGGTGTTCTCTTCGCGTACCTCCAGCCTTGGCGCAAGCTCCCCAAGACTGCCAAGAGATCCGCGTTGGACAAGAAGGATGCCCGATACATACGAACAGAGGCGGGCGGGCGTACCATGCGTATTTGCGCGGACAGAACCATAACGCCGCACATCCCCTCCCGTTGCGCCCGAGGAGGAACCGGTATCGGTCTTGCTCCACGCTCCGAGCGCGGTTTCCCGTGCTAGCGCGTCGTGCGCCTCCCGCTACACACGGCGCGCAGCCGAGTCCATCGCGAATTTCCCACCGTAATCATCAATGCTGTCTCCTAGTGCGGCCAGTAGCCCTATGCCGATCTCGCAAGAGCTCCGGGCACTTATAAGATGGAAGGCCAAGACGGAGTATGTTCTCCATCACCCAGCTCATCCACTCGAGCTCGACTTCCCTGCCCTACTCACCAACTCACCTTCCACCTCCCCACTCACCCTTCACCTTCTTCCATCATGCCCGGCCTCGAGCTCTTTGGCAACTCCAACCCCTCCAACGGCTCCACCATCGTCGAGGTGCCCGCTGCTGAGCCGGCTCCGGCTCCCTCAGTCGAGGAGGCGAAGCCTGTGGCGGTCTCCGCCGAGGTCGCGGTGTCGGTACCGCGCAGCCTCGCCGCGCCCGCGGCCTACTACAACCCCCGCCTCGACCCCAAGAACTTCCTCGAAGGCCCGCTCTCGTGGAACCCCGCCACCCGCCTCCGGCAGATGCTCGCCCGCCCCGGCATCGTAGTATGTCTATCGGAATCTCCGTGGCTCCCGGGAACGTAATTCTAACGCCGACCGTGATAGGTGGCTCCCGGTATCTGCGATGGCATCAGCGCACGTTGCGCCCTTGAGGCTGGCTTCGACTGCCTGTACCAGAGGTAGGTTACTTGCGTTTTCTGAGTCCTTGGATAGTATGCTGACTCGGCGATATTCTAGCGGTGCGGCAACGACCGCGTCGCGGCTTGGCCAGCCCGACCTGGCTATCGCCACGCTGAACGACTTCGTGCAGGTAAATCATCCTGGGCTGCTTCTCTTCCCGGACACACTCTCACACGCGATTCTCCCACAGAGCGCGCAGATGGTGTGCAGTATCGATCCCACCTGCCCCGTCATCGCGGACGCCGACACCGGGTAAGCCTACCTTCTCATCTCTTGCCAAGTCCTCACACTCAAAATACTTTCATTTACAGATTCGGTGGGCCCGCGATGGTTGCCCGCACTGTGACCCAGTACGCGCGCGCCGGTGTCGCGGCGCTGCACATCGAGGACCAGGTGCAGACTAAGCGCTGCGGCCACCTTCTCGGCAAGCAGGTTGTCTCCCGTGAGGAGTTTCTCACCCGGATTCGCGCTGCCGTCATCGCTCGCGACTCGATACCCGGCGGATCCGACTTCGTATGTCTTATTCCCACTCTCAATTTACTTCGATACTCACAGTAATACAGGTCATCATCGGCCGCACGGACTCCGCGCAGGTCCTCGGCATGGAGGAGGCCGTGACCCGGTTGCAGCTCGCGGCTGCGGCGGGCGCGGATGTGTGCTTCATCGAGGGTGTGCGCAGCGCAGATCTGCTCACCTCGACCATCGAGGCGCTCGCACCGAAGCCGGTGCTTGTCAACGTCATCTCCGGTGGCCTCACGCCTTCGTTCACGACCTCGGAGGCTGAGGCGCTCGGCGCGAAGATTATCAGTGAGTCTCCCCTCCGATCGCTAGCAAGAATATGAGCTGACCGCGCACTCCAGTCTTCTCGCTAGTGTCTTGTGTGGCGATGGTGCACGGTGTTCGGGCGGCGATGCAGTCGCTGAAGAAGACCGGAACGGACTTCTCGTCGGCGCGCGGCATGGACCCGAAGGCGTTCTTCGAAGTCATGGGTATGTCTCTTCTTATCATCACAGCTTGTTGAATGTTATCACTTATACGCCCTCCCTACAGGCTTGAGCAGCGTCGTGAAGCTCGACGCGCAGGCGGGCGGCAAGGCGTTCGAGGTCGTCTAGACGCGCTCACTCCTCCCCTCGCCGTGCGCAAAGCCCGCATCCCCACAGCGGAAAACATGGGCGCGGGCGGCTTATTGGCCGCCGTCCGCCGCTGTATACCATTCGCCCGCGGGGGCTTAGAGTTCTTGGGCTTTCTCTCCTCATTATCGGTTCCGAAGCCTGCCTGGAAAACATCATTACATATGTATGACTACATTACGCATGGGTCTGTTGTCAAAGTACCTATACGAATAGAAGGGTTTTCGCGTCGAAAGATGTCGGTGTGCAATGAACGCACTTCTGATAGCTAGTATACAATGCTCCCCAGCGAGAATCATTGAGATCACGCTACAACGCATCCGTTCGACTCAGGGTCCATCAATCCGCGGACGAGCGGGTGCACTTCCGACTGCAGAGCATACATTTTCCGGGTCAGCACATCCAGCATCGTGTCACCGTCGAGGGACACAGACGGTATCGCCGTCAGCGCTGTCGGCACATCCGCCTGCGGCGTGGGTAAGCAGACGAGCCGCCCGCCGTGTTGCGAGTATAGAAGCCTCTCGAGCTGTGCGACAAGCTCTTCGGGCGGCAGCGGCCGGCCCTCCTCCGCCATGCAACGCAGGAACCCGCGGAGGTCGTAGGCCTTGCCTCGCCGTTTGAAGCGTGGGTCGACGCAACCCGGCCCTATCCGGAACGCCTTGCCACCTGGGTCGGGAAGCAGAAGATCCCCATTGTCCGCATGGACGGGCTCCGTATCCGAGGAGTCGTCATCTGGGGCATAGTGTATGAAAGTCCAGGTCGTGTCGCCGGAGATGGATGTGTGGCTCGAGTCGAAGTAGAAGGCCCAACTGCCCTCGGGGCGGGCGGACACGGCAGGATACGGGTGCAGCGGCACGCCGACGACAGCGCGATCCGACCAGGACTGGCCAGGGCGTCGTGAGCCGCTGCTTAAGATGGCGAACGTCAACATGGACGACGACAAGCTGAGGGAGCCCGGTATGATCATGTTCGGTGAAAATAAAAACTGTTGGAATCCCAGTCTCTCGTACTGGCTATCTCCGGAGTACCATACCGGCGGGAGAATGTGACACAACGCCTGCAGCACCTGGGTCGGAGTGAAGAGCGGGAGGGCCACTCCGCTGATATCTTGTTCGCAGGCGCACATGAACGTGAATGCGACTGGGAAGTCGGGCGGCTTCACGATCGTGAGGAAGGCAGGATGAATGATAGCTTCGACCGTGAGGAAAAGCGACGGCTGAGTTCGCACGAGGTCGAGCAGCGCCTGGCCATCGATTGCGTCGCAGCCGCACACATTCAGGCGGCGGAGATGAGGGGCTGCGATGACGATGGCGGGGATATCGCTGAGGACAATGTGGGGGTTTTGAGATATATCCAGCGAGTCCATGCCAAGGCAGCGAGAGGCGAAGCGAATGATTTGAGCAGCTGAGAGATCGTATCCGGATAGACCTGCGAAGTGGTCTCCGGTAATGGCCATCAACTTCAGGAGGGAATCCAAGTAGTCTTCCGGAAAGGGGGAGAGCTGTCTGAGGTTGGCGCGTATGTCCTCCGTAGCAGATATGAGTGCGACCTGGTCCTGGTCCGATGCATTGTTCACATCGATCTTGGCAAGCAGTTCGAGGAGGGGGTTCACGACACTCGAGGTCGTTGGTGTGGAGACGATTTGGAAGTTGAAGACGAGCGGATGTCGGAGTAAAAACGTGATCAGCTTGAGCCACGACGTGTCCGAAGTGAGATCTCCCGCAGATCTCTCCAAAGCGTACCACTTCCGAGGCTCGTCGTCATCCGGGTCGGCCAAGAGACGCTGCTTTGCTATCTCCCAGACCCAGGTCATGTAGTTGGAGTCGGATAAGGAAGGTACGTGATTGTAGGGGAGAGCTACGTGATCTTGTTCAGGCTCCCTGTGCTCGAATCTCTCACGCGGCCAAGTTTCCTTCAAGGCCTGCGCCTCGATGAGTGGGATGCCACATATCAGAAGAATAGCAAAGAAAGATAGGTTGATAAGGCCCGTGTTTGTCGTGCCTATAATGTGTTATTCAGATTTCAAGGGCCAGCGATGGTATGCTTACCTTTCAGGTCATCGTACTCTTGAAGATACTCATATGCGGACATCGGGCGAGAGTCTTTCATGAAACAGTAGGCCGGCCGTAGTGGGTTGGTCACATCAATAATGGAGATTCCGTCGTTGTTATCTGCGCAGGAGATGAGGGTTTTCGGCGGCCAGTCTCAGTATACAAAACTCACCGCCATCCCAGCACCCCATGTTGGCATCCAGGAGACCATGCCGGAGAGTGACGCCGCCATAGTAGGACGAGGCTTGCGGCATGGAAGCTGCGCTATTTTCCTTGGACGTGGTGTCGGGGAGGTCCGTCGTCCAAGCAGTCGCTAGGAGCGAGACACCGTAAGGACAAGGAGCCATAGGCATCGGGCTGCCGTCCTTCCGTGCGCGTCCGTACCTCCCGTCCATCTCGCGCAATTCTGCGCTTAGAATCGCTGCGTTCTCTGGCTGAGTTACGAGGCGGAGCAAGCGGTGCATGGCAAGCAGAGGGAGTCTGCCGTAACACCATTGGTGGTGGAAGGCCGCTATGCATCGATATGCAGGATCACCATGTTTGGGACGAATACGGGCAATGAGGAACACCTGGTGTCGCTGCCCCATGGTTCTGAGAAGAAAATATCAGCACAAGCTAGATGGTAGCGAGAGGACAAGCACTTTTTCCTGACAACCCACCGTGGTCATACTATTAGAGATATAATGGCCTGGGAATTCGATACGATATCGATGGGGAGCGTTCGTGTGAACGTTAGTAGCCTGATCTGGTCGGTGTGGGTCCTCACGTACTCACCGACTAATCGCGTGCCATTTCGCGCACTCAGCACTCAGCTACGCTTTGCGTCGATATCATCTGCGTCAGAGTCATGCCATGGAAGCTTCGCTTAGCTGTGGACTCGTCTAACTTGATCTCACCGGCACTCTCAGTCTAAAATTCCCCGGGAAGTACTACTGCCTGAGTACCTTTTACCGGATACCCGGTCGAACGTTCCTTTCCGGATTTCTGTCCAAGTGTCTTTAGGGAATCTGTCGAGCGAATGGCAAGTCGAAGGTCGAGTGAAGAGATCCAAACTGGCAATCCATTTCCAATTGGCAGTGGCTGTGCTATCTGCCAGCGGAACGACCAGCGTCCGCTCGGACAAGTTGGAATGGTCAAAGAGGTCTCTCGCGGACCCCTGCCCGCAAATTGTCCTCTTGCTTTCTTCTGGAACATCGTTGGCTCTGAAGGACGTAAAATCTCAGTTATTTGAGCTCTGTGTCACTACCGCTCGGCTGTTAACTTACAAGTAACAGCTGTAACCGAAGCCACGGCGAGTCCCTCATCTTAGCTCAGTCTAGCCCTCTGGCTACTTGATGCTACTTAACGGACCCAGTGAGATACTTTGCCCTATTTTTACTGCATGGGGAGTACATCTCACCTGCCTTGAAACCCTTGACCACGGTACTGCTTTTCCGTAAATTTTGTTTCTCAGCTCGGACGCTCCAGGCCAACTCGGAAGACAAGTTGTTCCTCCGCGCCGGCTCCGCGCGGGCCTTAAAGTGATACAGGTGAGCAAAGAATAGACTCGTTTCGAACAATGTCACTCATACCCCACTATCATAAGGCAGGAATCATCTGCATTAGTGTTGCCTGTGCACGGAATGCGTCACTATGTGGCGGAAGTCTCTGCCACCACTAGGAAGGCTGGCATACGTTGGTCGCAGCACCGCACGAATTCACAAATGGCGTATATACCGACAGAGCACAACAGTGATAGGGCGGGAACGTCATTGTCCAGGGGGAGGCGCTTTGCACCGTGGTGACAATGGCGACGCTGGGTTTGAACTGCCTATAGCCGACATGGCTAAGGCGGCCGCCCGAGCGCCCTCCCGCTGCAAACTAGCCACCAGTTTGCATTTCAACTACCACCACCATTCTCTCTCTTCAATGCCCTCTTCGCCATGGATCCTGCACATTTCATTCCTATCACTACGTTTATCCCACTTTTCTTTCCCACTGCAGCGGAACAAGCACAAGATCCGTCCGCGGATGTAAACCCCACACCCTACCAGCCACAAGCTTCCCCCCCTACATTCGACCAAGCAATGGAGGGGGTATTCTGGGAGGACCCAGAAGCTGCGATGCACCGCGCATTCGTGAGCATGACTGCGCGTTTACTCCTTTTGTATACATCGCTGAGGGAATACCTAGGCCCAAGCGGTCAATGCGTCGGGCATAGCCCAGAATCTCACGGCCGCGACATTCAGGGACGAAGGGGCTAACGTGAGCGGCCTTTACCCTTCGGCCGATGCCCCAACAACCCGCGGCCCGCGCTGGGCCACCCATGAACTATCGATACATTGCTTCCAAACCGGAGGCGACCCGTTTGGAGACAAGTTTTACACCACCTGCTCACAGGAAAGTCTGGAAGAGGTGACGAATTTCACCGCGCGCCTCTTTGCAAGGCAGCATCGCATGGCAGCTCTGTACGTCGTCGTCCTTGTGGGCGATCTTTTCCGCCTGGCGCGCATAACTCGCTCTACCGTCATTGTTACCAATCCGCCGGTGTCGTACGTGAGGCGCCCCGACATACTCGCGGACGTCTTCCGCCGGTTCGCCCAGCTGTCTCGCGCACAGCGCGGGTTCGACCCCACCGCGTCTCTCGTCCTCCCCGGCAGCGACATGCACGCCGCGATGCTCGCAGCGGGCGACAACGAGCTGGACGGCGCGGCCGACTACGCGCGGCGTCGCTTCCGCGACTCCCTGGACCCGTCATGGCCGTGGTGGCGGCTGGAAGTACATCCTGAAGACTCCGCAGCCCGACACTTCCTCGTCGGGCGACCGCATTTCCACCAAGAAGGCATGGCCGACAAGCGCGGGGCCAGGGGGTACGTCGCCCTCGCGGTCGACGAACCGGGGCAGCCGTTCGTCTACGTCAAGGACACTTGGCGATGGGAGCAGAGCTTTATCAAGCAGGAGGGTACAAGACTGGCCCGGCTGAACGCGGTGGGGGTGCGCTTCGTCCCCACCCTCGTTTGTCACGGGGATGTGCCGGGGCAGTACGTGAACATCAACGCGCTCCTGGAGCGAGCGTACGGGCAGCCATTGGGCACGCCCGAACGTCCAATACCCACGCTCGTAATCCGGCATTACCGTTTGGTGGTACGGGAGGTCGGCAGGCCCCTTCGCGACTTCAAGAACGGGCGGGAACTCGTGAGCTTATTCAAGGACTGCGTCGAGGGTGCGTTCTAACCCAAAGTAGGCTCGTGCGGTACTAACCGCCGTCTCTCTCTAGCGCATCATGAAGCCTACGCACGCGCGCACTTACTTCATCGAGACATCAGTCCAGGCAACATGCTGATGGTCCCAACTGACTCTGAAGACGGGGATCGGTACCGGGGAATGTTGATGGATTGGGAGATGTCCGAGTCCGTCGAGTCGGGTGTCGACAGGATAACATCTCTCCGAGTAAGCCCGTACTCCTCCATCTCCCATCACAATACTGACGACCCCTCAGGGCACCTATGCGTTTCTTTCCGTGAAGGCACTGGATTACCCAAAGGAGTCCCACGTCGTCTCTGACGAGCTCGAGGCGTTCCTTCACGTTCTAGTGAAGATGTGCATCCGGTACATGCCCCACGACTGCGCAGATCCCGCCGCCCTGCACGAGGCGTACTACGATACCGAGGAAGACGGCACCGGCAAGGAGTGCTCGACTTTAAAGCGGAGCTGCATCACAGAGGGCCTCCTACAAACGCCTGAGGGTGCGCCGGTATCGTTCTTATTGCCGAAGAAAGGTCGCACGGGAGCGGGCGCAGGGCCACGGTGCGCTGGCTCGGAGGTGCCGTTCGAGCACCCGCTGGAGGGCATTATTTCTCCACTATTCTACGCCGCCGGGGTGCGCACTCGCGTCCTAGAGGACGCGCGCGATAGGCAATGGAGAGCAGCAAAGGAGAAGCAGCGCAGTGAACGCTTGGAGGCGACCAACGTGTCGAAGGAGAACGGCAATAAGCACACCCCGCCCATTCTCAAACCTCGCCCTCCATGTCTCGAGAGGCCCCCGCTCGGAAACGCGAACCTCAACTGCCTAGATGAAGAACACTCAGAGGAAGGGTTGGACTTCGAGGACTTGGACACCGACAAGGTCCCTTACATGCGAATGCTCAAGACCCATGGACCTATCCTCACGCTTTTATCCGCCGCGTTGCGTCGCACGGACTGGCCACAGTCCGACAAGACCCAGGACCAGCTCAGCGGGGACGGCGACGAAGATGGGGATGCCTCGTACGACCCCGAGGGTTCAGACTCAGACCGGAGCTTCTTTGGACGCTCTAGTACCTCTGTCGCAGAGGAGAAGAGCGCGGACAATGTCATTAAACAGCACAAACTCGACGCCGAGGGTTCGGGCCAACGTCCTTCGGAAGAAGAATACACGGAGGAGTCCTCTCAGGCGGCGGCCAGTGGAGATAATGATGCACCTCAAGAGGAGGTCGCGCTACCACGGAGGCGGCCGGGGAAACGCGCGCGGAGCGCTTCCAGCTGGGACTCGGACGTTTCATCCTCAGATGTCGTACTTGCGAAGCGTTTGCGGGGGCTCTGATGATACGTTGGCGATGGTACCGACGGAGTATATATCATCATAGTGACAAGGACGGACATTGAAGAAAACGGACTTCACTTGTATAGCTATCGACAGGTTATGTATCATAGATGTATCAATACGCGGAAGGGATGCTGTATATATGCATGTACTTAGTGGTTCTGATCTGTACAAAGAATGTTTGTTGTGCATGGAATGTTCGCCGAAAGTCCATGGGTATCAAGATGAGAGTACAATCCGAAATCTACGCCACATTGCTACATAACCGCGTACCCGCCCGCAAGGAGACACAATCCCAGACAAACACTCGCGAAACTTCCCAGTGCGACGGGAAAAGCCGTCCAGAAGTACGTGATCGTCCCAATGAGGGCCAAGACGAACCCGACGTTCGACATGACCGCGACGACGGTATGGCACCGCGTCAGTGTCCGCACCATGGACTGCAGCGTAACCAGAGCAGCAGCGTCTCCGTTCGCGGTATCTGGTGTCTCCGGGCCGGCCTTGAGCGCGTCGCTTCTGCGCTGCATGTACCCGAAAGGCTTGACTTGGTAGACGCTGACGAGGGAGCGGAAGTCTCGAGACGCAATATGCACTGGGCGAACGGTAGTTGAAGCGGAAGGCTGGAGGGCTGCACCGCGAGTGGACTGATATTTCGAGTCGAGAGGCTCATGCGCTATGTCCGCGCTCGGGCGTTCGGCGGTCTGGGCTTGCTCTTCTGCGTCGTCGAGACGGTAGCGGATGAGGACGAAAGATGCGAGGTATGCGAGAATGGCTAAAAATATACTGACTGAGAAGATGCAAATGCGCTGGTACTTTAAATCAACTTACAAGCACAAACGTGGAGAATTATGGAGCCGCCTAACGTTGCGCTCTTCAGAAGGTCTGCGTTGGACCAGTTATCCGCGTTTGGTGGTACAGAGACAGATGCGTATCCGTAAAGCATACTGTCGATGGATACAAAGAATGTTGTCTGTAATATATCATATTTAGCGCGCCATATGGTCTTACGTTGAGACACGACACGCACGATGACAGCCATAGTCTGAAGCCTGTCGAGCCAGACTTGCACCACCGCCAGGAGCGCCTGCTTCGTGGTCCCGTCCATAGTCGTGGAATCTAGAGAAAGGGGCATGGATTAAGAGTTTTCGAACCCTTTGTGCAATAAGTAGTACTCAGCCTTACTCACCACTCGCACGCAGGCGTGAACGTCGGAACATTTGCCCGCCGCCCTCGCTACACAAACTCCTAGAATCAAGCCGCTGATGATATAGGCGTTCCAAGAGATCGAGGTATGAACGAAAGATTGCTTATAGGCTCAGGCAGGGACGCCAGGCTTCCGGCGCAGCAGACGCCCTTTGTAGCCTTGTTAACTACCCCGCTTCGAGTCACTGCTCTCGCTCCGCTACCGCAGTAGATCGTGCAATGCTTGGCCGGCAGATGACAACCAACAAATAGAGTGGGGTGAGCGGTCGTCGAGGCCCGCCAAGGGGGCAAAGGGAGACTGAGGGAGTCCTGCTCAGTCATTTCATGGCGGTTGCGTGTTCTGGAAAGGAAGGCCATCAATAATGTGAGAACCTGCGTTAACCGAGGGCGCCCGAACCTTTACGGCGCTTGGCCCAGGGCGCTTGATGCTGAGGCTCCTTCATGTCCGACTCGTCGACTTGACCGCATTTTGAGGCGTAGGATACTTCAAGGGTATGTTCAAGCAGATCTTCTCTTACGAGGCAACTTAATTCTCCAGCTCTCTACATGGCGTATCTTGACTGTGTTTGACGGGAGGTTACATTCCCGAGTCTACACGACGTATATTGCCTCCGCGAAGGCATTAAATTTTCTCTCTGATTGAGTTCTCCTCGATCTCTGTCATGCCTAACGTCCGTGCTGATAGTTTCCTCTACAGGACGCGGTCATAGCCCCGCAGTCGTTGCAGTAGAGGCCGTCTCTACTGCCATATGTGGCCCGCGCGTTTGCGACAGGCCCTATACATCGAGGGCACAAGGCACTTATCCAAGGGAAGGGCCATGAAGGCCCACTGCTGTTGTCCTCTATGCATCCATGCGGACGCTTAGAGAACACTGGTAAGCTCGCGTTGTCTCGACACTATCCATCCAAGTGTACAGTTGTTTATTGGCTTGGGTGTTTGTGACCAGCAGTTATTGTGGGGCGTTTTTGGCGCACATCGTCTCCGTCTAGCCCGGAGTTCTCTTCCACAAACCACACTTCGTTCGCTTCTATCGGCATCGTGTAGGATCATATGTCCTGGCACCGGCGCTCGTCGCGATAAGTGCAACCCCCGGCCGCACCGATGCTCAACCAAGTGGCCACGGCACCCTTGTTCCTGACGCTAACAAGTAGTAGCATTGACTCGAATTCGGCACCGCCGCTTTGCTGGAAGAAGCAATTCGCAGCACTCGCAGTCAATATGCTCCGGACCTTGGGTCCGGCCAAAGCGTATATGTGGTCGCATGGGAAATGAACTGCCAAACCCAATTCCAAACGGAAAAACGAGGCACTGCCGCAGCGTCCATCAGCTGCGCTCGCACCAGCACTCAAAGCCTATAAATCCCCACGACCTGCACATCGCTCCACCGACCATCCCCTGACATCGCGACCCTCAATGTCGCCTACTTCGCTCCCGGCTGGAGGCCCAAGCACGACTGTGCCTCCCAAGGTCACTGACTTCGCCCGGGAACCCGTGTCGCTCGAGACCGACACCGAAAATAGCCAGGTTCAGCAAGAGGCTCTGCTCCGGGCATGGGTCGAGTTGTACCCCCACTCTGTTGAGGCTGCTCTTGCCAACCAATCTGACATGCTAGAATTCGGAAACAATCACTGCCTCTTCTTCGCTGCCGTCCTCTGGAATCACATCGCCCCTGTGCGCCTTCGCCCGTCTCCCACCGTCTGGCCGTTGTTGAACGGAGAGCCACTGCAGTCCCTGGCCCCGAGTGTGACCTTCGCAGATGATGGAGCAGTCAACAGCACACCACAGGCGAGTCAACCGGTCTTTCGTCTGCGCGTTCCAGGTGCTCATATGTCGTGTCATGATTTGCAGACCGCCACGGAGAATGAAGCAGGATCAGTAGTGGAGACTATGCGAGTCTGGGACACCGTAGGCGTCGTCTACATCACATCATCACTCCTCCCCAGCCAAGTGCACATCGGCGTCGGTATCCTTCCCGCCTTCCGCGGTAACGGTCTTGGGCGGCGCGCTTGCGAGATCGCGCTCGGCTGGGCCGTCGACACACTCCAGATGCACCGCGTGCAGGCGCGCATCCTGCCCTCCCCCCACCAGCACCGCAGCCGGAGCTTGTTCGCTGCGCTCGGCCTCGTGCACGAGGGCGTGCACCGGCGCGCCGTGCTGAGCCCCTCGGGCGAGTGGGCCGACGTCGCGCACATGGGCCTGCTCGACACGGACTGGCACATCCGCTCGCGGCTGGTGGCGCAGCCGACGAGCCTCTGGGACGAGCTGCTCGGGCGCCACCAGCGCGAGGTCGAGGACATGCTGCGCTTCGAGGAGCGCCAGCGCAGCGTGCGGCGCACGAGCAGCATGGAGACGATACGTGTCGCGCTCGATCCGGACCCGGTCCCCGAGTGGCAGCAGCGCGGGCGCCCGGTGTGCACGCCGTCGGGCCCGTCCCTCGCGTCGACCTCTCCGTCCTCTTCGCGCGCGTCGTCTGAAGCGCCTGACACCTCCAGCGAGGATACAGACGCGGACATGCCGTACAGGAGTGATCCTGCCCTCGACGATCCCCGGTGGGGGCGGTTTTTCGAAGACTTGCGGGCGAGAGACGTACCCGGGCAGTCTCCGCCGGACTCGCCCGTGCCACGGCCGCCCTCGACCGCGAGCAACTCGTCCTACGCTAGCGTTGGATCCGCTTCCAGTCCTCTGGGACGGAGAAATAGCATCCCTAGTGACTCTGAGGATGAGGAGTGGGTCAGTCTCGAGCCCTACCAGTGAACGGCTGCATATTCCCTGTGTCCGACTATCCGTTAGCGCGTCTGGGCTGTCTGGGTTTCGTCATGCAAAGCGATGGATTCTGAGTCATGTCTCATCGTATCTACATTGTATTTGTACGTTCAGAAAGGGTATCTATACATCCATCACCCGTGAAGACTACTCTACATTGACCCGGGAACTAGACGAAGTCACGAATATATAACTTACCACTAGCAGATTCCCGTGCCTACCTCACAAATTATCCGCCGAGATTTTGTGAGTGTGTCCTGATAGAACGCGAACACTCCCTAACAAATATCGGCACTACTTCTCTCGTCGTCATTGCCAGCTGCAGCACAAGAATGTTCCAATTACACGGAGGATCTGGCAGTGCGTGCCCGCTCTGTTGCATGGCGCGCCCGCTCCCCTGCTATGTGCAATACACTCCAGCACGGGATACAAATGAATTGAAGATTGTATCCAATTTTTAACGGGCATGTGGTGTAGTTGGTTATCACGCTCGCTTAGCATGCGAGAGGGGTCCGGTTCAATCCCGGACATGTCCATTTTGTCCTTCGCCTTTGAAGCTCACATTCTAGCGTCGCGACACTGTCCATACAATTTTTATGCCCCATCGCTCGTTACAACCAGTTTACTAACTCCCTACAAACCCACGCATGCCAATTTGTCGTAACTCCGTGCATATCGCGCCCTCTACTCTCCACGCAGTTGCGCCAACTCCAGCCGAAGGATCTCCAAATCCGCTGCAAGTACCTCGATTCGCGCTTCAAGGCGGTCGATCCTCGCCTCACGCAGCTGTTGCCCGATGGGTCCTGCCCTGCGCTCCACGGAAGTGACAGAGCGTCCGGGGGTGTACGCGCTGGCGGCAGAGGTTGCATAACTGCGATCGTCGTCCAAGTCGGGCGTGGACTCGGAGGCACGGGAAGAATACGCGGTAACGGTGACGGGCGAGAAGGACAATGCGGTGGGAGTGGGAGTGAGTACGGGATAGTCTGCGAGAGACTCGTCAGAGGTCCGTGTCCCCCCAGCGGTACTAACAGAAGTCGTCGGGGATGCCGTCCTCGCGGTCGGGAGCGTGGAGTCTCCAATCTGCCCTTCTACAGGTGCCAATGAGTCCAATTCGGAAAGGCTCAGCAATCTCGCTTTGTCGGCAGGTACCCCCTGGGGAGCACAGACTTCAAGCTGAGGGCTCCGAGGGAAATCCTTGTCGAGGCTGCCATCGCAGGCGGAGGACTCTGTCCCATCCCGTACGCCAGGAATCGCGGAGGAAGTGATTGGGGAGGGGACTTCCGAGGTATCCACGAGGGGCGTAGGAACGCGGGCCAGCAATGGCTGCCCTGCGATTTCCTTCGAAGCCGCCGTCGAAGACGATTCCACAAGCCCAGACTTGACTCCCTCCGTGGACTCTCGTTTGGCGTTCTCGGCCACCGACTGCGTTTTGGACGATGTCTTTGCGCGCCTGCTGCTCCCGCCGTCCGTGTCCGCGCCCATTAGCCACTTTTCCTCCGGTTCCTCCCAGAGCGCAAGCAACTCCAGTGCGGCGTCTCCTTGAGGAGGAAGGTGGCCAGATGCATGACCCTTTGTACCTAGATCCGGCGAGGGAAGCCCAGGCGGCCTGTCCTGCAAGTAGCGATTGATGTCCACATCCGCCGGCGCGTTGCTCGTAGTTTCGGACCTAGAGCTGGCAGGCCCCTTACGATCTCCTCGTGGCTTGAAACCCGGCGCGCGTGGGTCTAGCGTCGGAGGGGCTGTAGGAGACGCGCTCGATGGTGACCTAGGCGTGATTGGTGACGCCGGGGAAGACTCTTCCCTGGTGTGTGTTCCAGATGTTGCACCCCGTCCTCGTCCTCGTCCTCGCTCGGGTCCACGCCATTTCTGGTTTGCGCCCCGTGGTGGGCGTGTCGTGTGATCTTGCGCATCGCCCCGCTCGGGATCCGGGGGCACGCTCGAGTGTGGAGCGTTGCCGCGCCCTCCTTGCTGGTGTGCGTGTTGCCGGCGTGGACCTTGAGAGTGATCTTCCCGCCGTATTAAATCAGGCTGGGTCCAGACATGCCGTATCTCGACGGTGTGGACTTACAGGGTTCATCCCTACGGTTCTCCGGGTATCCTTGGTGGGGCGGATAGCCCTTCGGCTGATAAGGTCGCGCCCAAGGTGGCGGTCCACCGCTCTGGCCCTGAGGGGCGTGGTTGTGTTGGTCGGCAGCGGGAATTTGGAAGTCGGCGGGGCGCGGTTGCCAGAAAGGAGGGGGATTGGTAGGCGTGGCTGACATGGTGCCTTATTCTGGTTTAACGCAATACTAGGTCTGTACGCGTTCAGGGCGGCGCGAAGAAGCAGAGTTGCTGTACATACCTTGGGGCACGAAGCTTTGACCGGCCACTAACCGAGTAGAACAAGAACGCGAGCCCGAGCAGAGCGTGTCCCAGCAGCAGCTCGAGAAACTTTACCGCAGCTCATATACTCGCAAGAAAGACAGGGTTTCATAGAGACTACTACTAGGGCGAGTGCTGCAGGACATCGAAGCGTCAGTTTGTGCTGCGGTAATACCGCAAAGGCAAAGAAAAGACTCACATGCGCGCGCAGACGGCCCGTTCACTTCACGGCCAGCGCGCAATATAACGGAGCGCTGTAAGGGTGTGGTCCCACGGTTGTATGATTGAACTCAAAACCTCCATGCACACGCTTCCGGCGCCGTCTAGGCGTCGGATTGTCCGCTATAGTAAGCCATGAGTATCAGATATATTGGTACATCCCTTCACCGTCACGCCTAAAACCTGGATACAAGACCATCTTCGACAAAATCCGATAGTGAGCAAAAGTGGCACACTGGAAGAGGGACCATCGGCGCCACAGTCTCGCATATGCGCCAATCGCCCGCGAGCGCCGTCAATGCCACTCATATGGCATATCACGGATCACGGGCAGAACGTGAGCGTGTAGTCCGCCTGGAGAGCAGAGTTGCACGCGCGGAGCGCCGTCCGGTCGTCGTACGCGTACGCATACGCGTTCGGGCAGTTGTTCTCTACAGCGAGGAAGCAAGCCAGATGGTCAAAAAGGGACGTAGACGAGATCAAACAAACGACGCACTGAAGTAGCTGTAGAATGCGACGCCAGAGCTCGGGCACGTCGCCGGTGTGTTGTGCGAACCCGTGCAGCAGTTCGGGTTGTTCACTGGTTTGGAACACACCAGCGTTCAGCACAATGGCGTATAGTATCCGGTATTAGCGTGCTAAACGTACCGGGGTCGCCAAGCCCGGCGAAGCATGCGGACTTGCAGCCAACGGGGAAACCGGTCGAATCGAAGGGTCCTTTGAGTTGGGATGGGCCTGCATTGCGATTGGAATGTTAATAAAGGAGAGCGTTAGAGATAACGAGAGACTGACAGTTGGGGCCAAGGTCGACAGGGCAGTCGGCAACGGGGCAGCCCTTGTTGTTGGTGATCCTCAGAGGCAAGTTATAACCGTCGACGAGAGAAACTGGGAGTTGTAAGTTCAGTATTCAAATCAATCGTGATGACGATAGGAGTTGGATTGCACACCGTCATAGCTGTCAGGACCGCCGTTTGGAGCCAGCGTGAACTCTGCAACGGTCGCGGGAGGGACACCCTATTACGAAAATTACGAAAGAATAATATAAGAACACCTCTAACAGCGGATGTCGCTGTATCTGCGTACCGTGCCAGTGTGCGGGTCACAAACGAGTCCGCCGTTGCATCCTCCGTCGAGGCAGGAGTTAGGGCCCGGGTTCGGCGTGTTAAAGTTGCAGTCACGACGAGCCTATTGCAGAGTGACATTCAGTCAATATTGGCCTGCCTTCAAGGGAGTCTAACGAGAAAGTCGACGATGCATACCCAAATACGACCGGCCCTCCAATTGTTGGGGACGGAAAAGCTAACTGACTGGAACGCATTCTGCTGCCATCTTGATGCATGCACAGTTTAGCGACTCGTGAACATTGGACCATAGAGATAGCATGCGCACCCAGTAGGGTGGTTCGGGATGGCCGAGCCCACATTGAGGTCTGTGAAGATCTGGATCGGGGTCAGCACAGCTGTGGGACGTTCACAGGAGCCCGACTCGAAGGGATACGTACAGCAGGCCTACGATAGTTACAGTGAGTAGTATGTGCAATGTAAAGCATTTGATACATACCATATGGTGAAAGGGCACTGGTTGAAGACCGTGAACGTTCTAGCCGCAGCGTTAGACGCGAGGGCAACGGTGACAAGAGCGACGAAGTTCCGCATGGCGGTGATACTCGAGGAGCTGAGTTGCAGAGAGGTAGAAGCAAATTCCTGCCTGCCAAATGTCAGCCCCCTGGCCGAACGTTTTTATGTTGTTCCCGCAAACCTACTGCGCGTGCGCCCGTGCTTCATAGAACACGGAGGTGGCACCCCCGTGAGAGTGGTGCGCATTGCTCCAAGGTCAGTAGACCACCGTTCTAGGCCCCTACTTGACATATGGCGCGCGCTGTGAGCGGCCGGGTTTCGAGAGAGTGGCCACTAGACGCGACGAGGCCGCACCAGTATGCTCTGCGCTTAATAGCGAGACAGGACAGCTGAGGTCCAACATCGCTGGGCACGTCAAGAAGACCGCCCGCCGATATCAACCCGGGCGGCCTGTGATGTCTGTATGTGCGTCAGTCATCTACCGGTATGTCTGATGCAGTGATCGAAATACGCACTTGCATCCTTATGGCCATGGTCTTCCCCAATTCATCCATGAGCGAGCCAGGAATCGTTGTTGAGGCGTCAATAGATGGAGCGGTAAGATCACAAAAGTAAAGGATCGTGACTCACCGCATGCTCCAGTTAACAGCCAGCTGACCTTGCGAGCGGGGCTGCAATGTAACGAAGCGCCTCTACGTCCACAATGCACTGCATCGTTGAACTTTGAAGGCCTCCACTGGCAAGCGGCGTCTGACGGAATCCAATCGCTGAAGTGCCCGCTCTGACGTTGATCATCAGATATATTGGTACAATTCCTCCATCGGCTTCGATACGCCCCAAATATGGACACAACGGCGACCATCCTCGAACAATCGAAATTCAAAACTCAGCGAGTACGACAGACTGGCATGTGGCGCGACGGCGCAGGAATGGACTCTTCTGATCGTCCGACCTTCGTGAGCGCTGTCGAAGCCATCCGTCACGCCACCGCTCACGGGCAGAAGGTGAGCGTGTAGTCGGCTTGGAGGCCAGAGTCGCACGCCCGGAGCGAAGTCGGGTCGTCGAACGCGTACGCGTACGCGTTCGGGCAGTTAGACTCTACAAACATATTATCCCTGGTCAAAAGGGAACATATACAAGCCTGAGATGAAAGGAAAGACGCACTGAAGTAGCTGTAGAAATCGACACCAGAGCTCGGGCAAGTCGCCGCGGTGTTGTGCGAACCTGTGCAGCAGTCCGGGTTGTTCGCTGGGTAGGGGCGCAAGGGCGTTTAGCATATCAACGTATGAGATCAGGGCGTTGGACGTACCTGGATCGCCGCCGAGCCCAGCGAAGCACGCGGACTTGCAGCCCACAGGGAAGCCAGTCGAGTCGAAGGGGCCTATGAGCGGGGCAGGGCCTGTATCGCGATTTTGGATATCAGTGAAGAGTAACAACTTTAACGGCGATAGGCGACTCACAGTTGGGGCCAAGGTCGACAGGGCAGTCGGCAATAGGGCCGCCCTTGTCGTTATTGATCCTCAGAGGCAAGTTGTAACCGTCGACGAGAGAAACTAGAAAGAGTTACAACATAAGCACATCGACCGTGATCATGAAACCATCACACACCATCGTAGCTGTCCGGGCCGCCGTCTGGAGCCAGCGTGAACTCTGCAACGGTAGCGGGAGGAACACCCTATCACGAACGAAATGTAAGGACACGCCGAGCAGTGTACATCTGAGAGTTTGCATACTGTGCCAGTGTTGGGGTCACAGACGAGCCCGCCGTTACATCCGCCGTCGAGGCATGAGTTGGGGCCCGGGTTCACGTCAAAGTTGCAGTCACGACGAGCCTGCCATACAGTCAGCAATTCTCTACTTTGAGGTCTCTACGGCAACACAGCGGATGAGGCACACCCAGATACGACCAGCCCTCCAGTTGTTGGGCACGAAGAAGCTGACGGTCTGGAAGGCGTCCTGCTGCCAGCTTGATATTCATCCATGTTAGTGACTCGTAAGTGAAATTGGACGATGGGAATATGCCCACCCAGTCGGCTGGCTCGGGATGGCTGAGCCGACGTTGTGGTCAGTGAAGATCTGAATCAAAGTTAGCGCAGCTGCGGCGGGATCGTGACGTGCACGGAGACCAGAAGTGCGAGGGACACGTACAGCAGGCCTGAGACGATACGCATCAGCGATAAAATGCAGTGCAAAATAATCCATACGTACCAAATAGTGAAGGGGCACTGGTTGAAGACGGTGAACGTTCTCGCCACAGCGTTGGACGCAAGGGCGACGGTGACAAGAGCGACAAAGTTGCGCATGGCAGCGATACTCAAAGAGCTGAGATGCAGAGAGGTAGAAGCGAATGCCTGCCTGCCAAATGTCAGCCCCCTCGCCGAACACTTTTATGCTGTTCCCGCAAACCTACTCCGCGCACGCCCGTGCGTTGCAGAACACGGGGGCAGCGGCCCCGTGAGAATGGTCCACATAGCCCCGCGATCAGTCGAGCGCACCAGCCCCGTACTTCACGTAAGTATTGTGCGGGCGATGCGCGACCGGATGTTGAGAAAGTAGCCGCCAGATGTGACGAGGCCGGACTAGTATGCTCTGCGCTTAGCGGCGAAGCTGGACAGCTGAGGCCACAAACCTCTAAGAACGCTAGGCATGTCAAGAAGACCACCCTTCGCCGATATCACGCCGGAAAACCTATAATGCGCGCATGCACGTTGGTGGTCGTCAAGTATGTCTGATGCAGTGATTGAGATGCGTACGCTCGCATCGGGCCTATACCGATGGCCTTCTCTAGCTTGCTCGACGCCGTGTTAAAGAGTCATTCGTCAATATTTGCTCTAGTGACGGCGGTAACGGGAAGGATGCACTCACATTGTAATCATCTGGACAGTCAGTTGACAATTGGAGCACAAAATGGTACTTCTTCGTCCAGAATGTATCGTGCCTTGCATGACTGAACTCACCGCTTTCATGGACAAGCCCCGGACGCCCCACAATGGTTGAAATGTCCCTTATGACGTTGATCATCAGATATATTGGTACAGTCCTTCCACCACCGTCGTTGCACCCCAAACCTTAACACAACGAAGATGTCCCTTAAGAATCAAAATTCAAAATTCAGCGAATACGGCGCTGATGCGTGGCATGACGGCACAAGAATGGACTCTTGTGATCGTTCCATCTCCGCAAGCTCCGTCGAAGCCATCCATCATGCCACCGCTCACGGGCAGAAGGTGAGCGTGTAGTCCGCCTGGAGGGCGGAGTCACAGGTGAAGAGCGCGGTCCCGCTCGACTCGTCGAACGCGTACGCGTACGAGTTCGGGCAGTTGCTCTCTGCAGCGGCCGAGCACCCCAGACCGTCAGAGATGGCCACAGCCTATACGGGACAAGACGACGCACTGAAGTAGCTGTAGAACGCGACGCCGGAGTTCGGGCACGTCGGCGCGGTGTTGTGCGTACCCGTGCAGCAGTTGGGGTTATTCACTAGGTGAGGTGGGGACACGCAAGCGTTTAGCGCCTCGCCGCACGTTTGCTCGCATCAACGCGCTCGACGTACCAGGGTCGCCCAGTCCAGCGACGCACGCGGACTTGCAGCCCACGGGGAAGCCGGTCGAGTCGAATGGGCCCTTCAGCTGGTCCGGGCCTGCATTGCGATGATGGGTATCAGCACCGGCCCGGGCGCCGCTAACGGGAACAGGCGACTCACAGTTAGGGCCAAGGTCGACAGGGCAGTCGGCAACGTGACAGCCCTTGTTGTTGGTGACCCTCAGAGGCAGGTTGTAGCCGTCGACGAGAGAGACTGGGAGTCTCAGCGTAAGCATATCGACAGTATGTACAGTGGATATAGATTTGCACACCGTCGTAGTTATCCGGGATGCCGTTCGTGCCCAGCGTGAACTCGGCAACGGTGGCGGGAGGGACGCCCTATCATAACAAGCAAGTGTAAGCGACCTACGGCTCTCATATACGCAGTGTACACCGGATCCACGTACCGTGCCAGTGAATGTATCACAGACGAGCCCGCCGTTGCAGCCTCCGTCGAGGCAGGAGTTGGGGCCCGGGTTCGCCACGTTGAAGTTGCAGTCACGGCGAGCCTATTCGAGAGCGTCATATGCTTAGCATGGTCCTGCTCCGGTACAACCAGGGGAAGATAGCGGTACATACCCAGATACGGCCGGCCCGCCAGTCGTTGGGGACGGAGAAGCTGACGGTCTGGAAGGCATCCTGTTGCCAACTTGATATTTGCTCGTGTCAGTACATCAAAAAGATGATACAGCGGATATATGCGTACCCAGTCGGCTGGTTGGGAATGGACGAGCCGACGTTGTGGTCGGTGAAGATCTGGATTAGGATTAGAACACCTGTGGGACGTCCACCCGAAGCACGAGCACACGTACAGCAGGCCTGCGACGAGACGCGTGAGTAGTAGTTGCGACGTAAGGAAATTCAGACACACCAGATGGTGAACGGGCACTGGTTGAAGACCGTGAACGTCCTCGCTGCCGCGTTGGACGCAAGCGCGACGGTGACAAGAGCGACGAAGCTTCGCATGGCGGTGATACTCGATGAGCAGAGTCGCAAAAATCAGGAAGCAAAATGCTTGCCGAAAAACGCCCCGGCGCCCACCGCTTTTATTCTTCCCCCCGCAAACCTACTGCGCGTGCGCCCATGCGCTGCAGAACGCGAAGCGGGCGCGCGGGGCGCTCCCGTGAGAGCGCCGCACATGGGTCCCCGGTCAGTCGACCGCATCCAGCCCCACACATGACGGAACGCGCGCGGGCGCTATCACCGGCCGGATGTCGAGAAAGCGCCAGGGGCGACGAGGCCGCACTTGCATTCTGCGCTAAGCGACGGTGCGGGACAGCTGAGGAGGCCACGGGGGACCGAGGACGTGTCAGCCTGATTCCTCGGAGATCGGAGAAATGACTGCGTACGCTGATGCGACGCGTTCCGAAGCACTCTCGAGGTTCTTGGACGTCGCCCGATGAGACATGTGTGCGCGCGACGTATACGTCGCGCCGCCGATTGGCCTGGGTGGGGGGTGCCGTTCGATAATCACCTGGGTGAAGCATGAGGCACGGTCCGACAATGGACGTCGGTGTGATGAATACGCTTTCGGAGAGCGGCGCACCTCGTGGTTCGAAGACGCGTCCATCACGGTCGGCGAGAAGGAATAGGCGTGCGACTAAGACTCGTGAGCTACGTCACGAAGACAGCCCGATATCAAGCTGTCTGGCGGGGCAACCGGCAATGTGTGCATGTGGGTCGGCCGTCGATAAAACATGTCTGACATAGGATAAACAGATACGTGCGGTACTGGATAGGGAGATACGTACGTTTGTGCTTCTATAGCCATCCCCGAATTCGTCTGCAACAATTTGTGCAGCGTGATCCATCCATCGCCAAGGGCTGCGGCGGGTCTCGAATTAGATGCTGTCAGTGATGTTGACATCGGCATATGACCACCCACAGCCGGTGGGCCAGTCTGTACAGGCAGCACACTTCAGCCTAGCATATACGGTAGGTAAGGTGGTGATGCTCGCCTGATGTATGCGCCAGGAACGCATGCTCCAACTTGCTAGACGGGCGCTCGCCTGCAGCCTCGGCTCGAAAAAGGATCTGCGAAAGCAAGTCTACAACATCACAGCATTGCACCGCCACGCAGTGCACCCCGGATCGATCATGCACGCGGCCGCCCTGGGGCTCTGGGCTCGCCAGTTGTGTCGCTGTGCGATGGTCGGGTTGGCAAGGCACCTGAGCAGCAGGCTGAGCAGCGTCTCCGCACCAATTGAACTTCAGGGACATGCGACGGAGGAGGGGGAGATGCCCCAGAGCGAGCCTCAAGCAAGCCAGGGCCAAATAACAAGGTTTTGGGGCGCAGGACTTGGACCTGGCGAGAACCTTGGGCTTCGAATGATGTCTGGTCATAGACGGAGCTCCGTGAAGATGTTCGCACTGGACGTTCGTCGGTCATGGGTCAAGGGACTCACCTCCCGCGAGACAACGGCTCCGGCAGAGGGGAGGCCGTTCTATGTTTACTTGCATCGCGAAGCCACCAAGGTTCGTTTTGAGCTCGGGCCCGCTTCTTGAATCCACTTCATGAGAGGAGATGCGCTATAGCTGGAGAGCAAAGTCTCAGCAGCGTGGAGTAGCATATATGCGGTCGCCCGCTGCACGCACGACGAGGAATGTGAGCACATCAACGCGCATCTACACCCCCCGCGTACGCACCAAATGTCCAAACCCGGTCTGCTCTTCGTATTCGGCGACTCCGGGCCCCTGCTCTCGGACGCCGAGTTCAACGACTGGTATGACAACGAGCACGTTCCGCTGCGCATGGCCATCCCTGCCTTCCGCAGCACGACGCGCTGGACAGCCGCGGACGGCGAGCGCCCACACTACCTCGCTACATACGACCTGGCCTCCTGTGATGTCCTCAACGAGGCGCCGTACAACACCTTCGCGCACACCCGCAGCCCGCGCGAGACCGACGTCATCCGTCGTGTGCAGCTTCTGGACCGGCGCACTTACGAGGTCCTCGAGCCCATCTTCCCGCCCGCCCCGGGATACGACGAGCAGGGACCGCGGGGGTCGACGCTCATCACGCTACAGATTGACATCAAGCCGGAGTTGGAGGACGACTTGAACAGGTGGTACGAGGAGGAGCATATACCCCTCCTGTCGAAGGCGCCCGGATGGCGTCGCTCGCGGAGGTTCGTGTTGCAGGATGCAGGACCGGCGAAGGGGACAGACGCGTCGACGGTGGTGGGGCGGCCGCCGAAGTACCTCGCAATTCACGAGTGGGACTCGCCTGCGAGCTTCGACACGGAGGAGTTTAGGCATGCGACGAGTACGCCGTGGCGGATGAAGCTGTTCCAGAGCGCGGATATATGGGACAGGCGCGAGTTCAAGGAGATGCGTACTTGGGTGCAGGAGTGAAGGGAGTGAAGGGGAAGCAAGATGATTGCGTTACTGGGGTCGTGAAGTCCAGCTTACGTGTCTACATTGTTGTTATGCTCGCTCTAAACTGCCTGGAGGAGCTATGTATATCCCCTGCAGAGATGGCGTCAGTATGTCGAAACGTTGCGGGCGGTTTGATAGAGATTCAGAGAGAAGATACACCCCTCATTGGGGCACATTCACGCAAGAGCGACGAGCGACTTTCGTCGCCCGACCTCTTGTCATACTGAAGATGCGATACGATAGTTTCATCATGACGAGGAAGCAAGTTCGGGACGCCGCCCGAATGCGCAAAGAATACAGACACCAGACAAAGTGCTTACCCTGTGTCCGTGCCATCCACCGCAGATTGTGGGACGCGTCGTTTGCCTTGAGGTCACGGCCCCTTGTGGGATAGCATCCCGGGATACGCCAGGAGGAAAAGCGTTGATGAGCAACGCCAAGCATTTCCTCATCAGGCGAGCGCAAATGCCAGCGCCACAACGCCGCCCATGTTTGGCGCTCGGCCTCTCTGCCTAGTCTCGTCACCAGACGGTATAATTAGATCGCTCCTTTTTGGGACAGGGACAAGGCAGAGGGAGAGGAGCGAAAACTATACCGTCTGGTGGAATTCGGACAGAGGGGTGGGGGGTTGTCACGCTCGCGCGACAGCGAAGCCTGTCAGCCTGTCAAACGCGCCTCGACGCGTCCCGATCGAGCACCCGCCCCCGCTAGAATGAGGCGGCCTCCGTGGTTGTTTGCAACTATATGCTTCCCGCGCGGTTCACACCAGTACGGGTTTTTGTCAGGCAGCTCGCGAGACCACGCGCGTACCCTGATTTCGCATTTAGGAGCGAAAAATCGGCGGCTTAGATTATCTGTGCATATAATACCCATTGTGTTCGCTGCACGCCTCGAGACGGACTGACGAGAGGTGTTGAATGCTTCGCAAAGCGGTGCCTATATTCTCGCACACGTTTTGTCCTCGAAGAAATATCGTTCGGGACTGCGCGCGGGGGTCTATCGCAGAAAGCACACTAAGGTCGGCGACAGAGGGCGGGAGGCTGCAGAGTCGAGAGCTGTCGCGCGCACGTCCAGGTGGAGCGAGAGTGACCGGGTGTGACAGCCCCCCACCCCTCTATACGAAAGCCACCAGACGGTATAGGTGGGTCTCTGCGCGGGTTTCTGTCTTTCCTGTCCCGATTTGGAAGAAACCGCGCGACCCCCGAATACCGGCTGGTGACGAGACTACTCTCTGCCTTGGACTATGTCTTGCTCCGGTCGTGAATGTATGCCAGGTGAGCGAGATGCCCTGTCCTTGAGGGTGCGACCCAGTTGGAGCTCGGACTCTGCTCTCTCCTGCTCTGCAGGACTCACGCAGTACCCCAATGGGTTTGGTTGATAGTGCAACGCCTACACAGCTCCGTGTTCTCTTGTGCATCTCGAAAACATGAGGTATGCCCACTAGCCCTCATGAGCGTCGGCGGGTGTGTGGCGGGGCACGAGCTGATGGAGCAACCGCAGAAGGTGTCAGAGCGTTGATTGGCTCCCAATCGCACTCCTTTATGGCAGGCAGCACTTGCTCAACGCCAGCGACGTTGAGCACGAACTACCACCATGTTCAACAAGTCGCGCACCTGCGCGTCCGTAGCCCCCACTTGTGAGCACCGCTTTCTGACTACTGGGTTGTTGAACCAAAAGCTGACGCCCATTTGCAGCGACGCAGTCGCAGACGCCGGAAGATGCTATGAAGCAGGCGCTCCTCGCCGTCGTTCAAGTTTGGTTGGACCGGCTGCAGTCAATGGCAGTCGTCGTGAGTTTTTTCAAGGCATAGTATCCGGCTAGAAACTGCTCACAGACACCTCTCTCCCGCCAGACAACATTCTTCGTCTCCATCGACAGCATCCTTTTCTCGCTCACCGCCAGCACACGCCCTGCCGACCTGCACGCGTGGAATAAGCGCGACCAAGTGATCAACGCCAGCCTCGGGGGCGCCATTATCTTCCATGCCTGTGCCTGTGAGTCTTGAACCTTCTCTCCAGTGTCATTCGACGCCTAAGCGGCCATAACTCAGCAATCGTGGCATACGTCGGCGCATTCGTGCTCATCCGCTACCGCCTCAACAAGGCCGAAGAACAAGAGAGAACCATGCTCACCGCCGACCCCGAGAACCCGGCGCGCGCGGCCATTGCGGAAAAGCGCCGCCCGCCCAACTCCAGCGTGCACCGCCCCTCCGCATCCATGAGCTCGACGGCGGCACCCCCTTCGCCCTTTGACACCATCCGCGACTTCCCGCTCGAGGTCTTCACCGACCTGCGCTCGCTCGTGCTCGTCGAGCGCACGCGCCCGCTCTGGTTCCTCCGACCCCCGTGCGGGAACCACGGGCGCGCGAACGCGGGCACGGGCGCGAGGGGCAAGCAGGACCCGGGCGCGTCCGCGAAGGATAACGCGATCGCGACGCTGGAGGGCATTGTGGGAGTGCTCGCGCGGGCGCACACGGTGTGCGGCGGGATGACGCTGCTCGGGTTCTTCCTCGCGCTGCTCGGCATCCTCACGTACTCGTGGACGGCGGTCCCGACGAGCCTGGGGATCTTCGCGAGCTCGTGCATGGGCGCGTGCGGGATCGCGGCGACGATCGCGTTCTGGTGAGCGGGGGCTGTGTTCTAGCTTCTTGATGTGCTGTCGTGCTTTGCGATGCTTTGAGTCTTATGTCTGGGTTACGATTCGGCTAATGTTTCTGACGAGGTCCCACGAGTTAACCAATATCACGAGCTGTATCATACAACCACTCCAGCACGGTGCATCCGTCACCGGCGGGAATCAACCCCAATGATGCCACAAAAGAATCATACAACGCACGGCAATTCACAGCACGCATACATTGACTCCAAACACTCGCCAGCCCTCTCCGCCTTGATTCAGCATGGCAGTCGCGATTAAGGATCTTTACATACAACATGCCGCTTTAAGGCTTTCGCCCATGTACTGGCAAGCGACCACACAAAATTGTTCAGCTGATTGAAGTGGGATCTTCCGCTCTGCGCAAACGCGAGTTGGCCCACAGTCGACGTCCTGCGAACATCATCCGCACCGTTAGAACCTATCGCGACGTTGAGAAATCAATGCAAGCTTACCCTCGGACACCGATGGAGGCTGCTCGTCCATAGGCTGCTCCCTTCTGCGCCAGTTCATAGACGACTCGCTGTCTTGATTATGCAATTCCGACTGAACACGCGAGGGCTTGTAAGATGAGCTTTCTAGTCAGATAGCGGATAAACAACTCACGAAGTAGTTATAAGACTTCAGGTATACAGTCCGGGGCGACCTGCTGAACGCGCCACCACGCGAGAGAATAGCTTTCTCGCCGCGCGACACCCATCCCTGTGCGCGCAGCTCCACAATCTCCTGCAAAACACGTATTAGGACGAGAGTCAACTGGGCCGCTAACCTACGCCGATACTAAACCCACCTTGAGCATGCATTTCAAGCGCCAGGGACAATTCGGATTCTTCGCCATGCTCTCAAAGTGGGAGATGTATATGCCCATGTGTGCGTGGGCCTGCGGCGTGTCGATTATGTGGCCTACAAGCGTGAAGAGCACGCATGCGTCCGCGACTGCTCCAGTGTTCAAAGGCTCCAAAACGCCCAAGAGATCCTGGATGCACTTGTGCACCGCGCGCAGGGGAAATAGCCGGATCTTGACTAGCTCGCCTATGAAGCGGACGAGCGCGGGTCCCTGAGCCTTCGCCTCTTCCACCGACTTGCGGCGAGCAGCCTCGGTCGTGGCACATACTGTAGCCTCGGGCTGACCCGCGTCCTCTCCTAGCCTATCGTCGACGAGACCAAGCGCGGCTAAGCGGAGGTCGAATCCGAAGCAGCAACTTTGGAGCAATCGAACGCGGAACAACCGGCTTCCCGAGAGAGGCTCCCCCTCTCCATCCCGTATGTCTTCGTCACAGACGTCGCTGCTGAGCTGTTCCGCCACCCGTAGACACAACCGGGCAAGGAGCTCCGCCTTCTCCGGGTGCGCGCTCGCGGCGCGGCGGATATGCCTTACTACTAGAGCGAGCGTCCATCCGCAGTCCGCCGTGCCGGCAGACTTGTTGATTGCATTGACGAGATGGTCGGAGGCCGAGACAAAGGTGTCGCTTGCGAGGTGCAACAGTATGAAGAAGACCTGAGAGGCGAGAACCTGTCGTGCGTCCTCTTCAGTGAGGGGTTTTTCGCAATCCGGCGCTTCGTCGGCCTGAGTGACAGCACAAAGGGTCTCTTCGGGAATCCGTTCTGCCTCTTTGGTCAGCCCCATACTGATTAAAGTGAATTTCGTTTGCGTACCTAGGGTGCGAATAGGAGTAGGCGGCATACTCTCCGGAGAATCTCCGAGATACCCGACGAGGGAAGGCGTCTGAGGCGCCATACCAGTGAGGAGTTCTAACATGACTCTCGTTGTCGCGATGTTTCTGTAACTTCTTTGAGGTGTGTGATGAGATGAGGTTGGTGTACGCGTTCCTGCCAAACGGATGCTCACTTTTATGCTCTCAGGCGTGAACTGCGGCAGGGCGGCATGCGTCTGCACTGCGGCAGCGCCGCCGCACAGTTTGTTGCCTCCCGTCGTTTCTAAGATGACGATGCTGTAACGCAGACGTGCTGCAGCTTCGACTTATACCGCAGCACTCCAGCTAGCCACTTGTCGGCCGGAGGAGAGGCGGCGATAGAATGAACTGCGCACAGCTTGAGCACGGTTGCACGCCCAAGTTGTCGCTATCGTCACCTTTCGCCGCAGCACCCTCGATCGTCACTGCTGGTCAGGACACCCTGCTTAGTTTAGCAGACAGCGAGAGATTCAGTTGCTAGCGACTTGATGGTGAATGAACGCACGACGGATGCTGGTCGATGGCGAGCAGACTATGAGTATTCGAGACGTGAGAGTCTGTGACCTATGTTGTACATGTCTGAGATTCAGAGAAGCTCTGCCTTTGGTTCTGCCTCCAGAGAGATAGACCCCGGGTGACCGCGTGACATATCGTTTGGCATGGACGGGGACATGCATCGAAACGCGAGAGGTCCGCTGTGGGGCCGATAGTGGCCGTGCACAGATTGATCTAAAGCTTTGGTCCAGCAGTAACCTCCGCCGAGATCTCGGGGGCAGCGCCAGGCATGGATAGGATGCTGGCGGCGCCCTGTTGCGAAAGCGTGGACTCCCGGATCTTCGTCTTATTCTTCTGCAAGACGGAGCTGGGGCCAAAGGTCACCGGAGTCGACTCGCCGATCCCGCCGACGTTGGAGGAGTCACCACTAGCCTTGGACGATAGGCGGGTAGCGGGTCCACCGGCGTTCTTCTGGACGGAGGTCTGGCTCAGCACGTTGGAGGGACGGCGCACGGCAGTGGACAAAGGACCACGGTTGCGGCCGCGTTGTGGAGCCGCGGGGAGGCGGGGAGGTGCAAGGAACCCGTGTTGTCTGGGCTTGAGATCAAAGGCGTCGAGAGGGATGAGAAAGCCGGGTTTCTCTTTGCACACCGCCATAAACTGGAGGAGGAAGTCTCGGTCATACCTATGCGCGTTCATCAGTTTCGCTCGTAATGAGAATCTAACCAACGCCAAAGCCGTACAAACCTAAATTTGCCCGGCTCGGTGTTCCTGTTGAGCTCCGGCTTGGGGCTCAAGATACCCTCGGGGTACACGATGGTGCCAATGTCCTCGATCATCCGAGCTGTGGCCAGCACAGAAGATAGAGGAGCAGAGATGACGTTGGTCTTCGTCTGGGACGAGCTCAGACGCTTTGTCGCGGCCGACGCTGCTGTCGCTGCCTTCTTCTCTGCCTCCTCGCGCATAGTAGGTTCACCATCCTCCTCGTACGCCCCCACTTCGGTTGTCATGCATCGCTTCGCCTTATTCTCCATCTCCTGCGACAGCCGCTCCACCTCAGCCATCCGCTTCCGCCTGGCGTCATCGCTCTCTATCCGGACTGATACCGTTGACCGTGCAGGTAGACTGAGTGGGATGGGCCGATAGGGGGCAAGAGGCTCCTTGACTCGGAAGGGCTCGAGGTCGATTTCCCGCCCAGACTCGGACTTGATGATGATGCGCTTCGGCATAAACGAGCTCGCATTCGGGTTCAGTAGACGTTGGCCATTCATGGGTATGGCAGAAGAGAGGACGGTGTCAGAGTTGGGGGAAATGCTGCATAGGGAGGAAGGCATATGCGGCGACGGGGTAGGATATGACGGGTGGGCATCCGGTGCTAGGACCCCAGGCGGCATGGGCAGTGTCGGTTTCTGGCCTTGCAGGGGTATGGGCGGACCAGGCAAGGACACGGGCGGCGCCTGTGGTGTGTGCGGGAGCGGCATCCATTTGGGGCTATGTGGGTAGCAGTTTGGGTCCATCGACGTCCCATAGGGGTCCTGGTCACCACCTATCAGCTGTCTTGTAGGGTCGACTGCGATTTGACTCACGTAGTAGCCTCCCCATTCCGGTACCGGCGCAGGTGCACCAAACTCACTCATGATGGCGACGTGCTTGGGTTTGACTGAGGCGGTACTAGAGCTATCCATCGTGAGACCCTGCTATGTGCACTGGAAAAGTGTGCGATTGTTGAGAGTTAGAGATGATTCGTGATCAAGAGGAACGAGAGACTGACCACTACGAGCGAAGGTGGTAGTGTGCTGCGGTAGCCCAGAGACGCCGTGCACGGCCAGGTTGCAATGTGCGCGTGGCAGGGAAGGCTGACAGACACCTTCGGCCGTAGTGATATGAAAACTCGTGGACAGAGCTCATGTTTTGAAACTCTATCGAGGGGAGGCGGGTAGACGAGCGTCTGGCGTGACGTATGCGAGTGCATAAGGTGAGTTTCCGGGAGTTGACTAGAGCAGCTTAACCTCCAGAAAGCTCAGCGTCTCAACGTGGCCATATGCTCGATCAGGGGTCGAGATCTATGTCGGTATCGTTTTTAGCGTGATTGAAATCATTCAATAAAATCCTACGAGAACATACCGGCAGATAGTACATGGCTCATTACGGTCGCAAAAATGGGGTGAAGTTGCTGGGTGTGTTAGTTCGTAACGCTCTCAGGAACTCCAGACATTCAATCCTTGTGCTGTGAAGTGCACTTGAGAATTCTCCGTTGTCCTTTCGGGCCGTTGTGCATTCAGTAGGCCAGGTTCGTCGAGTGGCATCAGCATCGTGGTACAAGAACAAGGAGATAGACGCCCAAACATGGATCGCTCCTCCCTCCATCACTTGCACATTCAGAAGATCTACCAAAAGCATTCGGAACATTGTCATGAAACTCAATACTACACAGGGTACATTTTACTTGGAAATATTGAGGGGTGACAACAACTCACAGTGTGAGTGTACATCCATAATGCGAAGCACTACCCCATAATGCGAACCGGCTGCCAGGAATAATCAATAGCCTCCGAGTCGAGGCTAAGCTCTTTCACGATGACAAGTAATGACAAGTACCACGATCATTACACCGCTGCTACAAGCCAGCCTATATCAATCGAGCACCCGCCCATAGCATCTACTCATGTATACATTGTTTTGATGTTACAAGATGAGCTACTGAAATGACATACCACCGCCCCCTTGCGTTGGAGTCATGTAGACATTTTCACCGAGAAAGAGGAGAAGCGAAAGGATGGAGGAAAAATTTAGGGGGGAATGTAGGACCCTCTATGACTCGGACAGAAGAGAGGCGAGCTTGTCGCTGTCCATGGACTTGCCCGTGAGACGCGCGCGGCGTTCCTCGTCTTCGTGCAAGTGTGCACCCTTCATCATGATCGCGAAGAGGTTGAGTGCCTTCGGCGCGTCGATAGCGATGTCGTCGATGACTTCCGCCACAGGCTTGAAGCCCTCCTCGAACAACGCTGGTGAGACCAGGTTCTTCGAGTGCGCCTTGCCGAACAGGTCGGCAACCAGCTGCGCGTCCGCCTCCTTCGACTCGACCGCCCTCGTGACGAGCTTGTCGACGAGGAGGTGTCGGTGCTCTGCAGGGAGCTTCGTGAAGTACACATCGGCTTCGTTGAGGTCACGGATGTTGAAGAACTCCTTCAAGTCCTCGGAGATCTGCGTGTTGGCCTCCTCAACCGACATGGAGGGCCCGCTGGTGGACTCGCCACCCTCGTCGTCTGACCCGGCGGTCGAGCCAGCAGGCGTTAACTCCGCCTTGCCATCGACAGGAACCGACCGCGGAAGGAGCTGCAGACACTTCCGTTGCGGGGTCGCCTCCGGAGCACCACCAGGACCGAGGTCGACACTGCTCTTCCGGCTCGGGGGGCGACTGGACTTCGCGGAAGTGACCTCCGCCGCAATCTCGGGGTTCGCGCTGAGCATAGAGAACATGTTCGTCGAGCCCTGGCGGGAGAGCGTGGACTCCCGACTCTTTGTCTTGTCCTTCTGGAAGACGGAGCTGGGGCCAAAGGTCATGGGCGTTGACTTGTTGATCTTGCCGAAGTTGGAGAGGTCGCCGGCTTTGGGCGGCTGGCGCAGCGCGGGTCCGCCAGCAGCTGCCCAGCCGTCGGGGCCGATCTGTTGGTAGTCGTCGCGGTCGCCGCCGCGTCTTGAGCCACCACGAGACATGCTCAGAGTACGGTTCATGGCGTCCTTGTCCGATGCAGCCTTCTCCTTCTCGATCTGGGGACAAGGTATCGGCATATGCTAACGCAGCCCTATGGAATGGCAACTCACTTGTTCGCGAAGCGCGGCAATCGTCGACTGACGGGTAGCAGATCCACCAGCGACTACCCTGGCGCTGGGGCCGCTCCACCGGCCTCTGCCATAGCCTCCGCCATAGCCTCCGCCACGTCCTGAGCCGCCAACAAAGATGCTCTGAGCGCCATTCGACAAGCTTTTCTCTCGTGCTGCCTTCATTTTCTCCATCTAAGGCACGGGATTAGCACAAGCGCATAGAACGCCAGCAATGCGAACTCCCCTGTTCATAGAGCGTGGCGATGGCAGGGTCACGCGAGGCTGCCAGACTCCGGTAGGGGGACGCCGATGGTACCCATTTCCGCTCCCGTAACTCGATGACTTCCTGGGATGGCAGTTGAGGTCGACCTCGCCGTGAAGAGGGCACGTGTACTCACCTGCAGCATGGACTGCATCTGCGCGCTGACGTTCGGGTTCTTGCAGAGCTCCTTCATGCGCGAGAAGTATGCGTCCATGTGAGCGCGGGCCTTGGGGGTATCGAGGATCTGGCCGACCGTCGTCAGGAGCTTGCACAGACGCTCGATCTCCACCTCCACGGGGGTTTCGACGCTGCCCAGCAGCTTCTTCACACACTCGTGCATGATGCGCTCCGTGAGAATCTGCAGCTTGAAGAGCTCGCCGATGAACTTGATGAGACCGAGACCCTGCCGCTTCGCCTTCTGCGCAGCGTAGTTCTCCTCCGAATACAAGGCGCTCTCCTCGTCCTCTTCGCCATCGGCCGCCTTCGCAGCCTGGTCCTCGGTGGCCTTCGTCGCCGCTACCGCAGCGGCCGGGGCCTCCTTTGCAACCCATCCGCGCTCGAAGTCCTCCTGACAGCGGTTGAGCAGGTACTTGCGGAAGAGCTGGCCACCTGCGATGGGCTTGCCGTCGGCGTTCTTGATGCCGTCGTCGCGGACGTTGGGCCTGATCTGCTCCATCATCTTGCGGCACAAGCGCGCGCAAAGCTCCGGCCATGGTGCCTCGTCTGTCGCCTTCTCGAACACGAGCCGAATGACCTGGATGAGTGTCCGGCCGTCCTGCTCCTTCTCCGACCTGTTCGCCCACGCGATGATCTGGTCTGAGATCGAGTGGAAGCGCGCCATCGTGAGTTTGTTGAGCAATGCGCTGACCTGACGGTCGACGTCCAAGGGGGTGTACACCACGGTACTAGGGGAGGGAGAGCCATCGTTATGTGAGTTGGGACGGGACGTTGCACGCTTTCGTTCGAAGACAGACATGGCGAGCCGCAGGTGTGTATCGATACGGTCTGTGCTAGAACGAAAAACATAAGCGACATCGCACAGGACTGTGCCGGAGCACACTCAACATACCCAGACTAGACGCACCGTAGCAGCTCGCGGCTGTCGAAAGCTGGAGAGGGGTTGTGGTAGAGGGGATCCCAGGACGGCGCGCTGCAAGTGGGTTCACAGTAGTGTGCTGCGGTAGCTCATAAACGCTGAGAATGGCTAGGTTGTGGTGGGCGCGTGGCTGCGAAGGACAGCAGAAACCTTCGGCTATGGTATAGCAAGGCTCATGGATTGAGTACACGTTCCAGCGAGTGGTCTGCTGATGAAAGCCCGCTCATATTGTATCAAAGTCCCAACCTCCAGCGCGTCCTGCAGGGTCGACGAGTAGTTCCAATCGCATAGTTGGCCAAGAAGGGGCCGGGGCGGGCTGGGACGTCACGCGGGGGTGGAGACTGCCAGAGGGAGATTTCTTGACTCGGGCAGGGTGGTGGATGGCAGTCTGGCGGGTGGGGGATCGCTGCAGGGTAGACGATGACGTCACGCGTTCTGACAGCGCGACGCGATCGGACAGCAGAGTGCCGGCTTCCATCCGGGCGATCTGGAAGCCGTTCAGGGACTCAGAGGGCCGAGTGAGTGAGGCCGCGATTGACATGGACATGCAGCGCGGGCGAGCGAGCAGAGCAGAGAATCTCAATCTCGCTCGCGGGCGTCTAGTAGCTACCGTTCCCGCGCCCACAACTTCGCCTCGCTTGTCTTCGCACCGCCACCCGCCTGCTGCTCTCCCGCCGTCTCCCTCTTCGTGCTCGCTGGCTCGCTCGTCTCGGTGGATTCGATAGATATCCTGATGCTCGCGTCCAAGTCGCTCGCGCGAATCAGAATGAGATCGCGCGATCGCGAGCGACGTGCGCGCACTCGAAGCGCCGTCGACCCTGGGTGCACTCTTCTGGCGCCTTCGTTATGCCCGCGCGACTTCTGCCATCTGTCCCTGCGCCCTACTGTACGAATCCCTGGAGATAGTCAAAAGATGCTCACCTGGTGCTGTACGATCGACCCTTCGAAACCCTGGAGCTAGTGCTCCGTCCTCGCCCGCTCTCCTTCTCCCGCTCGGTCGTCTGGATACCGCGCTACCGCAGCCAGGGTGCGTCTTCTCCTCGCGCCCGCCGTTTAGCCCACTCTACCGGTACGCGTGTCTATCTTCTGGGGCCGGATCAGTCTTCGACGTGGACCCTGGCCTGCGCGGACTCACCTCAGCGCCCCCGCGCGACTAGACCCTGCATTGCCACCCGGCACGCTATCGTACGGCGTGGCCACGCTAACTCGCCTCGAGCACCTCTGCAACGGAATCGCACACGCCGCCGTACGACACATTCGGGTATGTCAGACAACTCTTTTCGAAAGGAGCCCGCGCGAACTCACCTCGAATAGCGTGCCGCGCGCCCTGACGGCCATTCCTCGCGGCTCCCCGGGCCGGGCCGTCATCCCCTTTCGGACATCCTCAACCATCTCCCATCCGCGCGAATTCGCTCCAGCTCACACCGCCTGGCAGTCAGCCCTGCCGCTGCTCGCGTATGCAATCATGCACACGATCCGCGCGGCCCTTGGGCTTACCTCTTCTGGCTGTGCAGTCTTCCTCAGTCTGTCGCCGCCATCGAGTCCCTGCCACGCGCACGGGGAAGACGCGCGCGTGCTGAAGCATCATCCTGCGCGCCATCCAGCCCTACCTGCCCGCGGACAGTATCGGCGGGTTGCGCCATACGGTACGTCAGCTAAGCCATCTGAAACAGAACGGCGCGAACTCACCTCGTTTATAGCTTGACGCGAGTGCGCTGCGCCGCCATGTCCGGCCCGTCATCCCCTTCCGGATGTCTTCGACCGCAAGCTGCTCCTGCGACCTCGTGGCCACCTCCAGTCGCATTCTTCGCGCTCGCGCGCCGTCGAACAAAAGGCGGCGGCGCACGGCAGGCCATGGTACGTCAGACAAGTTGCAAAAAGTGGAATTGCGAGGACTTACCGTCAACTCAGGCCCTGCGCGCCCTCTGTGCAGTTGTACCCTTCGATCGATAGGAGAGCGTCGCACAAATGGTACGTTAGCTAAACCATTCGAAGCAGAACGGCGCGAACTCACCTCGATCACAGCTTGACACGCCTGAGATGCCATTCGCCGTGGCGCCGGGGCCGTTCTGGACATCTTCGACCGTGAACGACTCCAGCGTCCTCGTGCATGTCTCCGCTCGCCCTCTTCGCGTTCCCACGCCGTCGAACGGACAGCGACGACGTACGATGGGCCATAGTACGTCAGACAAGTCGCGAGAAGTGGAATCGCAAGGACTCACCTCCAACTCAGATCCTCCGCGCGTTCCGCGCCGTGGTCCCTTGCGATCAATGTGGGAGGGCCTCGCAATATGGTACGTCAGACAGGCCGTGTGCACTAGAAGGACATCGAGAACTCACGTTGATCACAGCTCGACATGATGCGCCGCTGGCATTCCCCGTGGTGCCCGGGCCTTTGTTTCTTTCCGGGCTTCTGAGGCTACCAACGCCTCTCGTGTCCCGGCACACGTCTCTACTCGTTCACATCGCGCTCGCGTGCCGTCAGACGGATGACGACAGTGGACGGCATGACCTGGTACGTCAGACACGGCACAAAACGCGGAATTGCGCGTACTTACCTCGAGCACAGACTCCGTACCGTTGTCCCTTTCGGGACGTCTTCTCGGCTTCGCAGCGGCGGCAGCCGAGCTCTGCTTCTCCCTCCCGCGGAGCGATGGTCTCGCGGCCGCCCTCTTCGCCTCCAGCGCTGCCTTCCGCCGGCTATCCTGCGCATGCTCGCTTCCCGCCCTCCTCCGGTGTCCGTCGACCTCGTCGTGTGGGGATCCATCTCGCGCACCTGCTCGGCGCTGATCTGGGTAAGCTCGAGTTGTACCACTCACCTGTCCTGGG